>NC_088362.1:8175267-8225267 GCF_034508935.2 Berghia stephanieae
ATGTGATATATATATATATATATATATATATATATATATATATATATATATATATATATATATATATTGATGTTCAAGTAGCACAAACGTAACCCAAAGGGACACTAAAGTAGGCATTGGCCACCATATTATTATTGTTATTATATATATTATTATATATATATATATATATATATATATATATATATATATATATCACACAATAATAATATGGTGGCCAATGCCTACTTGACTACTATATATATATATATATATATATATATATATATATATATATATATATATATATATAGTAGTCAAGTAGGCATTGGCCACCGTGATTGAGATATATAGTGATGTTCAAGTAGCATAAAGGTAACCCAAAAGGACAATCAAGTAGGCATTGGCCACTATATTATGTGATTGAGATATATAGTGATATTCAAGTAGCACATCGGCAACCCAAATCGCTTAAATTAACAAACAAAAAATTAACAAATACTATTTCATTTGATTCATATATTTTTATTTTCAAGTAACACACAAAAAAGAGTAGATTCTACAATAGACGTCATTTTTTTGGCAGAAAAAAAACTATATATATATTTTGCGTCACGCGTCGAGAAAAGGACTATTTTTAAACCGCGTTTCATTATGTTCACTCCTTTATTTTGCAAAGACCATTTGAAGAATATGTCTGAAAAAAAATCGGACCTCTTCCTTGGAGTACTCTCTACCCGTTGACGTGAATTGCATGTCATTTTGGATGATCATTATGTTCAATTAGTGTATTTATGGAATATGAAGTTTCGTCATGCTGGATGCCAAATCATTAAAATTTACTTTCGCGAATGTTTTGGGGGAATTTCAACAGACTGGAGATTTAGTAAAAAAATTGTGTCTGGTTCAAATCGTTATCTTTCATTTATCTAGCCACAAGTATGATAAATCTTTTTGGTGTCTAGTTACATGACGTCATAGTTGGAACATTTTCATACATCAATTGCAAGCAAAATAATTCCAAATTCTTGAAAAATAATTTGCTCTCATTTTCAATTAATAGCTAAGCATAAATAGTCAAATCAACCCTTTGCTTACTGACTGTTTTGTTACACTTCTTACAATTTATTAACACATTTATTAACAGTCTTATTTATCCAAGGGAGTAGTACTGTTGTGTGACTCGAGCTTCATTTTGGAGAAAACTTCAAATATCAGCCATGGATTGAGGAAAATTTGGTAAAAACTAATATACTTAAGTCTGTCGATTGAAAATTGAAGCAGTTGCTGTACGAAACAAAACCATACCATTTAGTCTGTAAAGAACGATCCCCAATATTGGAATCCTTTCTCCAGTTCTCCGTCACTAAATATTCCGATTTTGTATTTTTGGGGACCCCCTACCTATATGAATTATTTACTGGAAACCTCAGATCTGTGCACTATCTGCTGCTATCACTGCTAGTATTACTACAACTACTACTACTACTACTACTACTACTACTACTACTACTACTACTACTACTACTACTACTACTACTACTACTACTACTTCTACTACTACTGCTACTACTACTACTACTGTTACTACCACCACCACTACTACTACTACTACTAATACTACTACTACTACTACTGTACGTCAGAAAATTGTGGTCATGATTCATCGTCATGATCACTCAGCACGGCTAATGCATACAGTTTTTTTAAAGTTTTTTTACTGCTCGTGCAACGCATTTTGGGTAATTTCAGACCAGTTAAAAGGAAGGATATTGAATAATAAAGATTTTTTTTCTAAGATTTACTATTAAAAGCACACGAGAAAAAGTTAGACAAATGAGATGGTTCAATTTGGGAACATGTGAAGATTCCAAGAGCACACTATCAATAATAATAATAATAATAATAATAATAATAATAATAATAATAATAATAATGCTGAAAACTTATATAGCGCTATAACTCCGAGACACCAGACTCTAAGCGCTTAAATTAACAAATTACTTTGGCTGAAACATACTCATTCACACACACACAAGCACACACACACACACACACATACACACACACAACACAACACACAACACAAACCAAACCTATCTTGCTTCTCATACCATCTACTAAAATCGAAACAAATATGTTTTAAGCGAACGTTTAAAAATAGACAAAGATTCTTTTTCACGAATGCTCTGCGGTAAGGCGTTCCAAATAGAGGGTCCGAAATGAGAAAAGGATCTCATTCCAGCATTTTTCCGAATTCGAGGGACAACTAGTTTTGTGGAATCACTGGCCGAACGTAAGGGGCGGGGTTTTGAATATCTTTCAATTAGTTCTGAAAGGTAGGAAGGGGCAGTACCTTCAAGACAACGATACACTAAAACACAAGCTTTGAATTTAATTCTTTTCTCAACAGGCAGCCAATGCAGGTCATGAAGTAGAGGTCCGGCAGAGTCGCACCTACGCTTCATAAATACTAGTCTGGCAGCGCTGTTTTGGACAATCTGAAGACGTTTCAGATTGTATTGCGAAACGCCAAACAACAGAGCATTACAATAATCCAATTTCGATAGTACGAGGGACACAACCAGGTGCTTGGTCACATCCTCAGATATGAACCGTCTAATGGAAGCAATCTTTTTTAGTTGGAAAAAGAGAGATCTAACCAAATTATTAACCTGATGCTCCATCGACAGTCCAGAGTCTAAGAATGTGCCAAGGTTTTTCACTTTGTCAACAATTTGAATAGAGGCATCCCCCAACTTCAAATCTGTTTCACTTTTCCACTTCCTGTTCCCCACATACAGCACCTCCGTCTTATCATCATTCAGTTTCAGTCTGTTCTCATTCATCCATTTCTTAACACTTTGGATACAATTTTTACTATTGGCTGATACTTCTTGTAAATTTCTCATATTGGAAACGCAGTACAATTGCGTATCATCAGCGTATTGATGGTAAGACAGACCAAAACTTCTGATGATTTTAGACAGAGGGCCAACGTACAAAACAAAAAGAACGGGTCCAAGTACTGAACCCTGGGGAACCCCACAATCAAGAAAGATTTCCTCCGATCTATATTCATCCACCGTAATAATCTGTTTACGATTAAACAAATATGACCTAAACCAATCAAGCGCTGCACCAGACACGCCATAAGTAATTTCAAGACGTTTGAGAAGAAGATTGTGATCAATAGTATCAAAAGCAGACGATAGGTCAAGCAAATTCAGCAAAGAACATGAACCATTGTCTATAACAGAGAGGAGATCATTAACAACCCTAACAAGTGCGGTTTCCGTCGAATGATGTTGCCTATAAGCAGACTGAAATTTTTCTTCAAGACAATTATTTTTAAGATGAGACAGTAATTGTTTCAAAACAAGCTTTTCTAAGATCTTAGAGAGAAAAGGAAGATTAGAGACAGGGCGATAGTTTTTTAAGTTCTCTTTATCGAGATCAGGTTTTTTCAAAAGGGGTTTGACATGAGCAACTTTGTAAATGTCTGGTACAGCACCTGACTGCAACGAATTATTAACAATACATGTAAATGGTGTTAAAATTACATCAATGCATTTTTTTAAAATGGCAGTATTTAAGGGGTCTAAATCACAACTTTTAGTTGGAGACGACATAATGCAATCACGTAAGTCAGCTTCAGTAATCTTTGAAAAATGTGTTAACGAATCACCATGAAACTTGTCAAATGTTGTAGGGATCGATTCAGACGAGAGTTCCTTCCTGATGGTATCCGTTTTTTCTTTAAAATATTGACCAAAGCGAGTTGGTAGATCTGCACGATCGATTAAAGATGGGAGAGCTGGTTGCGTCTGTTGTCCCAGCAGTTCCTTGGTCAAGGCAAAGAATTGTCTCGAACGTCCCACGTTTTTGAGGCTTTCTTCATAGAATTTCTTTTTGGCCCTGAAATTGACGGCTTTTGCATCATTTCTAGCCGCGATGTATCGCTTCTTATCGACAGCATCTCTGGACTTGAGCCATTTTCTTTCTGCCCGCCTCCTGGCTAATCCATTCAATTTTATTTCGGTATTATACCAGGGTGCTTGACGTCTCACTTTTACTGCTCTAGTTGTTAAGGGAGCATGCTTGTCCACCGTACCAACAATTGACTCGTGGAGACCATTCGCATCATGTTTATTTTTAACGTTATGGTCAAGGTCTTGTTTAAAAATGTTCATGTTTATATTCTTCAAATTACGAGATGTTATCATCTTTTTTACTTCGTGCTTCATTGGAAATAAAACGCAAAACACAATTAAATGATGGTCAGAGATTAATTTATCAATATTTGAGACAGATGAAGAGAGAGAATGTTCAATGTCTGTAATGACATGATCTATTGTGTGGCCATGGTTGTTTGTAGGACCGCTTACAAGTTGAATATAGTTGTTTGTGTCAATAATCTCCCGAAATACTACTACTACTACTACTACTACTACTACTACTACTACTACTACTACTACTACTACTACTACTACTACTACTAGTAGTACTACTACTACTACTGTAAGAGATTTAGCTTACAGCAAGTGGGTGTTATGAGTTCACGATGCTTGTATATCTGGTCATTATATTGAGTACTAGAAAATTACTTTCTTTGATCGGTTTTACTTGGTATATGGGGATAAAAGCATTAAATTATTTATAGTTGGTATTTATTATTTGGGCGTACAGTATTATTTGGGCGTACGATATTACTTGGGCGTACCGTATTTGTTATTTGGGCGTACAGATTATTTCGGCGTACGTCCTTTGATTATTTGGGCGTAAAAACTGACCTTTGGTTAAAGGAATTGTGGGACAATTTACAATAGGATATAAAACAGTGTTTCTGATCAAACGGGGATCATTCTACCTTTTGTTTCTATTCTAGATTATTCTGCACTCTTCTTCACAATGAGCTGTACTTTCCTAATATGCTGCAAGTTCTAACATCTTACTAAGAATCTTTTATTTTACGGACTTAACAATATTCCACGTATATTGAAAATGGTTATTTAGGCAAAATGACTTTACATTTGGATGTGATTACGGATTTGGAATTTATGAAACTGATTGAACTATGACCATGCTATTTGATTTTAATTTGGAATGTATGAAACTGATTGAACTGTGACCATGCTATTTGATTTGGATTTGGAATTTATCACAACAATAAACTGTAAGAAATGAAACTTGGAATCTGGACTTTTATTTGAATGTCTTGATGTTGCAAATTCAATTATCATCATTGGCCCTTGAACTCTTTCGTCATTATTAACATCTACAACACAATGCAAAGTAATATCAATGCCATCTATCAAACAGCCACTATACGATCATAAGCCATTACATATGTGTGCAACTACGCCGCACTACTACTACTACGACTTCTATAATTCTACTACTATTACTACTATTACTACTATTACTACTACAACTACTACTACTACTACTACTACTACTACTACTACTACTACTACTACTACTACTACTACTACTACTACGGTACTATTGCTATCAACACGACAGCTACTACTGCTACTACTACTACGACAACTACCATTACTACTACTACTACTACTACTACTACTACTACTACTACTACTACTACTACTACTACTATTATTACTACTACTACTCTACTACTACTACTACTACTACTACTACTACTACTACTACTACTACTACTACTACTACTAATACTACTACTACTACTACTAATACTACTACTACTATTACGACGATGACGGTATCGGGAATGGTAGTTTTAGTCTTTTAATATAATAATATTTTGTAAAATTTGATTTTAAAAGAGCCAAAGGCATGCGGATAAATTGAAAATAAAAGAATGATACTTCATAATACAGGATCTATGTAAAACCATTATTGTGATTTTTTTAAAAACTGCAAATTAATTATGAATCAAAAGCAAAGGCGGCAAGAGGGGGTTGGAAGGGTTGAAACATCTGACTGCTGCGAAACTTCCTAATTGTTCCTAATTTATCAATCATACTAAATTTGAAGAAAAATAAACTTCCACACGAAAGGTGAAACAACTTGAGTCTTTGCACGATGCAGTGACTCTACTATAATGGGCGATAACTCAATCAAATACTGTTTGATTTGCCTATAACTTTATACGCTTGTTACTGACATCCAAAAGAGTAAACTTTATTTTTGAGTATTATAAAATAAAGTGAGGTTCGCATGCTATTTTGAAAAGAGGAATTTTTTTTTCATCTGAAATCAAATCAAAGGCAATAAGTCGTACAAATCGAAGGGAATATTAACAATAGTGTACATGTGATTTGTTTAACATATTATAAAATGTTTATATTTTCTTAAAAAGATATAGCCTTGTGGAGAACAGTGTGATTATTTGAGTCAATAAAAAAAAATTATACGGCGTACAACTCTACTGAAAGATTTGAAAATTAGAAATGTCGTTTTTACAGATAGATAAACAGATAATTTGATTTCCTTTTATAATTTAAAGTCAGTTTGAAAGTTCGTTGAGTCAAACAGATAATATCATAAAATAGGTACCGACGACACTAACACTCTCAAAAACAACCAATTTCGACACTGTAAAAAGTTTTTAGTTTGGCGTTGTTACGCAAATCGTTGCATTCGAAATAATGTATTCACTTAATGTAAATGTTGCTGCTCAAAGCTTGAAGAAATAAACAATAATGTGAAATTGAATGTAAGCTTCAATTTAAGTACAAAAACAGATCAAATGAACGTTCCGGATTTCCCCTTTATCAACAAAACAGGATGAATGAAACACCACAGATGAATGAGATAATGTGGTTGTGGCGTTATTAAGATGAATGAACACACACATTGATGGGCAGGAAATAGTATGCTCCTTTGTAAGGAAGCACCTATTCAAGTAGAATACTAGATATTTCTTAAAAGGTGCGCAATTAATTAAGTGAAAAGAGGGGAGGCGGGAAGGACCTGTGTAATGCAGTTTAGAAAGTGAAATATAAAAACGTGTAGACTGTTGTTGGAAAATAAATACAATGGAATTGGAAATAAACACACAAAAAATAATAAATAAGGGATGTCGGTATTAGTATAAATCATTAGTGACAGCAACAGGACGTCATTTGTGGTGTTTCATTCACCCTGTTTTGTTGATAGATGGGAAATCCGAAACGTCCACTTGATCTGTTTTTGTAATTAAATTGAAGCTTACATTCAATTTCACTTTATTATTAATTTGTATTCATTTAACTACTTTAAGGATTTCAGATCTACACTCAGTTTCCAACAGTTTTCATCTATTTATGACATTAAGTATTATTATTGCCCCCTTGATGCTTTCAATGTGATGGTTTCGGGTGGATAATACCCAGGTTTAACTTATGGCCACACCCTGAACTCTATCTGTCCAGTATAAACATCAATACAGAAATTCCTGAGTGAGGAGCTGTCCGATTGCCTTTTTTCAGCAAATCGTGGCATTCATAATGATATTATTCACTTGATCACAGTAAGGTAATCGGATTTACAGAAATATTTAATATGTTTCAGCAATTAACAACATCAACTAATATTACTGTCGTTTTTATGCCATCGGTGTTATAATTATTGCCCTGGGAAATATTTAGTTTAACGTTATCGGCAAACTGTCAATGGGAGCGATCTATATTCACGTTTTCGTCCAACCTATTCATCGATCACATGAATTTTTGCTGTACAACGATTGGAGTTTTCTCAATGTACCTAAACACTCTGCTTTGTTTATGAACGTTGTAAACATACCCATATATCATGCTGAGCAAAATGATCAATTGTAACGTTGGTGATTTTTAAAATGTGAACAAGGCCCAATCAATATTGCCAATAAATACCCCCCCCCCCACTGGCAAATATAGTAAAAGACGCCCCACAAACAAATCGACTTAAATCCAGACGACCCTTCCACAAATCCGGAATAGAAAGCCTTGATATCACCACTGCCTGGGCCAATGAATGGCAATAAAACCTACCAAAAAAGGACAATACATTACCAACCCCACTCTGCGCTTTCCTGACTTTAAAACATCAAAAAGAAAACATTGGGTCACCGCGAACCGACTTAGAACCAACCATGGTCGCAGCAAAGAAAGCCTCTATCGATGGAGACTCATTGACTCACCAATCTGCCAATACTGCAAAGGGGCACGTCAAACCATCGATCATCTGGTCCTGCATTGCCCAGTAACAAAATTAGAAGGGGGGGGGGGGGTACGAAACAATCTTTGAAGCCGGAGATGACCTGACATCATGGATCGACAAACATAATTTGGAGGTGTAGCCATACGCTACTACTATGTGGGTAATTTTGAGCACACTTTGCAATGTGACCAATGACCTTGAGCACCTGGAAATGTAATATAGATCGTACCCATTGTATATGTCTAGCTTCTAGCCGGAACAAACCAAAAAAAAAAAAAAGACACTTGATACTGTTCGCGCCTGCTTCAGATTTTCATTTGACCTCAGGATTAAAGTGGTCAAGACACTCATTTTCTTTCATGTAAGTTAGATCAGTGTATATTACTTAGTTTTGAATTATGGGCAAACTCTCAATTTTACCAATCAGCAATCAAAACATGATTACCAAAATATGTACTACTGTACTGTAAGGTAAGTTCTCGATCCCAGGATCGGGGAGACGTTCCGAAAGCTCCTACATCCCCAATATTCTTTCAATTTGTATTTTCACCGTTGATCTTTTGTCAGGCGTTTATTTATTCAATTTGTCATCATATAGAAGCATTTTAAAAACTCTAGAACAAACCTTGATAGATTTGTAAAAGTTTAAAATTTCATAATATGACTATTGTTTTGATTCTCGGTCGTCATTTTGATTCGTGAAGTATTGAAAAGTAGTGCAAAGCAGTCCGACGGTTTTTTTTTCTATTAGGGTTAGCTCGAGATCGGAGGACTTCTTTTTATTAGGGTTAGCCATAAGTCTTAGCAAAGGTGCTAGGGTGTTTGTTTTTCCAATTACTATTAGGGTTAGTTAAAGGTGCTAGGTTTTATTTTTTCTTGGGGTTAGTTGAGGGAATATTATTTGAGTTGTTTCCCTTTGTAGGAGCTTTCGGAAAGCCTCCCCAGGATCGTCTGTCAACTCTGCTCACGTCTGCTACTTCAGGTTTATTTTCGCAGTTGATTTTCTTACCACAACCTCGTTTCACACACGGACAACTGTATGTTGCTGTGTCACTGGTCAGAAGCTATAGTGGCTTACATTTCGTGTTGGGCCACACAGAAAAATCAACAGAGGATGTACCAAGTTACACAGACAACGTTGTTTACCAATCTGCCCTCATTAAATGATGGTGGGTATATCGAATGAAAATAGTTCTTTCCCCGCACAATTGCGGGCTTTTTACTAGTGCTCTTAAAAATATTATGAAATATCGATAATTTACGAGTAATTAATTGTTAATTTTTGTTGACTTCATTTGAACTTTAGTGACCTCTGATTGGCCATCATGTAGTCGAATTGGAATTCCAATCGACCAAATGTATTTCAAAGATATCAATCTTACAAATTGTGAGGAAAAATAAACTTTTACACGAATGTGAAACAACTCGAGTTCTTTTTTTTTCACGAGGCGGTGACTGTACTATTATTGTCGTTACGCTTTTAAATACCATAATACTAACTCATAATGACATACTTTACAACGAATAGACGTTTGAATTGCTTTTAGGTGAGAAGGATTAAATTCGGATTGATACCACTTGGCATGTGATTTTACTATTCAATGGGCTTTAAGAGAACAACAGCTGCCTCAAGGATTGAGTATTTCTAGTTTCAAAGCCGCGATTGATTTCCTATAACACATCAAATCGGTACTTTTCTGTGGTTAAAACAAAACAACAGTAGGATTACGCTGGGATTGTGAAAAAAACGTATATTCAAATATTCGTTGGTCTATCATTGGTACAAGTTTTTTACTTCCAAATAATGTAAATATTAATATATTAATTTATTTGTTTTGCAATCTTTTCGATTTTCAGTTTATAGTTTCGTACCTGGAAGACAACAATAAAAAAGATAAAGACCACGCATTTTCTTTCAAAATTCGAAACTTCTAAATCTTGCAAACAATTATTTAACATCTGCAATGATCTACTTGGACGTGAAAGATGCACTTCATTACCATCTACAACCAATCAAAGAGACTTGCCAAACACATTTGTCAACTTTTTTAAAGACAAAATCCATAACATTCGTTCAGAACTAGATCGGCATGAACCATTTATAGATACAAATACATTCTGTGGTACCCCTTTAGACACGTTCCAACCAGTTTCACCTAGTTTCATAAATGAGTTGATAAAAAAAAGCCCCCATTAAATCCTGCGACCTTGATCCCCTACCAGCACAGCTTTCGGCCAGCTCCATCGATACATTATTACCATCCATTACATCAATCATAAATACATCCATACTGACTGGGAAGTTCCATCGTGCTTTAAAAGTGCCCTCGTCAAACCACTTCTGAAGAAACCATCACTGGACCACAATATATTAAACAATTATCGTCCTGTATCAAATTTACCTTTTTTGTCAAAACTTTTGGAGAAGGTAGTTCTTACTCAATTAACATCTCATCTTAAGAACAACAGTTTGGAACAACCCTTTCAGTCAGCCTACAAACATCAACACAGTACTGAAACGGCGCTTCTTAAAATCTTTAATGACTTGCTATGTAATGCTGATGCTAACAATATCAATGTATTATGCCTTTTAGATCTTTCAGCTGCCTTTGACACCATTGACCATGACATTTTGTTAAGAAGACTAGAAAATACGTTCGGCATAAAAGGAATTGCCCTTAAATGGTTTACATCATATTTAGAGGATCGATGGCAGACTGTCGTTATTATTATTATTATTATTATTATTATTATTATTATTATTATTATTATTATTATTATTATTATTATTATTATTATTATTATTATTATTATTATTATTATCATTATTATTTGTTTCTAATTTTATTATTTAGACGAATTTGTTGAGATCTGTTTGAATGTTTTTATCATGAATAGTGTTCGAATAGTTGATAACCGACGCGCACTGATAAGCAGGTATTATAGCTCAAATTGTTATGGGCTTATGTATTGTTTTAATGTTTAATCAAGCCCAAAATTGGATTCAATAGTCTGTCACGTCGCCCAGCAACGGCAAACAGCGCGGTTCTAAACAAAGAAAATCGGTACTTTTTATTTTTCATGCTGGCTAAAACTTTTCATATATCAAATGTGATTTGAATGTATAAAAGTCAAAACATGATCATATTTATAATGTTTTTCTCCTCTGGATACACTTTTATGCTCGTCGGAGAAATGATATTTCATAAGGGTGTCCGCCATTGTTCCGATAGTTTTGAGCCAGTTCTAAGTTGCGTGTCATTACGTGGGAAGTGACGTCATGACTTTTCAAGCCAATTGCGTTCAATTATCAGGCCTGACTCTCGAGTGCCAGGCCCAGTTTTTAAGATTTTCTTTTCCAAAGTGAGGATTAATTATATCCATCCAGATTTGAAAGATTTGATCTATCTATAGATAGAATGCGCTTGGCTAAGAAGTTCACAACATTGCCATCCGGAAGTATAACGGACCAACACACCAAACTCTGTGTAACCTTGAACGTTTATAGTCTGGTTAATACAGTTTATTGAGAATTACTCATAAACTCGGATGGCAAAAAAATAATAACAAAGACCTGAGTGACGTCATCTGCATACTATCTATACTCAAAGAGATAAGACTTCTGCCAACATTTGTTTATGTCATTTAGAAGTTAGAATATATCGGGTGCAAGAAAAATTTAAAAAAAACTTACAAAAACTGATTCACGATATTTCCTTACACCATTGCAGCTCCCTAATAGGATTCAGTAGTCTGATGTCACGCCGCCAGGCAACGGCGGCCATCTTGGCTCTAAACAAAGAAAATCATTACTTTTTATTCTTCATGCTGGCTAGAACTTTTCATTCCCTTTTCATATGCCTTTTGATCAGAATGTGTAAAAGTCAAAACATGATCAAATTTATGTGTTTTTTTTTTCCTCTGGAAGCGTTTTTATGCTAGCCGGAGAAATATTTCATACGGGCGTCCGCCATTGTTCCGATTGTTTAGAGCCAGTGTTACTAAGTTACCATGCGTCATTAGGAAGGAAGTGACGTTACGACTGTTGAATCCTATTTGTCACTTTGATTAGGACTTGAAACCCGACGATTGATAAATTTAACTGATCTCTAACGACTTTATTATAGTAATTTGTAAGTGTGTTATAGTATTGGATATGTTTACATTTTTTTAAAATTGAGCTTTTATATAGCGCAATATCCACTAAACATGTTCAAAGCGCTTTACAAGGGGTCCCTGGTAAACAGTAAACAGCAACATTTAACATGTAGGACGGGACATAACGCCTGATAGGCGATATTTCAATTTTCCGGACAAAGACAACGCTATTAACGGCCAGAGTATGGTGAGAGAATGTGAGTAAAGAGCCTTCTCCAAGGACTCAACTATGCGCCGAGCGAGGCTCGAACCCAGGACCTTCCGATCCGAAAGCGAGTGTCATACCACAAGACCACATAGCCGCAATATGGAGTACTTGTGTTAATTATATTATTGTTGTATATTTCCGTCTTAGATGATCGAACCCAAGACCTTCCGATCCGAAAGCGAGTATCATACCACTAGACCACATCGCCGCAATATGCAATACGTGTGTTAATTGTATTATTGTTGTGTGTCTTACACACTTTGTAATTATTTCCGTCTTAGATGTGTGATAGATCTATTGATAAGATATAAAAATAGAAAACAAAAAGTCCATGTTATAATGACATTGTCCTAATGTAATACGCTTCAACAGTCGTGACGTCACTTCCCCCGTAATGACGCAGAGTAACTTAGTAACTGGCTCTAAAATAGCGGAACAATGGCGGACGCCCTTATGAAATACTTCTCTGACGAGCATAAAAGTGTATCCAGAGGAGAAAAACATTATAAACCTGATCATGTTTTGACTTTTATACATTCTGATCACATGACATATGAAAAGTTGTAGCCAGCATGAAGAATAAAAAGTACCGATTTTCTTTCTTTAGAACCAGGCTGCTCGCCATTGCTGGGCGACGTGACGTCAGACTATTGAATCCAACTGGATGATAATATGACGTCACATACTTAATAACACTCACGTTAATCAGTGTTGATATATTTTAGAATAATAATCATAGGTTCAAAATGACTCAAAATAGATCTCACATCTCTATTCGGATTTGAACTTGAGAAGTTTTCGTGTGATAGATAGACGCCATACAATTTGATCAATTTGACTCATGGTCGTGATTCAAACAATTCGTCGTTTTCTTACTATTGCTGTCTTTTCTGAAACTCCATATTCGCGAAAAAAGCTTACTCCGCAAAAAAACAAAAAACAAACAAAAAAACAAAAACAAGATGAAACGTAATCAATAGTGTCCAACAAGACTAGTTGCATTGTATTGTTTAAATATCCCTTTGTTCCATACATATTTATCTCAGCACGCTTGTTAAACTTTCCGCTTTATAAACATGCTTATTATTATTATTATTATTATTATTATTATTATTATTATTATTATTATTATTATTATTATTATTATTATTATTATTATTTTATGAAAGTCATTTCATTATTACACGTTTTATTAGAGAATTACGTGATGTCAAGTCACGTTTATCGATATCTTTTGGCAAGAAATTATTGAAGAGAACCTCCGTTGGCGGTGATGGTAAATTAATGAAAATGTTGCTGCATACGTCCATGAGGTTTAAATAGTTTTAGATTGTAGTTTTGCACGCTGCTTAGTGATTACCTATGTACGTTTATACAATGATTATACATTAAAGAATAATAACAATAATTTTTAAAATCGAAAGTAAAAAGAAACATGGCACACAAATACTAATCTCAAATAAATAAATAATTTTAGAAAATTAAAATCGAATCATGATAAAAAACTTTTGAAAAAAACAAAAAAAAAAAAACAAACAAACAAAAAAAAAGAAAGACAAAAAATGATGTCTTTCTCAATAAAGTAAACTTTAAAAAAATGTCTACAAGGGGATTCGAACCCGGTACTTTCAAGGCTAGAGTCTGACTTCTTGTCCTCTGGGCTACGGAGCCACCTGACTGTTCATCAGATTTAATAAGGTCTTTCTAAAACATTACTTTTTCTTCAATGCAACTTCTATTTTCTGGTTTTATACTTCTATTTTTTAAATTATTATTATTTTTATATAAATTTATTAACAAAAACATCCTACAGATGTCACAATATAACTTTCGCCGTGTCCAAATACAGAAACACAATATCGCTTATGAAATTGTATGGGATGCGCATGCGTGACGGAGGTGTACAAAAACGGTCCGTTAAGATACACCGTCAACGGAGGTGCATAAAAACACTACGAAGTGATGAAAGCTAATTTCCCAAGAGGGGATAAGAACAATTCAATCATGGAGCCTCAAAAAATTGGAATTAGAAATAATATTCGTAAGTGTAGGCGAGTTTCAGGGCAAATTAAAAACGCACATAGGCTATTACTTAGACACGGATGACGAATTAATCCCCCAGAAAAAGGGGATCCCATTAGACATAGACGAGGTCAAAGAGTTCAAGAAGCTACTAACAAAAGTATTAGATTTGTTCGACAAAAAAAAAAATCGTCAATGTAGGAGATGAACAAAATGGAGAACAAGAAAACTAAAATTAGGAGGAAACGGAAACATGAGGATCAGGAGAATAGTCAGTAGAGATGAACTATTATTATTGTGAATCATTTTTATTAGTCGCCATTGTTATATATTTTAACTTTTAAAACTTTTGAAAATACCCGAGTTTTCCCCTCCACTGTCGAACATCTACCGGATTTAAAACTTTATTATGTTCTTATTCTTCTTTATTACAGAGCTAAAAATAGTAGATTTCATTATGATTCAGTTTCAAATTAACAAAATGGATCATTTGAAACAAGAATATGCAGTAATATTAGCACGAAGACTCTCAGAAGTCCTTTATGATTTTTGTGAAGGATGCAAAAATGTAACTGAAAATCAATTAGGACACACATGCGTCGAATACGACGAAGGCAAAAAGATATTCTTCTTCTTCGATAAAGTTTTCAACAAATTAGATAAAGACAAAGTGACAAAAAAAAGTCTAACAGGCGTTACAAACAGGCGTTACAAACATGCGTTACTACAACAAATGCTAAAAGACAAGGTGGGAGCGGAAGAGACCTTTCAATTTCTCGCACTGTCCAGAACCGACTGTCGAGATACAAAAGTATCATCTTCATCCTCATTATCACCTGGATCAAGGTAATTTATATTTTATCCTTCATCATTATTATTTTAAAATTATTCATTTGATTATTTAATCCAATTAACTTATTCTAAAATTAGCGAAAAACAATTGTAACACACAATCAAATCATTCCCTCTTACAATTTAATAAAATTTAATTTAACAAACACACACACACACACACACACACACACACAGAGAGAGAGAGAGAGAGAGAGAGAGAGAGAGAGAGAGAGAGAGAGAGAGAGAGAGAGAGAGAGGTTTTGTTTTAGCTCATAATTAAGAATTATACTATACTCATCATCATTATCATCATCATCATCATCATCATCATCATCATCATCACCATCATCATCATCATCATCATCATCATCATCATCATCATCATCATCATCATCATCATCACCATCATCACCATCACCATCATCATCACCATCATCATCATCATCATCATCATCATCATCATCATCATCATCACCATCATCATCATCATCATCATCACCATCACCATCATCATCATCATCATCATCATCATACATCATCATCATCATCATCTCATCACCATCATCATCATCATCATCCATCATCATCTCATCATCATCATCATCATCATCATCATCGTCACCATCACCATCATCATCATCATCATCATCATCATCATCATCATCATCATCATCATCATCATCAACATCATCATCATCATCACCATCATCATTGTAATTTTTGTCTAATAATCAAGTCAAAAGTCAATAAGATAAGATAAAATAACACCGAAATGCCTCATGTGTTCGTTCGTCTTCACTTCTTTTTTATCAAAAATCATAAAGCCAAAATCAACATCATTGCAGTCCAAACAGTTCAGAATAAAGGCAAATTAAAATTTCGTAAACAAAGGGAAGTAATACAATAAATTCTTCATTCATCTATATTTTCAACATACTCCCCACCTGGTCTTAGCCTTTGTAAGACCAAAGAATCCAAATTTAATCAACCAAAATAAAAAAAAAAATTATAATAATAAAAGGCCAACAAAAGCAAAAACAAAACAAAACAAAGCCCCAAATTAAGAGTAAAACAAAATTACAAAATGCACTGTCTGGTCCAACTGGTATTCCCAAACACCCAAAAAATGTTACATGATCTTCTCATTAATCATAATTAATAATCTCAAATAATTACCCAAAGATACCCGTTACTAAGGGAAATCAAAGAGAACATGAAGTCACAGAATTGCTTTCTGCTCAGGCAAAATTACAAAAAAATACGAATGAAATAATCAAGAATAGAGTTAGAACAAAGTCATAGTCATAAGACTAAAATGCATTTAGTTTCAACCAACATTTCAAGATCCAAAACATTTCTAGGCCTAATAGAATTCTCCCATTGACTCAACTCTCTCATTCTCAACCAAGCGTTCATCACAAGTCGTTATATTGATCTCAAGAAAAGAATTATCATCACTAGTAGACCAATCCTCAGATTGATCCTCAGTCTGATCCAATTCCAATGGAACCAATCTCTGAATGGGCCGGTCAGTAGTTTGGTTTCTGGTTCGAATCTGAGCTGCTCGTACGCACCCGTCTGTGCCAGGAAACAGTCTTACCACCCGACCCATATCCCACATCATTCTCTTCTTATTAGGATCTTGGATGAGAACCAAATTTCCCTCACACAATCCCTGTTTCCACGTTTATTTCTTTTTAAAGCAGGCAGGGTTCGAATGTATTCTAATCTCCACACGGCCCAGAATTGGTCAAGTAACCCTGTATGCTCATTCTCAAGAGTAGGTAAATCTAAAACCTTATTTAGATCTGTGACCTCCACTGGTGTTAGTGGGCAACCCCTTCCTATCAGGAAATGAGAAGGTGTTAAATAACTTTCATTTTCAGAGGACCCTATTAGTGGTTTAGAGTTAATACAAGCTTCAACTTCAGTTACAGCAGTTTCAAGTTCCTTTCGGGGGATTGACCGCCTACCAATGGACTTCCGAAGACTAGATTTAACTGAACGAACCATTCTCTCATAGAACCCTCCCCACCATGGGGCTAACGCAGGTTGTTTCTTCCACCTGATAGTTTCATGACCAAGTTCTTTGTTAATCAAGGCCTGCACTTTCCTAAAGGTTTGTGCGTTGTCAGAATAGATTACAGCAGGCATAGCCCGCCTCGATTTGAATTTCTTCAGCGCCAAGCAGAAATCAGCAGCAGTCAAGGAATCCACTAGTTCTAAATGAACAGCCCGTGTAACCGCACAGGTGAACAACAAAATGTAGAGTTTCTTACCTTCATTGTCTGAGCAAAATAAGGGTCCTGCAAAGTCAACACCTATAATACTGAAAGGTGTGGCCTTGGATATACGGTTCTCAGGCAATAGCCCAGTGCGTTCCTCCATTAACCTGGAGTCCTGTCTCTGGCACTCCACACAGAAACGTATGACTCTTTTTGCCATTTGTCTAAGAGACATAATCCAATAATTGTTTCTCAAAGAAGTCATAAGGAGGTTAACACCAGCATGTTTCAACAGTACATGTTGTGACTTAACTAACAACTGTGTCACGTGACATTTAGGTAGGATAATAGGGTATTTTTCATCAAATGATAAGTCTTGACTCTTTTCCAATCTTCCTCCTACCCTAAGTAAACCGCCCTCTCCTAAGAAAGTAAAAGGCGAGCCTTTCCAAATGACTCGTCCCTTCTCAAGATAACTTACCTCTTCTCTGAAGTACTGATTCTGAAGGGATTTGAACAGAAACAGTTTAGCCTCAGTCAGTTCCTTGTTGTGGTCATCCTTAATTTTGCGTACCTTTTTCACAAAACTCAATACTAAGACAATACTCTCAGTAACTTTCCAAAGCTAGAAAATCTTCCAAAATCTATAAAGGGGTGTGGTGTCTGTTTCAACAGAACACACATTTGGTATCTCTATCATCTCTTGTTCTTCCTGTATTGAGTCAACGTCATATACATTGAGTGTTTCTTCATCACTATGTGTCTGTTGTTCTTTTAACCAGTCAGGTCCTCTTAGCCGCCTGTGTGAGGTCAGTAAGACACTAGCACTCACGCCTCTAGTCAGAAAGTCAGCGGGATTTGTCTTACCTGAGCAATGTCTCCAATGTGACAATGTGATGGGTCAGTCAAATTTTGAATCTCCATCACACGATTGCGGATGAATTGCTTCCATCTTGCTGGGTCCCCCTTTATCCAATTTAATACTATTTGAGAGTCGGACCAAAGGGTGTATCGAATGTTAGTTTTCAACTCAAGGGAGGTTATAATAAATTTCAGAAGTCTTGCGCCTAAAAGAGCAGCCAATAGTTCAAGTCTGGGTAAGGTGACCTTTTCGAGGGGTGCCACTTTGACTCTTGACATCTCCAAGGAGATGTTAATCTGGTTTCCATCTGTGGTTTTCATGTAAGCACAACATCCGTATGCTTTTTCAGAGGCATCAGCATAAATCAACAGCTGTTTTTTTTCATCACTTGTCCAAAGCCTGAGTGTGATACAGCGAGGTATCCGCCATTTCTTTATTACTTGTAAGTCCTCTATCCACTTGTTCAATTTCTTTTGTATCTCTTCAGGGAGCACTTCATCCCAATCAAATCCTTGTCTCCATGTCTCTTGAAAGATTATTCTTAAGGAGATTGTGAATGGAGTGAGAAATCCCAGAGGATCAAACAACCTGGCTGTGATACTCAGAAGAAGTCTCTTTGTGAAAAGACATGACTCTTGGATTGGTAATGTTTCAAATACAAAGCTATCTTCTTCTGTATTCCAGGAAAGACCAAGTACCTTTGTGGTACTGTTCTCAACAAATCCATCAAATGTCTTTAATATGTCATCTTTCTTCTCCTTGCAATTGAATGTCTACTTTGTTAATTCAAAACCTCCTTGCTGCATTACACAGTGTGCCTCAGTCATCATGTTCAAAATATCTTCCTCGTGGTCTGCTCCAGTGAGCCAATCATCTCCATAGAGGTTGCTTTTCAGCTCTTCAATGGTGGGTGAAACTTCAAAGGTCGACAAGTGTTTTCTTATCGTGGCATTGAGCAAAAATGGACTGCAAGCATTCCCAAAACAAACCCTCTCAAATTTCATTGTGCGAATCTGGCCATTGACATTCCACAAAAATCTGTGAACATCTTGATCTGGTAAACAGAGATTGATTTGTAAGAATGCCTTCCTGATGTCAGCGGTTAGTCCAAACTTCCATCTTCTGAATCTGAGAAGTCTCTGTACCAAATTTGGTATAAGTTTTGGTCCAACCTCCATGCAATCATTCAAGGATACATCATTTATGCCTTTGCAAAAAGCATCAAAAACGGGTCTTACCTTAATAGACAAACTATCCTCTTTCACCACAGGGCGATGCGGTAAATAATAGATAGGTCTGTCCTCGATTTCCAAGTCTCCTTGGGGTACCTCTGAGATGATACCCTCATTTTCATATTCTGAGAGTACTGAGTCATATTTCTCTCGTAAGCATAAATCTTTATCCAGCTTCCTGGTCAAGCTGTTCAAGCGTTTTTCTGCAGTCTCTCTATTGTTTAACAACAAATTTTTGCAACCCACATTTTTCCATGGCAACCTGACAGTGTACCTACCTTCATTGTAGTCAATCTGATCTGAAAAGGAAGTCAAAAATTCATTCTCAGTCTTCTCATCACTTACCTCATCTGGATCAATTCCAATAGATTCTAGTTCCCACATTTTACGAACAGTCCCATCAGAGACAAAACATTATCTGAGATTTTTTACTTTGAACAATTTCCCCAGATTGGTCTCTCAAGCAAGCCCCAGACAACATCCACCCAAAGACAGTTTTCTGAACTACCAAACCTGTGGATAATGAACTTTTCTGATCTTTAATAAGAGACCAATATCAATCCAATCCTATCAAAACATCTACCTTGACAGTTTCACTAATCTGATAATTTTCAACAAAAGAGATGTCAGGGAACTCCGATAGTACTTCCTTGTCTACTGCTGATCGAAACATAGGGGCGCAAATAGTTTTCATACCATTTAAATTGATTTTATTTCCCAAAAACTCTAATTGGAAAACTTCCTTTTGCTCTGGTTTTCCACTATCTCCACCAAAACAATGATATTTTAGATTAATCTGGTCAACTCTTTTCAATCTAAGTTTCTTAGCACAGTCTCTAGTGATAAAGGATCTGTCAGACCCGCTGTCAAACATGATGCAGACCTTGATACCCCGAACCATCACATGTACAACTTGCATAAGTGTGGTTAACTTCTGTGAATGCACATGTGAGAGTCCAACATGCACTGAGGGGTCAGCGTCAGATCTAACAGCTGTCTGGTCAGTCTGTTTTGGATTGATCTTTTGTTTACACAATACTGAATGGTGGGATCCCTTGCAAAAGTAACACAAACAATTACAGTCTCTTGAGAGATGTCGACCTAAACACTTGAAACAAAGTCCCATTTTCTTATTTTTTTCTTTTCTCTCCTCCAAGTTCAAGGACCTAATATCCTCACATTTCTCTGCGTAATGAGTCTGATCACAAAACACACATATTCTGTCCCTACTGACCATGGAACACTTTACTACACTGATTCTACAGTTTTGTCATTAAACGTTCCCACGAATATGGTAAAGGAGTGAAGAAGACATACTTAATGTAGTACAGGAAACGTATATATATATATATATTATATATATATATATATATATATATATATATATATATGTATATATATATATTATATATATATATATATTATATATATATATATATATATATATATATATATATATATATACACTCCCTCTGCAAGTAGCCCTACAATACTAGTTCTTAAGACACATCTGTTACTGATTTAAGAAATATGAAATGAATCGGTTTGTTTCATTCATGTCTCTGTTGATTGGTGTGGAAAAGTTTTATTCACCAGCTGCACTACTTGTACATTGTGAATATTGAGATTAATGTCTGAATATCTGTTAATTCCTAGGAGGTGCCACTATTATTTTCTCTATCTTGGCTGTGTTTGAGTTCCCCCCCCCCCCTCTTCTTATTTTCCCCAGTCAAACTTGCCTTTGTGGAATACTAACTGTTGATGTTATATCGTTGTTGTCAGTGGTATGAATTAGGTGTAGTGTGAATGTGATTCATTTCTCTTAGGCTGTCTTTTACGTGTGTATGTAATATGTGTGTATATGCAGGATGTATGTGTGTGTATGTGTGTGTGTGTGTGTGAGAGAGAGAGAGAGAGAAAGAAAGAGAGAGAGAAAGAAAGAGAGAGAGGAATACCTTTTCTACCATATTCATTGCTTCTATTATCTACTACGCAACTGTGATGGTGTTGTTGTTTGGTGTAATGACGGTGGTTTTGTTTCTATTTGTAATAGTGAAGTAAAACCACAAAGTAATAAGAACAGAGGAAGCATAAGGGGCTCTCGCCGGCTTCGCGATAAGTTAACGAGAGTTGAGAAGTGCGCGTCAAGTTCTTTCGCCTCGCCCCGTTTTACGAAAAGGCATAGTGCATCAGTCTACGATTACTCACAGTATTCTTGTAATTGGATTGTTCTTTTTATTCACTATTTGTTGCCTTGTTGTTATTGAAATCGTGTGGCATGGTGTAAACGTGGATATGATATAATAATATAATATATAATAATGATATAATATAAATAAAACGTTATTAACAATTGTGACAAGTGAATGAATAAAATGGATAACAATCATCAAGAAATTATTGACAATGATAACCTTCTAATTGACAATAGCATTGATTCCATAACTTTAGAGCGTGGTAACAATGTTGAATTTCATTCAGAGTTAGATATTGGTTTTAACATCGCCATTAACACAAGTGTCGCAAAGAACCCTCAACGTAAAAGCAAACGTAACAGAGTACAACACTGTTCTGCCATCAATTGTCAAAAGAATAGATTTGACAATCCAGAATTGTCTTTTTTTCGATTTCCGAAAGACAAAGACAGATGCCGGCGGTGGGTTATCAACACCAGACGAGAGGATCTTTTAACTAAACCTGTTCACAAACTTTTTAGTGGAAATGTTTTGTGCGCAGATCATTTCGAGGATTCTCAATTTACATCAAGCACAAGAAAACAGCTGAAACGACTAAAAGCTGTTCCAACACTGTTCGATGTCCCAAATCGCTGTAAAACTTTTGAAAATCCAAAAGCAAGATGCCCCCCTAAACTAAGGCTACCTCTAACCCCAACAACTTCCACAGCAGGTGAAGCAACAGAAATAGAAATTCCAAATCCAGAAAACGTGGAAAATTTAATAAAAGGTCAAAATGAAAAGGAGAAACAAATTCGAGATTTAAAGCGAAAACTCCAATCACAAAGAAAAAGAATTAAACGCCTGTCTTACAAAACAAACAAGTCCTCGGCAAGAAGGGAAATAGAGGAAATCAAAGAAAAATCTGGAAAATATCTTAGCAAACCAACACATGACTACTTCTGTAAGCAACTGGACCTATCAATATGTAAAGGGAGAAGATGGAGTGCCAAAGAAAAGAGTTATGCATTGTCATTATACCACGCCTCCCCCAAAGCATATCGTCTATTACAGCGACAGTTCTTCCTTCCTTCAGTTGATACTCCCGTCGATTGATGAGAAAAATTGACATCTATCCCGGTTTTTCGGACAAAATTAAAACAGCTTTCAAAGTTAAAGTGGCCTCGATGAGTGTTCAGGAGAAACAATGTGTTGTTATGTTTGATGAAATGTCACTTAAAAAGTCTCTCAGCTATAATGCGGAAAAGGATTTTGTTGAAGGTCTTGAAGATTTCGGGGGTATATTGGACTCAGGCACTAAAACTGGATCTTCTGCATTGGTATTCATGGCTCGTGGGCTCATTAAAAAATGGAAACAGCCATTTGGTTATTTCATTTCTAATTCAACTGTCAAGTCAACAGACTTGAAAACTTTGATCATCCACGCAATTAATCACCTGACGTCAATAGGACTGTTTGTCAAGGCACTTATTTGTGATCAAGGATCAAATAATCAAGCGGTTGCGAAGTCTTTTGGAGCAACACCAGATACGCCATTCTTTATGCACGGACATGATAAAATACTAGTATTCTTTGATCCACCTCACCTGATAAAAAGCGTCAGAAACAACCTCCTCAATCACGACTTTTATATTGCAGGTGGTGGAACGGCGTCATGGCAATCCATCACAGATTTCTATTTGAAAGACAAAGAATTCCCCTTCGTATTGCACCTAAACTCACACAGAAACATATAGATATTCCTCCCTTCGGAAAAATGAAAGTGAGTCTTGCTACACAAGTGATTAGCCACAGCGTTGCCATGGGCATATCATTTATGTGCTCTGTCAATATATTTCCTTCAACTCATATGGCTACTTCTACATTTTTGGAGAAATTTGATAAACTTTTCAACGTTTTCAACATTCGTGGCAATAAGTCACCGGCCACGTATTCTCATCCTATCACTTCAACATCTTCCCATATACCTTTCCTCAAGCAGATGTTGGAATGGCTAAAGGATTTGCGCTATGGAACACAATGGAATAAAAGACCAGCTGTTCGAATTCCTTGTATCAGTGGATGGATCATGAATATCAATGCTTTGTTATTACTTGTTCGTGACCTTGTTGAAAATGTTGACGGAGTGGATTACCTGCTGACCAACCGTCTTAATCAAGACTGTCTAGAAAGTCTATTTTCCGTAATAAGAGGAAAGGGGATTCATCGTAACAACCCAGACCCACAACAATTCCGACATGCCCTCCGACAAGTAATGGTTGATAGCCTCTTGATACCGAGTGAAGGAAGCAACTGCCAAGAAGATATGGATTCTGTTTTATTAAATTTTACATCTCCGGCAGAATCGGGCCTTTTCTCCCTCCCAATCGCTACAGATGTTCCCAAAGAGCCCACCCACATTGTCAACTTAGTCAAATCCTGCAAAATGTCAGATGTTATCCAACTGGAAAACGTTGTGGCATACATCAGTGGATATGCCTTGAGGAAAATCAGCGAGGCTAATGTCGTCTGCGGAAACTGTCTTGGTCACCTCGAAGACAAAGGCAATGATGCTCTACATTTGTCTTTAATCAAGCAAAAGCAGGTTAACGATTGTCGGCACGGCGGATTGAAAAAGCCAAGTTTTCGTTTGGTGCAGTTGGTTGGGTTGTTTGAAATGATATTTCAAACCAATGTTGAAGGATATGTTGGATTGAGAAATGTTCGCAAGCTTCTAAAAACGAAGATGTTAGAGGGAACGGTATCGGCAAGTGTGAAATACGAAGATTGCAATTGCCCAACAGTTGATAGACTTGCTGATATTTTTTTGACTGTAAGACTTCACCATGAGCTGCGCTTGAGAAATGAGGCAACACTAGAGGAGAAATCATCGAAGAAAAACAAGAAGTTAAAAGTGTTGCAGCACCAATAACAAGAAAGGAAGCAAACAGCTGTATGTGTCATCCTATGATATAAAGGTAGGCGGACAAACAAATTGACAAGGAAAATCTACTATAATATGTAAAATTAATGACATTCTGTTCCAAAATTTATATTTCTTGGCAACCTGCGAGTTTAAAAAGGATAGACAAAAAAAAAAAGCATCGCTATTTATTTACACTACACTATCGTCACCACAAAGCCACAAAGTAAATTATTACTATTACTTCATTACTTTGTGTTTCACGTTCTGAACCACCGCCCACCGATTTGACGCGCAGCTTGCAAAGTCACGCGATCGTGAACTGAGGACATGGAGCGAAGAGAGCTTGCTTCCTCTGTTCCTATTACTTTGTGGTAAAACCTACACACACAATATATTGCTTTATATGTTCTTTAGGAGTGTGTTAAATTGTTTAATCCTCTTATCTCCATATCTTTTAAATACAATACAAAATACAAATGGAGAGAACATACCAGATGTCCAGCCCATTACATTTATGACGATTAAAAACGTAGTTAAAATGTGTTGAATCAGAGAATGAATGTTTTACTTTGTGTAATAATATTAAGACTGGACAAAGCATTAATTAGTTTCGGAATCCAACGTCTGATTTTAAAGATTTAAAGTGCTTTAATGTAAATAGTTACTTGTCTGTTCCATAAGTTAATATTATTGTAATGTAAGTGGTCATCTAGGTATGGTGTTATATTACATCACGAAAATGCAATACTTTGTGTCTTAACCCTCAAAAAGGGGAATCCCCGTCCAGGTAGCCACTTTTACAGCATGCAGCTGCTGTTGTCAGTCACTTGCTGGGTTCCAGCAGTATAACTAAGTGATCCGATTTTATGAAGAAATAAACAGCAGTGGGTAAGGAAAACGCCATACTGCTGCCCACTGATGTTCAAATTGTCCAAACTGCGCACATGATTTTGTATGCTGTCATACAAGTTCCACAAGCTTTTTTTTTTTTACCGAAGTTGAGTTATTTTTCGAAACAGAATTTCCTCGTAAAAGGTCCTGGATATGACCAAAAATTATCCTTTCTGGTCTACCAAATCGTTTTTGTAGAATGTCCTTAACGTTTTCATAATTTCCTTCAGTTAAGGAAAGTCCTATTATGGCCGATGCTGCCTCACCCTTGACTAATGATTGACGACAGGTAAACTTATTGATGATTGGAATAGAAGATGAATCAATAACTGCCGAAAATTTGTCCCAAAATGGTTGCCATTCATTATAGTCTCCAGAAAAGGTAGGAAGTTCTAATTTTGGTAATTTTGCATCACTATTATTTGTCGCACTATTCGAACGAGTCGTTTCATTGTTAACGCTATTACTAGTCTGTTGCGCTAAAGAACCAAGTTTTCCTTTAGCCTTCAAAAGTATGTCCATCTTTCCGTCACGAAAGTCAGCGGCATCATCAATGTCACGTTATAATTCATCAATGTTGTTTCCTAAAGCACTTTCCACTTCTAATTGCACATCGTCTAGAATTTTCAACCGTTTTTCGAATTCATCAATAAGTGCTGAAAGTTAGATGTGTTCAATGTCTGTTTTTCGCAAAGAATCGTCTAATCTTTTTCCTGCTCGAGTCAGCCAGCTACTCGTTTTCTTTTCGCTTCGTCATCCATAGTAGAAGCGCACAATATTCAATTAAGTAAACATCAAATGTTATTTTCAAGTACTCCAAATCAGTCAACACGATAGCAGCATCAAAATGTCAAAAACACGAAAAACGCATCCAATTTTTAGTTTGGCCTAAATGTGTCCAATGGTGTGTCAAATTTATCGAAAAACGAATGTCGATACTTGGCCTTACCGTGACATGAAACCAAGGCCTAGTAGTTCAGAATTCAGACGAACGAGTTCAAACTGTGAATTCCATCACTCTAAAAGTTGCTAAATCTTTACCTTATGACTCCCGGGTTTCGGCACCATGTAATATTTGTCTAATAATCAAGTCAAAAGTCAATAAGATATATTAAAATAAGGCTAGCACTATTCAGTATCTGATACTGAATAGTGGTTTTGCACTATTCAGTATCTGATACTGAATAGTGGTTTTGCACTATTCAGTATCTGATACTGAATAGTGGTTTTGTACTATTCAGTATCTGATACTGAATAGTGGTTTTGCACTATTCAGTATCTGACACTGAATAGTGGTTTTGCACTATAATACGGTGTTTTTTTTTCCGAAACCCGACGAAGTTATGGGAAGAGGGCAGCTGTGGGAGTGAATCTCGGACTCAGAGAAGTGTATAACAGTGGGGAGTGAACCTGGGATGGGTTTCAGCGGGTTTCGTAATAAAAAGCCGGACGACACCTGGCAATATCCGACAAAGTTCTGGGACGTAGGCAGCAGCGTGTGTGTGTGTGTGTGTAGAGGCTGAGGGGGGGGGAGGGGGGTGAACCTGAGATTCAGGGAAGTGTACACCAGTGGGGAGTGAACCTGGGACTCTGGGGTTTATAAAAAAGCAATAACAATGGGGGGGGGGGGATTACTTTTGTACGAAACCCGACAATATGCGGCAAAGAAGTGGAAAGTAGGCAACGCGTGGGGAGTGAACCTGGGACTCAGTGAAGTGTACACCAGTGGGGAGTGAACCTGAGACTATGGTTTTCGGCGAGCTTCAGCTAGTTTCATATAAAATCAATTACTTTTTTACAAAACCCGACGAAACCTTGCAATATCCAAGAAAGTTATGGGTAGTAGGCAACAGTGGGGAGTGAACCTGAGATTCGGGGAAGTGTACACCAGTGGGGAGTGAACCTGGGACTGGGTTTCGGCGGATTTTGTTATTTTAAAAAAGCAATTACTTTTTGTTTACGAAATGCGCCAAATGCCAACAAATTGAGGCAAAGTTATGGAAAGTAAGCAAATAATGGGGACTGAACCTGAGACACAGGGAAGTGTACACTAGTAGGGAGTGAACCTGAGACTCTGGGTTTAGGCGAATTTCAGCGAGTTTCATATATAAGCAATTACTTTTTTCTGAAACCCGACGAAACCTGGCAATATCCGACAAAGTTAATGAAGTAGGCAATAGTGGGGGGTGAACCTGAGATTCATGGAAGTATACACATGTGGGGAGTGAACCTGAGACTCTGGTATTCGGCGGGTTTCAGCGAGTTTCATATAAATGCAATTACTTTTATACGAAACCCGGCAATATCCGACAAAGTTATGGAAGATTCAGGGAAGTGTACGCCAGTGGGGAGTGAACCTGAGACTCTGGTTTTCAGCGTGCTTCAGCGAGTTTCATATAAAAGCAATTACTTTTTTACGAAACCCGACGAAACCTGGCAATATCCGACAAAGTTATTGAAGTAGGCAACAGTGGGGGGTGAACCTGAGATTCAGGGAAGTGTACACTTGTGGGGAGTGAACCTAGGACTCTGGATATTGTAAAAAAGACAATACCAAGGGGGAGGGGGAATTACTGTTTTACGAAACCCGCCAAAACCCGACAACGTTATGGGAAGCAGGCAGCAGTGGGGAGTGAATCTGGGATTTGGACACAGAGAGGATTGAACCTGGGACTGCGAGAGGCTGATACCAGTGGACAGTGAGCTCAGAATGTACTTTTATTTCGAAACCTACCGAAATTATCAAAAGTTATGGGAAGTGGGCACCATTGGGCAATGAACCGGGACTTAGGGAAGTGCACACTGGTTGAGAGTGAACCTGGGACTGTGAGAAGAGGATATCAGTGGAAATGAACCTGGGACTATGGGAGTTGGGTACCAGACGAGAATGAAGCAATTACTTTTTTACGAAACCCGCCAAAACCCACCGAAAAACCATAGACTTAGGTTTATTCCCCAATAGTGTACACTTCCCTGAGTCTCAGGTTCACTCCCCCACTGTTGCCTACTTTCTTTCCATAACTTTGTTGGATATTGTTGGGTTTCGTAAAAAAGTAATTGCTTTTTTGTTACGAAACTCAGTCCCAGGTTCACTCCCCAATGGTGTACACTTCCCTGAGTCCCAGGTTCACTCCCCACTGCTGCCTGCTTCCCCTAACTTTGTCAGGTTTCGGCGTGTTTCGGCAGGTTTCAGGTTTCGTAAAAAAAGAAACACCCCTAAAAATACCACGTGTATTCAGTAAATAGATGTCAATTGTAGTCTAATATTCAGTATCTGTTTAAATTATTATTATTATTATTATTATTATTATTATTATTATTATTATTATTATTATTATTATTATTATTATTAGACGTCTATTATTATTATTATTAGGAGCCTTATTATTATTATTATTATTATTATTATTATTATTATTATTATTATTATTATTATTATTATTATTATTATTATTACTATTATTATTATTATCATTATTATCATTATTATTATTATTATTATTATTATTATTATTATTATTATTATTATTATTATCATTATTATTATTATCACGTAAATTGTCTTAGATGATAAAACAAACAAACAAAAACAACAACAAGAACAACAACAACAACAAATGTGACAAACAGAAAAAAGCAAGATTTTAAAAAGTAATGAACAATAGAAGAGCTCATCAATGAAAAACAACAACGAGATTATAACACATAAAAGATATTCGTAATAAATCGATAACTGATTAAATAACTCCTACTACTTGATTTAAAAATCATAATCATAAAAATGATGATGATGACGATTACAACAACAACAATAATAATAATAGTAAGTAGAAATAATAATAATAATAATAATAATAATAATAATAATAATAATAATAATAATAATAATAATAATAATAATAATAATAATAGTATAATATAAACATTAAAATATATTACAAGCAAATAAAATGATTAAAACAAAAATATTGGGGAGAAATAAAAGTTAACCCGGCCGGGATTTGAACTCTCGAACCTTAAGTTCAGAGTCAAACAGCTTATCCACCAAGCCATGGTGTTACTGAACTTTTAGTGACATTTAATCATGTCTATTTAGACATTAAAAAATGTATTTGAATGCCACTCTTCTTTTGATATTTTGAACTATGTTAATTGCACAATAGCAGAAATTTAAAAATAACGATTAAAATATTTCTACAACTTTGAATCGGGCTGTCAGTAACTGCACGAGTTCAATCTGGTAGTAGGTCAGCAGTTTATTTACATTCAACTGAGATTGTCGCACTTTTCACTCTCTCTATAATAAAAGAGTTCCTTATGGATACTGAATAGTGGCAAAGCACTATTCAGTATCTGATACTGAATAACCACTTCCATTAAAATAACATCGAAATGCCTCATGTGTTCGTTCGTCTTCACTTCTTTTTTATCAAAAATCAAAAGCCAAAAGTCAACAACATTGCAGTCCAAACAGTTCAGAATAAAGGCAAATTATAATTTCGTAAACAAAGGGAAGTAATCCAATAAATTTTTCATTCATCTATATTTTCAACAATCATCATCATCATCATCATCATCACCACCATCATCACCATTATCATCATCATCATCATCATCATCATCATCATCATCATCATCATCATCATCATCATCATCATCATCATCATCATCATCATCATCATTATCATTATCATCATCACCATCATCACCATCATCATCATCATCATCATCATCATCATCATCATCATCATCATCATCATCATCATCATCACCATCACCATCATCATCATCAACATCATCATCATCCCACCCATCTTTCTCCAGTCAACCAGAACCAGATCGTAATTAATCAAGCGACAATCATTCTTCTGACTACAGTACCTCAAGCCTTTGTTACATCCTGCATTAACCTATGGAAGCTCGTTCGGTATTATTAAGATATAGATTTGATCATATTTGTTTGTTTTTGTTATTGTTGTTTTTTCTTACAATTTTCAAAATTTATATTTGTGATATTTGTAGTAAACAATATAAGTATATGTACAACCTTACGCATCACAAAAATGTCTGTGAATAGATACTAAGATGATAACATGACGTCACATGACTTAATAACACTCACGTTATATGTTGATATATTTTAGAATAATAATCATAGGTTCAAAATTACTCAAAATAGATCTCACATCTCTATTCGAATTTGAACTTGAGAAATTTTCGTGCGATAGATAGACGCCTTACAATTTGATCAATAGATAGTATGCGCTTGGCTAAGGAGTTCACAACATTGCCATCCGGAATTATAACGAAACAACACTCTAAACGCTGCTAACCATGATCGTTTATAGACTTGTTAATAGAGTTTAGTGAGAATTACTCATAAACGCGAATGGCAAAAAAAAAAAAAAACCCATAAAAAAACAAAAAAACAATAACAAAGACATGAGTGACGTCAACTTTGAACTATCTATAGATAGAATGCGCTTGGCCAAGGAGTTCACAACATTGCCATCCGGAAGTATAACGGACCAACACACAAACTCTGTGTAACCATGAACTTTTATAGTCTGGTTAATACAGTTTAGTGAGAACAACTCACAAACGCGGATGGCAAAAACAATAACAAAGGCCTGAGTGACGTCATCTGCATACTATCTATATAGATAGTATGCGCTTGGCTAAGAAGCTCATAACATTGCCATCCGGAAGTATAACGGAGCAACACAAAAAATTGTATGTATCCATGAACGCTTATAGTCGGGTTAATACAGTTCAGTGAGCATTACTCATAGACGCTGATGGCAAAAAGCAATAACAAAGACCTGAGTGACGTCATCTTCGAACTATCTATAGTCTTGTAAATGCAGATACGTAAACAAACAAAAAAACAATAACAAAGACCCGAGTGACGTCATCTTCATTCTATCTATAGAATCGTCGTGTGAACATGACACATGGTCGTGAGCAAAACACTTCGTTGTTTTCTTGCTATCATTGTCACATGTCTTCTGACACACTCAATACCCGTAAAAACAGAGAGCAGGGGAATATTCTACATTCACCCGTCACGTCATATTGCTGTATCTTTATTCCGTTCGTGTTATCACCTCATTGACAATGTTGATTTGTTAACAACGAAAATCTCCAAGTGTAACCCCCCCCCCCCTCCTTGTACAGATTTTACAGTCAAGTTCAATAAATGGAATAGATAGTATGCGCTTGGCTAAAAAGTTCATAACATTGCCATTCGGAAGTATACACATAAAACTGTGTGTATCGAAGAACTTTTATAGTCTGGATAATAAAGTTCAGTGAGTATTACTCATAAACGCGGATGGCAAAAAACAATAACAAAAATCAGAGTGAAGTCATCTTCATTCTATCTATACCGCTGCTCTAAATAATAGACACCTAGATAACCACGCCTCTCGGACAGTCGTCATAACGTAAACAATGACTGTGATAGGTAAACATAGCAAACTACACCGGTTTTACTATTGATGGTATGTGTCTAAGTAAAATACCCACTGTTCTACCACTTGATCAATTAGAAACAACACAGAAAACTATGTGTAAACTTAAATTTTATAATATGATCGAGAAAATCGTGTGATTACTAGTCACCCATCTGGCGGTATGTAAACAATAACAATGATCAGAGAGAGGTCGATTTACGTTATTGTTTATATGAAGCATGTTTTGTCGAACACGTGTGAAGGTGTGTCACAAATTCCTTGTTTTGATTGGTCAAAAATCTACTGGTTAATGGGCGCGATCTATATTCATGATTTCGTCCAACCAGGTCATCAATCACATGATTTGTTGCTGTCCAACTATTGGATATTTCTTTTAAAATGTCAACACGATGCTTTATTTACAGAAGTAATAAACATACTCATGTGTCAAGCTGAACAAAATAACCAATCGTGATGTTAGATATTTAAAAATCTGTGAACACTTTTCACTATGTGGGTCACTTTGAACACACTTTGCCATGTGACCAATGACCTCGAGCACATGGAAAGGTAATATAGATCATGCCCATTAGTTCGAGTTATTTTGTCATATGAAGAGTACAGGAGAAAGACCACATATGTCCATTTTTGAAATTTTTGTGACTGCCCTCTTTGAGTGATATCAGGTCATTAACTATAAAATTTCCCTTTTTAAATAGAAACTACAACCCATAGAATTAAACGAATGAGAATACGTACGAAGCCTAAAAAGTGTCCACCAATGAAAGCATTCAGCATTTTGTTGTTGGCTGAGAATGTAGTAATTACCATTCATTCGGTATCTATGTCAACATAACGACACAAGAAAAACAACAAACAATATCAAAATCCACAATAAAATGTTTCAGAACTGTTGCATATATTTATGGCACAACGAAGCTGTCAAAAAATGAAGTTAGAGAATGTGTGTAATCATGTATTATAATAACCTGTAATGTGTTTTCCAACCACCACATCATCTACTACTACAACCACCACCACAATATCATCACTAACACTACTACTACAACCACCAGCCCCACATCATTATCACTACCACTACTACTACACCACCACCAGCACATCATCATCACTACCACTACTACAATCACCACAACCACATCGTCATCACTACCACTACTACTGCAACCACCACCACCATATCATCATCATTACCACTACTACCACAACCACCACCACCACTACTACTACAACCACCACCACCACTACTACTACAACCACCACCACATCACTACCCCAACTACTACAACCACCACCACAATAGCATCACTACCACTACTACTACAACCATCACAACCACATCGTCATCACGACCACTACTACTACAACCACCACCATATCATTACCATTACCACTACTACTACAACCACCACTACCACCATATCATTACCATTGCCACTACTACTACAACCACCACTACCACCATATCATTACCATTACCACTACTACTACAACCACCACAACCACATCGTCATCACTACCACTACTACTGCAACCACCACTACCACCATATCATCACCATTACAACTACTACTACAACCACCACAACCACACCATCATCACTACCACTACTACTACAACCACCACCACATCATCATCACTATCACTACTACTACAACTACAACCACCACCACATTATCATCACTACCACTACTAATACTGCAACCACCACCACCATATCATCATCATTGAAATATTATTTTTTTTAAATTGAGCTTTATATAGTGCAATATCTACTAAATGTGCTCAAAGCGCTTTACAAGGGGTCCCTGGTCAACATTTAACATGTAGGACGGGACATGACGCCTGTTAGGCGATATTACAATTTTTAGGACAAAGACAACTCTGTTAACGGACAGGTACTCATTTTACACCTGAGTACGGTGAGAGAATGTGAGTAAAGAGCCTTTTCCAAGGACTCAACTATGCGCCGAGCGCGAGGCTCGAACCCAGGACCTTCCGATCCGGAAGCGAGTGTCATACTACTAGACCACATAGCCGCATCATTACCACTACTACTACAAACACCACCACCACATCATCATCACGACCACTACTACTACAACCACCACCACCACCATATCATTACCATTACCACTACTACTACAACCACCACCACATCATCATCACTACCACTACTACTACAACTACAATCATCACCACCACCACATCATCATCACTATTACTACTACAACTACAACCATCACCAACACCACATCACCTCACTAACACTCAGTACTACAATCACTACCGTTAGGTTTTGGAGCTTTACTTCATTTGAAATAAGGAAACTTCGGAATTGTATTTGGCATTGTGTTTATATATCATAATATAATTCTAATCAGTTATCTATTTAGAACTAGATACTATACAATATGTATGCCAAATACCACCCCAATTCCCCTTTCTTGTGTGCGGGAATTCCTCTTTCGGCATTGAAATTGAGTGTGAGAGAGTCATCACTACACACATAAACAACAGAAACAATTTAAAAACAAGACTATGACACGCAACCACTCACACACGAGGCTATACTATTTATCCTTTTCTCTATATAGAATAGGACAAGACAAACAATAGCTTGACTCTCGCTACACTTCGCATTGATGTTTGTCGTCTCACGAGTTCAACTCTCGGTCGACCTGTCAATATTCCTTTTTGCCTCGGACGTAATCATTAATAGAATGTTGTGTGGTTTTGACCGTGAAGAAAACCTTAAGAAGTCACATTTATATCATTTTAGAGAGATCGTTTTGAATAATTTTGAGTTAAACGACGAGCAGCAACTTGTTTTCATGAACGGCCGATCAGCGCTTGTTTACTATAGTAACGCGATTCCCAGCCAACATCAAAATGGCGGGTATTTTTCTCATCGAGGCCGCTGGTTGGTTAGCGAATCAGAGCACCGTACGGTTTCCATTGGATAAATTCCTTGCTACAACCATAACTATTTAATGGTTGTATTTTTTTATTCAATGTTATTGTTGTAGAGGGGAAATTTAGACGCCTAACATCACTCAAGGGGACAGTCACGAACATTTAAAAAACTGGACATCTGTGGTGTTCCCCCTGTACTCTTCATATATTTGTGAATTATTATTCACAAGACTTCGCAAAACGATTATAGAAAAATAAATACTACTATACTATCAACTTAAGTAACTGCGAACGCGGATGGCAAAAAACGATAACAAAGGCCGGAGTGACGTCATCTTCGATCTATCTATATAATCTTTTATTTTTATTTTTAGACAGTGTAAACCGCCTGGTGTGTGTAATCATTATACCAATACTTGCTCTCACGATATCCGTACAGGTTTGTTGCTTAGAACTCATTCACACATGAGACGAGAGATGTTAAATGAGTAATAGGGAATGAGATTAGCGGAAGAGTAGCGTCCCTTGATTGGACGTCACCGGCGGAGAAGTTATTAGAGAGAGAACGTCAAATTGGTTTTGCGCACGCGTCTCTTGTCCTCGCTTCCGGTGAAAACGGCATGAGACATTTCACTGAAAGCGAGGACGAGAGAGACGCATGCGCAAAACCATGTTGACGTTCTCTCTGTAAGGTGACGTCCAATCAAGGGACGCTACTCTTCCTCTAATCTCATTCCCTATTTAAAAAAAAAAAAATTTACCCAAGACCACAAGGCAACCATATTTTTTCTAACAATAACACCCATCCAGATACGGATGTCGTGTGTGATTGCTTGATTTATTATTTTTAATACTGAACTTTCGAGGGCTTCAAATAAAGGTAGGACACGTCTCGTGTTAAATAATAATTATCGTCATTACCACCACCACCACCACTACCACCACAACCAACACCAACATCATCACCATTACCACCACCACCACCACCATCATCACCGTCGTCATCATCATCATCATCATCACCACCACCACCACCACCACCACAACCATCACCATCATCATCAGCAGCAAGAGCAGCGACAATAGCAGTCACATTCTCATCCTTTTCGATATCAAATACAATATAACACAAAACTCAGGGAGACATTAAAAAAAACTTTATTAAAAAGTAAATACCCACCACCATTGAATAATAATAATAATAATAATAATAATAATAATAATATAATAATAATAATAATAATAATAATAATAATAATAATAATAATAATAATAATAATAATAATAATATAAAAATAATATAATAATAATAATAATGATAATAATAATAATAATGATAATAATAATGATAATAATATAATACTAATAATTACTAATAATAATATAATATAATAATAATGATAATAATAATAATAATAATAATAATAATAATAATAATAATAATAATAATAATAATAATAATAATAACATTCATAATAATAATAATAATAATAATAATAATAATAATAATAATAATAATAATAATAATAATAATAATAATAATAATAATAATAATAATAATAATAATAATAATAAAGGAAATTCTTCTAACAAACGTGTTATAATTTACACAGTGAAATAAATAGAAAATGGAAATATGATGTATAGAATACAAATAAGGAGAGCGTTCACAGCCAAGGTTGTGCTTTATACATGAATAATTTAAACATTGTAAAATAGTTAAAATTGTGACTGTAAATATTGCATAACAAATACATTAATGAATTAATATTAAATTTTTTTAAATTGAGCTTTATACAGCGCAATATCCACTAAATGTGCTCAAAGCGCTTTACAAGGGGTCCCTGGTCAACACCAACATTTAACATGTAGAACGAAACATGACGCCTGTTAGGCGATATTACAATTTTTTCGGACAGGCAACGGCCAGCGTTAACGGTCAGGTACTCATTTTACACCTGAGTATGGTGAGGGTATGCGAGTAAAGGGTCTTTTCAAAGGACTCAACTATGCGCCGAGCGAGGTTCGAACCCAGGACCTTCCGATCCGAAAGCGAGTGTCATACCACAAGACCACATAGCCGCACATAAGAAAAGAAAGAAAATGATCGGATCACAAGAGCTAAACGAATTTGTGGCCGAAAACAATTAACCAGTGGGGAAGATGATTTTCAAATAGAGAATGTGAGATATATATTTGAAAAAAAAATGTAAATCTCTTTTGCATCACTGACTATAATCGGATTATAACTTCGATCCGGAAACCATCTACTTATATGTACTGAAGATATAAGACGAACGATATTAATAATAATACTCATAATAATAATAATAATAATAATAATATAATAATAATAATAATAATAATAATAATAATAATAATAATAATAATAATAATATAATAATAATAATAATAATAATAATAATAATAATAATAATAATAATAATAATAATAATAATAATAATAATAATAATAATAATAAAAATAATAATAATAAAAATAATAATAATACGTTATTGCATCCAGTAAAGGAAATTCTTTTTACAAACGTGTTATAATATACACAGTAAAATAAACATTAAAAAAATATATATATATATATATATATATATATATATATATATATATATATATATATATATATATATATAGAGAGAGAGAGAGAGAGAGAGAGAGAGATAGAAAGGTGGAATAATATTACATATGTCTTAAAAAGGAATGCGTTTGCATATTTTCAGATACAATTACAATGACAAAAAGAACTTCTGGCATGGACTGTTGGGACAAGTTTTTAATATATCAACTAGATAGCACCACGCTATCGTCTCATGCTTCAACCATCCAGGAATACACACGCTACAATTCCTAATACATTTAGTTTTATGTTTGCAACGTTCCTTTTGCTGAGGAAAGGTTTTCCCCCGAAACGTCCATTGTCTTTACTGTTCCCACCCGATCATTTGTTAACCACTGTAAATGGTCAACAATAATTTAAATTATTAAATGCAAATTGTATAGAATGCTGTTTTCAGCAGAAATACCCATTTTATTCCTATTGTACCCATTCCCACAATTCCTTCAAACTCGTCCTAATGATTTTGACCTCCCACATTAAAATTCAAAACCTGCCTCTTAAAGCAAGAGCGAATCAAATACAACTTGTATATTAAAAACAACAAGAATTTTCTCGAATATTACTATCAAACACCGCCTCTTATGACATTAAAGTACTTTGATAAATGACCGCATTTATGCATAACAACCAAAAATAGCATCAATCTGTTGCTGATATCCCCTGAGTATTATACGTATCCCCTGAGTTGCAACAACAGTGTTTTGTGGACAGCAACCGATAATAAATACAATCTCCTGCAGCTAACCCCATGGTTCTTTCTAATATTTGCCATGTTTTTCTAAAAATTCTTGCGTAAACTTCTTGCATAAGCTTACTCTCTTACAACACACACACACACACACACACACACACACACACACACTGAGACAGATTTAACTATTTCTTTTATTGATATAGGTACTAGGTATAAGCATTTTGCACTTTAAACGATGCAATCCGAAAATATACCCTATTGATGTGATATGGCATATTTTATGTATACTACACATTTTTCATAACTCAAATCTAGACCTAGATACGTTTTAAGAATGCAAGAAACAATAATTGGATGACATATATTAACATTTTTATTGTTTCATTGAAACTAATAAAGACATGTACAATACTTAAATTTTCAGATGCAAGCATGAATCAACAATTTCTCAAACTGACTGTGCTGCTGGTGGTGCTATGCTTATCCTCTGTCATTTGGTATCTAAATTACTCAAGAGTCCACTCTGTGATTTTTCGAATGACGCACGTACCAACATACTTCAACAAAAATAAACAACCAGAAAATGACTCTCGATCGTTATCGACAACAGCAACAATGGCAAAACGTTTGTTAACAACGACACAATATTCAAAAACAACAGCTGTGTCACGTGTAACAACACCAAAACAATATACTGCGATAACAACCGAATCTTCATCGTTATCACAAAATGTAACCGAAAGCTGCCCATTTCAAGAAGTAGATCCCTTTGATCCTAAAATTCTGAAGTACGTAAAGCATAAGCATACACCGTTAAGCTGTGAAAAGGGCTTGCCTGTCTTTGTATATGTCGACAATGAAAGTAAACTTCGGATTAATTGGACAAGAGTAAATTCAACGATTGGAAATCTTGACTACTGTGAATATACCAGAGTAGAGTTGTCAGACGAAAACGATAGCACGTTACGTGATTTTAACTGGTCAGAACAATTTTTAAGCAAACCTTTACAATTATCAGATGAAGATGAACAAATTTGGGTGCAATGCTTCTTTAACAAAACTGTTGTCAGCCAAACATTTAAGCTTCGAATCTTGAAAAAGCCTAAAGTAGAGAGAAGGTGTGAAACGAACTACAAAAGACACATAGAAGAAAATTCTCCTGTAGAAACAATGAGTCTTCTAATAATTGGGGTCGATGGCATGTCAAAACAGAATTTAATTCGGACAATGCCAAAAACCAGAAATTATATCATCAAAAATTTGAATGCTAGAGAACTTCATAAATTCAATAAAGTCGGAGAAAACACTTTTCCAAATGTTATACCCATGCACACCGGGTACAGCATAGAAGAAATTGAGAAATTCTGGAGTAGTAATACATACTTGGATGTTATCGAAGACAAATTTACATGGCATCATTACCAAAATGCTGGATACCGAACAGCTATGGGATTTGATATGACAGTTGGGACAGCTTTTCATTATGCGAAAGCAGGCTGGAAACATCCAGCATTTGATTATTACAGTCGTGCACTAAGACTTCAGATTGAAGAGGACAAGATTTGTCGTAAAGCCGGAGTACATTGCGTAGGAGAGATTCCAATAATAGTCTTTTTACAGGATTCCGTCACACAAATGGTCTCATTGTTCAACAACACACGGAGCAAGCCTTACTTTATTTACAACTTTTACTCCAAGTTAAGCCACGATGATCAAAACTATGTGAGTAAAGGAGATGAGATTTACTTGAACTTCTTTCAAGATTTGGACAAGAGAAATGTTTTGAACAACACAGTAACTATCTTCTTTAGTGACCACGGAGCCAGATTTGGCGATTTTCGGTGGGTTTTGATTTTAACTTTTTCTCAACTTTTAACTCTTATAAGGTGAAGTCAGATTATACACAAACCTGACATACATACCTCCAGTCTTAACAAGAACAAGAGTATCATCGATCCAACCCTAGATTGTTGTTACTGCTCTCTTTGTGAAAAAAAAAGGGGGGGGGGGGAAGAGATAATATGCCATGTTAGGTTCTAGTAAAATTTAATCTCGTCCTGAGAGAATGAAACAATCTCTTAAATGTGACCCTCTGTCTCAAAACGGTATTATGTCGGGATGATTCACACCCCAGAAATTGATTAGATAGAATGATGAATTGATCTTAATTTGTAAGGCAAGAAATCGTATTTATACTCCAGCTTGACGTAGAGAAATTAAACCCAATTTTGATATTTGTGGCAATGAATTCAATTTACCTAACCGAGTGGATCCCGCTTTGACACGGCGGGTCACAAATTAGCAACGGATCCTAAATACTTAGCATATTAAAGCTCAGAATGTCCCCTCTAGAACGAGATTAGTGGCTAAAATATTTTATAGATCAAAAGCAGTTCTTTTAAACTTATTTCTATCATGCAATTCTTACATATTTGATGATTTATCTTTTCAGCTAAATCATTTGAGCTACATAGTTGCAAACTCTTCAGACTTTTCTTTAAATTGAATTGTGAATTTAATCTCTGATCCACAGAAATACTTTTAACGGGAAGATAGAGATCAACACTCCATTTGTATTCTTTATGTTCCCCTCGTGGTTTGAGAAAAAGTATCCTGAATTACTGAAAACTTTCCAAGAAAACCAAAACCGCCTTACAACATTCTTTGACATCCACCAAACGCTGATGCATTTACTCAAATTCAACGGAGAGACAAAGAAAGGCAACCTGACCGCCAGAGCCATCAGTCTTTTTGATGAAATACCGATGGAAAGAAATTGTAGTACTGCTAATATTCCTATTGAATTCTGTAATTGTAAAGCATTGTCCACTAAAGAAGTACCCAAAGAAGTGACTAAAGCCGTTTCTGAAGTATTAATGAATGCCATAGTGAATAAGACAAAAGACCATAGAGATAAGTGTGCTCTATTAAGTCTGAAACAATTGAAATCTGTTCTTACCGTGAGATCGATAGGCTCAGATGATCCCTATTATAAAGTTACTCTCACAACCGTACCCGGTGACGGTATGTATGAAGCTCTCATGAAGTACGACAACGAAACCAAATTAGCATCCTTAATGGGAGATATTCTGCGTTTGAATTTTTACAGGGGGCAAGATGCGTGTGTGGATTTACTTATATTAAAACTATACTGCTTTTGCAAATAATGTATGCTAAATATAGGCTTCTATACAACACCATATCCACTGAATAGGGAATGAGATTAGCGGAAGAGTAGCGTCCCTTGATTGGACGTCACCGGCGGAGAAGTTATTAGAGAGAGAACGTCAACATGGTTTTGCGCATGTGTCTCTCGTCCTCGCTTTCGGTGAAAGCGGCATGAAACACTTCACTGAAAGCGAGGACGAGAGAGACGCATGCCCAAAACCATATTGACGTTCTCTATGTAAGGTGACGCTACTCTTCCGCTAATCTCATTCCGGATAGTTAAAGGCAATATTAAACATATAGGATGAGCCGTGACTCTTTTTAATATTGGTTTTTTCCCCAACAAAAACATGACTGTAACGACCAGAAACTCATTTCACACATAAATGTGGTGCGAGAATGTGAGCAGAGAGTTTTCTTTAACTCAATCAACCCTAACACCGACTATATCCGTAGTTTACCCGTGTTACTGTTACCCTACCCCTATTTATTACATTTTTATGAGACAAATTATAGGCGTAGTATCAAAGTTAATGTTTTTAGGTAGTTTTTTTTTTCATATTAATGATAGTTGAATAAATCTATATAAATGCTCATTTTAATACATTTTTTTCCAATTTTGAAGAGAAGCAAAAATATCTAGGATGAGTGAGTTAAGGATTCGAATTTGCACCGTCCAAAGCTTGACTCGAACCATAGACCTTCAGGTCAGAAGTCAATAGTCATACCACATCCACAGAGCAGAGCCGCGCAATACAAGCAATACCATTAAAATGAATTGGAGATTTATGATGTTCACAAGTTCTTAAACTCTTTATGTTAATATTTTGCAATTCATTGTTCAAGCCCTTTGTGTTATTCAAAGCTGTATTAGGTCTTAAAATTATTCCAGTTGCATATCGAACACTTGGTGTATTTTTCATTCATCGTGTTTTGTTGATAAAGGGGAAGCCCGAAACGTCTTAAAATTATTCTAGATGCATATCGAACACTTGGTGTATTTTTCATTCATCGTGTTTTGTTGATAAAGGGGAAAACCGAAACGTTCACATTATCTGTCTTCGTTCAATATATTGACGCTTATAATCCATTACTAATCGTTATTAATATTTACGTGTGGAGACAATGCCTTTTGCTTTTTACGAGGACATTTCTTGATTTAAATTTATGCCCAGGTGGGCTGAACAATCTACCTTAATCTGCCTCATGCACGAAAGTTACCAGATTAATTTTGTCAAAGAATTAAAAATATCACAGGAAAAAGTGAAATAAATCATTATTTTTTCTATCCCACTGCCTTAGTGTAATGACTTGATAAAAGTTTCACATTGTCTCCCCTGTTTAAGGATGAAATTGGTATTTATCTACCAAAATTGGAGTTAATATGTTTACAAAATCGGTGACTTTAAGTGATTGGCGTCACCATTGATAAAGATCTTTCCATGACAATCCACGTGAATAACACCATATATATGCACATATAAATGAATAAAAAATTAGCAAAATTCGTCATTTAATACCGAATCATATAGTAGAACTTTTAATTAATTCCCTTGTTTTATCTAAATTGGACTATTGTAACTCCCTTTGGGCGAATTTAGCTAAAGACAAAGTGAGTAAACTTGAGGTTGCTCAAAATAACGCAGCCAGACTCATTGTGCGCAATAGCCAAAAATACCCGTCAGCAACTAATTCTTCTTCTCCGTGAGTTACATTGGCTTCCTGTGGAAAAAAAGAGTTGCCTATAAGATTTGTACTGTTGTCTACAAATCCTTGAGCACCAACAGTACTTCCTATATTAAAGACCTTATAAACATATTATATGTCCTCAATAGAAACTTGAGGTCAAGCAATGACCAATCAATCCTTGTCATCCTAAGCCATTGCGTAAAATAGGTGAACAATCTTTTCAATTTTCGGCCTCCCATTTTTGAAAGTCTCTCCCATCACACGTGAGATGCTCGGATTCGTTGACAACGTTCAAATCTCGCTTAAAGTTTTATCTTTTTACGTCATAATGTTGCAATACTATTATCATATTCTGTTGTTGTTAAAACTTGTCTTACTGTAATATGTTTTCTTTTATATCAATGTACAGCGCATAGAGCTTGTGTCAACGGGGTAAAGCGCTATGTAAATGCCATTTATTATTATTATCATTATTATTATTATTATTATTATTATTATTATTATTATTATTATTATTATTTATTATTATTATTATCATTATTATTATTATTATTATTACATGTTTATCTATCCAATTAACATTAGTAATACTTGTTATATATTCTCTTTTTGACTTTCTAGCCCTGGTCGTTGCCTTATTAAGTACACTCTAATTTCCCCTCATATAGTACCGACTCATCATTTTTATTACAGGAAGGAAATCCCAACCATATCATTTACTCAAATTACTTAGCAATTTTATATATCTATATATTTTTTATTGAATTCCTATATTTCATCAGTAATTAATATATTTATTTATTCCTTTTTTTTTCTCATAGGGAATGAGATTAGCGGAAGAGTGGCATCCCTTGATCGGACGTCACCGGGGAGAAGTTATTTGTAAACATAGCAACTACAAGCCAAGCGCTCCAAATACAAAATTTAATATTCATATTTCTGTACAAAAATGCATAGCGTTGATTATGATATGCATTTTTGTACAGAAATATGAATAATAAATTTGTATTTGGAGCGCTTGGTTTGTAATTGGTTTGTTTACGAATAACTTCTCCGCCGGTGACGTCCAATCAAGGGACGCTACTGTTCCGCTAATCTCATTCCCTAATCTATTATTTTACTCATACATGCCGAATATAGATAGTATGCGCTTGGCTAAGAAACTCATAACATTGCCATCCGGAAGTATAATGGGCCAACACACAAAACTGTGTGTATCAATGAACGTTTATAGTCAGGTTAATACAGTTCAGTGAGCATTACTCATAAACGTGGATGGCAAAAAACAATAACAAAGACCTGAGTGACATCATCTTCGAACTGTCTATACTGCTAATGATGAGGCTTGTGGCCCGTGCGATGACCCATAACCAGAGGTAACGGCCTAGTAGACAGTGTCAGCTATCTTTCCCTTTTAATGAGTGTACTGGCTTTTAAGTCTTTTTATTTCTACTAGTAAAAAGCCCGCAATTTCGCGGGGAAAGAACTATTTTCATTCGATACTGTACTCACCATAATTTAATGAGGGCAGATTGGTAAACAACGTTGTCTGTATAATTTGGTATATCTTCGGTTGATTTTTCTGTGTGGCCCAACATGAAGTGTAAGCCACTATAGCCTCTGACCCGTGACACAGCAACATACAGTTGTCCGTGTGTGAATACCTGTTGTGGTAAGAAAATCCCCACTTTGCTTAATGTCTGCCCCTGAGACTTGTTAATTGTCATTGCATATGACAATTTTACCGGAAACTGTCTTCTACTTATAATAAATGGTAAGCATGAATCAGTTGTTGTCGTCAGATTGATTCTAGGGATAAACACTATGTCGCCAGCTCTACTACCGGTAATTATCTTGGCTTCTAATACTTTTGAACCTAATTTAATTATTAACAAACGGGTGCCATTTAGAAGGCCTGATTTAGGATTTATATTTCTAAGCAGCATGACTGACGTGTTGGCTTTCAAATGTAATGCATGTGGAAGAAGTCCGGGAGGTGTAAGTTCGTTCAAGAATTCAATCGGGTATAAGTTGATGTCAGAGTCACTTTGAATGGAATCAGCACTGCGGTAAATTTGTTCAGTTGATGAGGTCAACCTGGACAGAACGGCTGCATTTATTTTGTCAACATTTTCATGGGTTGTAGTCAAAATTGCTCTCTCTGATAGATAACGTTCATCCGCAAAGTTCAGATTCAAATCATTGTATACAGCATTTATCAAGCATTCTGGGTCATTTTCAGGAAGGCATAGCGCTGTAGGTAATTTAACAGAATACTTTCCTATTTCGCTGAAAACCGGCTCTGTACCATTTCCGATGCGGAGAAGCCAATTTGCAAAACAGTTATTGTCATCAGTAACCCTCATATTCTTGTTCATGTGAAAAATGGTGACAAAATTCCAAATAATTGACTTGTTAAGTGTGACACTTAATATATCGGCTTCACTTCCTTTGTTAACAACAGGTAGAATTTGCCGAAAGTCCCATCCAAGTACAACCACTTTGCCCCCAAAAGGTTTTGAACTGCCTGTTATGTCACAAAATGTCCTGCTCACACATTCAAACACTAACCTGTCCATCATAGGTGCTTCATCCCAAATTATGAGAGAACTACTCTTCAGTAACTTAGCTGTGTCTGATTGGCGACTGATGCTACAGGTGCTGTTATCCGTTATTGGAATTGGAATTTTGAACGTTGAATGTGCTGTTCTACCACCGTGCTGACAAAAGATCAAAGGTGAAAATACAAATTTAAAGAATACTGGGGATGTAGGAGCTTTCGGAATGTCTCCCCTTTACTTAACTTATGGAAAAACAAACACCCTAGCACCTTTAATAACACTTATGACTAACCTCTCGAGCTAACCCTAATAGAAAAAAACAGCTCTCGGACTGCTTTGCACTACCTTTCAATACTTAACAAATCACAATGGCGGCCGAAAATCAAAACAATGGTCAAATTAGGAAATTTTAAACTTTCACAAATCTATCAAGGTTTGTTCTAGAGTTTTTAAAATACTTCTATATGACAAACTGAATAAATAAATGCCTGACAAAATATCAACGGTGAAAATACAAATTTAAAGAATACTGGGGATGTAGGAGCTTTCGGAATGTCTCCCCTTTACTTAACTTATGGAAAAACAAACACCCTAGCACCTTTAATAACACATGACTAACCTCTCGAGCTAACCCTAATAGTAAAAAAAGAATCAAAATGGCGACTGAAATACCTTCATGTGATCAAGTGAATAATATCACTATGAATGCCACGATTTGCTGAAAAATGCCAACACATACACACACACATGTATACACCACACACAACACACACACAAACATATATATTTACACACACACACACACACACACAAACATATCATAACAAAACTGATCACCGCTAAATCAACAACACAACGGAAGTAATAATAATACTTGATGTCATAAATAAATGACGCAAATTGACAACTTTTTACAGTGTCAAAATTAGTTGATTTTGGGAGCCAAGTGTCGTCGGTACATATTTTATAATATTATCTGTTTGACTCAACGAACTTTCAAACTGACTTTAAATTATTAAAGGAAATCAAGTTATCTGTTTCTCTATCTGTAAAAAATACATTTCTAATTTTCAAATCTTTCAGTAGAGTTGTGCGCCGTATCAATTTTTTTTATTGACTCAAATAAGCACAATGTTCTCCACAATGCTATATTTTTTAAAGAAAGGATATGTATTTTGGCCAATTGATCGTCTATTTACCGGATTAGATTTTTAAATTCTGTTTATTATTATTATTATTATTATTATTATTATTATTATTATTATTATTATTATTATTATTATTATTATTATTATTATTATTATTATTATTATTATTATTATTATTATTATTATTATTATTATTATTTTTATTATTATTATTATTATTATTATTATCATCATCATCATCATCATCATCATCTCATATATTCATTTATATATTTATTAATTTTTAATTGTAAATAAATTAAATGGAGATCAAGGTTTACATACACGATGCATTTATTACGGAAGCTAAATACAACATAAGAATGGCCAAATGTGACTTTAAAAGCAAGACAGATTTCATGCGCACTGCAGAGGATCGTGATTCGTGGAGACAGCTGTCCGGCAACGTGCTCAAGAGCACAAGCCACGATGGATGATGAAATACAACATAAATAGGAACGACACAACTCTACTTATCCATTCATCCTTCTTGTCTCTCTCCTCACATCCACGAATACCAAAACTCAGACCTAGTTTTGAAAATCAAAATTCAAACAAAGTGGAATACCAAAAACTGTGCGGCTATTTGGTCTTGTGGTATGACACTCGCTTTCAGATCGGAAGGTCCTGGGTTCGAGCCTCGCGCTCTGCGCATAGTTGAGTCCTTGGAAAAGGCTCTTTACTCACTTTCTCTCACCGTACTCAGGTGTAAAATGAGTACCTGGCCGTTAACAGCGTTGTCTTTGTCCGAAAACGTATAATATCGCCTAACCAGCGGCATGTCCCGTCCTACATGTTAAATGTTGCTGTTGACCAGGGACCCCTTGTAAAGAGCATTGAGCATATGTAGTGGATATTGCGCTATATAAAGCTCAATTTAAAAAAAAACATCATATCTTAGATGGAATCATCCATCGTTGCCTGTAATCTTGAGCACGTTGCCGGTCACACCTTTCGTTTTGTTTGTTTACTAACCAGCCGTAATTCATTGAGTAGGCTATCATCGCCTGATGTGTGTTTACACATTCACACACGTTCCATTGTTGCCAATTGCATTCTATTCAGCTTTGTTTAAACAACACTACACGTGATGATAACGGAGTTTGTACACAATAGAGACCGGGTCTTCGGGTGACTGCATCGTGATTGACTTTGATGTCTCGCGGCATCTCGCTGTCATTGTGTGTTGTAAATTGGATTCAATAGCCTGATGTCACGTCGCCCAGCAACGGCGGCCATCGTGGTTCTAAACAAAGAAAATCGGTACTTTTTATTCTTCATGCTGACTAGAACTTTTCATATGTCTTGTGATCAGAATGTGTAAAAGTCAAAACATGATCAGATGTTTTTTTCCCCCAAAGGATGCGCTTTTATGCTCGTCGGAGAAATATTTCATAAAGGGCGTCCGCCATTGCTCCGACAGTTTAGTGCCAGTTACCAAGTTACCATGCGTCATTTCGAGGGAAGTGACGTTACGACTGTTGAAGCGTATTGGCAAACATCATGGATGACCTTCCAAGTCCACCAGAATCCCATTCGTGATGCAGATCGGACTTTGAACAAGTTCCCTCTTTATGTTGAATTTTTTTGGAGTGTTTTCTCTCTCCTTTGTTTGGTACTGTTTCTTTACTTTATACACAGCTTTTTCGGTGATTTATGTGCTATTTTTGAATTTATTTTTAAAATGTCTTTGTCAGATCTGCTCAAAATAAAAGTTATTTGCTTCTGTCAAATCGAGTATATGCTTTCTTTCTTTCCTCAATGTCACTTTTGTGTCTCAGCAATAATGCCTTCTTGTGAAAAGATTTCAATCGTTCAATGTCTTCCCGCCAAATAAACCCATGTTATAGATAGAACGAATTTGATGTCACTCAGGTCTTTGTTATTGTTTTTTGCCATCCACGTTTATAAGTAAATCTCACTGAACTGTATTAACCAGACTATAAACGTTAAAGGTTACACATAGTTTTGTGTGTTGGTCCGTTATACTTCCGGATGGCAATGTTATGAGCTTCTTAACCAAGCGCATACTATCTATATGAGAATGCTGATCATTAGCGTTGGACCGAACCACAGACAAGGAGCACTAATCTGTGGACCGAACCGACTCTCAAATTATTCAGTCCGTTTTGCATCTTTGAGTTTATAAATACACAAGAGAATAATTGAAAAGTGACGAACACACACACGCATACACATACACACACACACACACACAGAGAGAGAGAAAGAAAGAAAGAAAGAAAGAGAGAGAGAGAGAGAGAGAGAGAGAGAGAGAGAGAGAGAGAGAGAGAGAGAGAGAGAGAGAGAGGAACTGGCAAGACATATGTGTAGACACATACGAATACTCACGCACCCAACAACTTTGAACATACACATACACACACACACACACACACACACACACACATACACACGCACATTTACAAAACACTATAATATGGCTTTATTGAACTGATCTAAAGTGTATTGTATCATCATAGGTGACAAAATATATTAAATATTGAGCTTTTATAAAGTGCCATATCCACTAAATGTGCTCAAAGCGCTTTACAAGGGGTCCCTGACCAACAGCAAAACGTAACATGTAGAACGAAACATGACGCCTGTTAGGCGATATTACAATTGTTTCGGACAGAGACAACGCTGTTAACGGTCAGGTACTCATTTTACACCTGAGTACGGTGAGAGAATGTGAGTAAAGAGTCTTTTCCAAGGACTCAACTATACGCCGAGCGAGGCTCGAACCCAGGACATTCCGATCCGAAAGCGAGTATCATACCACAAGACCACATAGCCGCACATAAGGAAAGAAAGAAAATGATCGGATCACAAGAGCTAAACGGATTTGTGGCCGAAAACAATTAACCAGTGGGGAATATAATTTTCAGATAGAGAATGTGAGATATATATTTGAAAAAAAAATGTAAATCTCTTTTGCATCACTGACTATAATCGGAATAAAACAGGTATTAACTGACTACGTCAAACTTCGAT
>NC_088362.1:8227767-8250267 GCF_034508935.2 Berghia stephanieae
TAACACCACGCTAACGTCTCATGCTTCAACCATCCAGGAATACACACGCTACAATTCCTACTACATTTTGTTTTATGTTTTCAACGTTCCTTTTGAAACGTCCATTGTCTTTACAGTTCCCACCCGACCATTTGTTAGCCACTGCAACACAGCAAAGAATATTTTGAGGAAAGAGAGACAGAACTCCAATACACACAACACAGTTGTTTGATGACGGTGGAATGTAAAAGTTGATGATGATGATGATGTGAGTGTATTCACGGGGTAGATAATATGGTTGTGAAGATTCACTGAAATCCAAAAGGACTGGCAGTTTGACGTCATTATTTGGTTTTTGCACCGCCTAGTGAGTTGTCGTTAGGAGAGCTCATGGAAACAATTTATTTCATTGGTTGAACTATTGAATCAACTCATGATTTGTTTTCTTTTGAGGCAAAAGACTGGCATTTTGAAGTCATTTTTTGGTCAGTGTCAAGCTATATAACTTTACGATGGCTACGGTATCAGGCCTTTATTTTACGAAGGCCACGGTTGAACCGTGGCCTTCGTAAAGTTGTGGCCTGATACTTACCAAAAAATGACGTCCAAATGCCAGTCTTTTGCCACAAAAGAAAACAAATCGTGAGTTGTATTCAATAGTTTAACCAATGAAATAACTTGTTTCCATGATCTCTACTAACGACAGAGGGACGAAGGAAGCATTGTGGATTTTTGAATCACATTGAGCACAATAAATACTCCTTCCAAGCCATTAGGCCCATGGAGCCGGAGCTTATCCCGGTTTCTATAGCGGGAAACGGACAATAGCAATTGTTTGCTATCCGTTAGATAGGACGCTAGTCTATCGCAACCTACTTTCCGCGAGATCTAACAGACCCAGCTACCTGTCACTGCTGGATGGACGGGGAGGGATGAGGGGGGGGGGGTTTAGAAAAAAACTCGATTATACCCAGGATGGATCTCGGTGCTCTACAAACTGAGATATTTGGGACCCCCCATTGAACAAAATGAAACCTTATAAATGCTGCTATAATCCTATGTTTTTTTTTTCAATTTGATAATTTATGCCTAGGCATGGATACCCTAAGCACAGTTATATGCTTTGTTCTTTGTTGAAATTTTAGCCTAGACTTTATTCAAGTCATAAAATGTACCATATTGATGCTACATATCAATAATATAAATCAAAGCCTAATCCTATCACGATACTAAATCAATGAAAATCAACACGGCTTATCTCGATAGCTTTTGTGATTTTTAACAAAAATGAGATTTTCATGGTAAGCTCTGCCACCAGATGAATGGTATCAAAACAAAAGAACATAAAAACTTTATTATATCTATGTTAAAGAAAACGCGTGTCGATACACTTTAAAAAAATCCCCATCTATTTGTACCGGATTACTGTCCTTGAATCGATTTTTAGATGAATAAAAAACATTCCTCTTTGTAAAATAACTTGCAAATCATACGTTACTCTCTACTACTCAAAAAATAAAGTTTAATGTTTTGGATGTCAGTTACAAGGAAATAAAGTTAAAGCAAACTAACTAACTACACAATATTTGATCTCCCATTATGATAGAGTTACTGAACAGTGCAAAAATTCGACTTGTTTCACACTCGTGTCGACGTTTGTTTTTCTTCAAAGTTAGTAAGCTTGATATCCTTGAAAAAAAAAAGTTGGCCGATTGGAATTTCAATTCGACCACTTGGAGGTCATCCAGAGGTCACGCAAATTCTAGGACAGTTACATTTAACATTTAATTACTTCTACATTTTTGAGGATAATAAACATTTTAAAAAAGGTGATTGTTGACCAATTCACAGACACAGTTTTGGGGAAATTCCTTTCGATTTGTTTGTGCTATTTCCCTTGATTTGATTTATATGTGAGTATTAATTTCCTTTTTCAAAGAATATCTTGCGTATCACGCTTTATTTAATACAATTTAAAGAATAAAATTTGCTTAATTTGATGTCCATCACAAGCGCGTAAAAGTATTAAGGAAAACTAACAATATTTTACAGACTTATCCTTTAAAGATTTATACTACAGATCGAGTAATGGCCCATTAAGAACCGCCATAATCAGACTGAGATTATTTTAAAGATTAGACAGTAATCGTTTCAAAACAAGCTTTTCCAAGATTTTAGAGAGAAAAGGAAGATTAGAGACAATGTTTTTTAAAGTTCTCTTTATCTAGATCAGGTTTTTTTTTTCAAAAAGGGGTTTGACATGAGCAACTTTGTAAATGTCTGATACAGCACCTGACTGCAACGAATCGTTTACAATACATGTAATATTACATAAATGCATTTTTTAAGCATAGCAGAATTTAAGGGGTTGAGTCCACAACTTTTAGTTGGAGACGACATTCTACATTCACGTAAGTTAGCTTCAGTAATTGGATTCAATAGTCTGATGGCACGTCGCCAAGCAACGGCGGCCATCGTGGTTCTAAACAAAGAAAATTGGTACTTTTTATTCTTCATGCTGGCTAGAACTTTTCATATGTCTCGTAATCAGAATGGGTAAAAGTAAAAAATGATCAGATTTAAAATGTATACGCTTTTATACTCGTCGGAGAAATATTTCATAAGGGCTTCCACTATTGTTCCGATAGTTTAGAGCCAGTTACTACGTTACCACGCGTCATTACGAGGGAAGTGACGTCATGACTGTTGAAGCGTATGTAAAAGTTAACGAATCACCATATAATTTGTTAAATGATGTTTGGATCGATTCGTTTGGATCGTGTGAGAGTTCTATCCTGATGATATCTTTTTTTCCTTTTTTTAAATATTGACGAAAGCGAGTTGGTAGATCTACCAGATCAATTATTAACGATAGGAATACTGCTTGTGTCTGTTATACCCGCAGTTCCTTGGTTAAGGCAAAGAATTGTCTCGAACATCCCACGTTTTTGTAAATTTACATATTTATGTTTGTGTTTTTTTTGTCTCCTGACGAAGGCCAAGGGCCGAAACGTTGTTTGTTTTGTGTTGTTTCCTTATATATGAGTCATATCTACTCCCTTTATTTTTCTGTGTGTGTGTGTGTGTGTGTGTGTGTGAGAGAGAGAGAGAGAGAGAGAGAGAGAGGGAGAGGGAGAAAGATTATTATTATTATTATCAGATATATTACGATCATATATGGTGTAAACGTTTCTACGACAATAACCAATTATTTTAAAACATTTAATGCAATGTATCTACTAATGTTCTGTCTTCAGTAGTATCTTTTTTTTTGCTATTATTTTATCAACACATACAAAAATTATTACGCCAATATAAAGGTCCCCTAACATTCAAAATTTCTCTACAATAATAACATAGTTTTAATTTCTTTCATTTATTGTTATTTATTTATTTATTATAATAATTATCTGATACCAATATTTTTCGATACACTCGCTGTATATTTAATATTTTCATTCAAATGCCGCTATTTCCTCTAAATTTAAAGATATATAGACGTCTACTAATAACTTATTTCTACATCACATAAATCTTTATAGCAATGAATGGACACCGTCTTACTTGTTTCATCTATAACATATTGCCCTAGTTTATTACCACTTATATCGTCAATAATTACGGTTCCTCGAGTATCACTAAAATAAAAAAAAATCTTTTGATAGATATGCAGCATCCACAAAAACTTTATTACAACCCGGACATGTAATTGTAAAAAATTCTAAAAATTTTGCCATTTCTTGTAACAAAATAACGTAATGGCTAAACCCTCCTACAACAAATCATATTACTTTCTATTTCCTCGAGAACAGAAACATCCACATCTAGTTCTATTTTTAATTTATCTCTTTGTTCAATAAGCCCCACTTCATCATGATATATCAGGTCATTTTTAACATCCTTAAAAACAATTCCTTCACTTTCTATTGAACTTAATTCAGTGACTTCTATCACTCTAATTATTTCTTTTATAGTACCCACTTCTATTATGTTTTCCCCAAGAAAAAAAAACTTAGTCGCCAACTCCTATAACTCCTGACTTGGCTTCAAATGATAACTCCCAAATTCCCTCAATACAAAAATATAATCCTCGTCTAAATATTCAGCATAATCTATACTTTTATAATTTTTTTTATCTTAATTTATTTTGCCTTATTATTTTTAATTGTGGCAGTTGTACTGGTTTCATTAGATTAGGATAAAATTATTCAAAATTTTAGCCAATTTCGCTAATTTAAAACATCTTTACAAGAACACATCATGGTGTCACGGCACCAAAATTCCTACATGATATGGCGTAGTTTCACACATATGTAAAGGCTAATGATTCAATAGTGGCTTTATTTAACTTTTTAAGAAATGCAACTCACATATTCGATACAGTTTTCAAATAAAAATACTGAGTCCAAAAAAATATGCAGTCAATGGTGGTGAGAACTTAAGTTAAAATGTGCAGCTCATAGTGAAGGAGAATAGAATGCTGTTTCCAGCAGAAATACCCATTTTATCCCTATTGTAACCATTCCCACAATTCCTTCAAACTCGTCCTAATGATTTTGACCTCCCACATTAAAATTCAAAACCTGCCTCTTAAAGCAAGAGCGAATCATATACAACTTGTATATTGAAAACAACAAGAATTTTTTTCGAATATAACTATCAAACACCGCCTCTTATGACATTAAAGTACTTTGATAAATGACCGCATTTTATGCATAACAACCAAAAATAGCATCAATCTGTTGCTGATATCCCCTGAGTTTTATACGTATCCCCTGAGTTGCAACGACAGTGTTTTGTGGACAGCAACCGATAATAAATGCAATCTCCTGCAGCTAACCCCATGGTTCTTTCTAATATTTGCCATGTTTTTATAAAAATTCTTGCGCAAACTTCTTGCATAAGCTTACTCTCTTACAACACACACACACACACACACACACACACCCTGAGACAGATTTAACTATTTCTTTTATTGATATAGGTACTAGGTATAGGCATTTTGCACTTTAAACGATGCAATCCGAAACTATACCCTATTGATGTGATATGGCATATTTTATCTATATTACACATTTTTCATAACTCAAATCTAGACATAGATACGTTTTAAGAATGCAAGAAACAATAATTGGATGACATATATTAACATTTTTATTGTTTCATTAAAACTAATAAAGACATGTACAATACTTAAATTTTCAGATGCAAGCATGAATCAACAATTTCTCAAACTGACTGTGCTGCTGGTGGTGCTATGCTTATCCTCTGTCATTTGGTATCTAAATTACTCAAGAGTCCACTCTGTGATTTTTCGAATGACGCACGTACCAACATACTTCAACAAAAATAAACAACCAGAAAATGACTCTCGATCTATATCGACAACAGCAACAATGACAAAACGTTTGTTAACAACGACAAAATATTCAAAAACAACAGCTGTGCCACGGGTAACAACACCAAAACAATATACTGCGATAACAACCGAATCTTCATCGTTATCACAAAATGTAACCGAAAGCTGCCCATTTCAAGAAGTAGATCCTTTTGATCCAAAAATTCTGAAGTACGTAAAGCATAAGCATACACCGTTAAGCTGTGAAAAGGGTTTGCCTGTCTTTGTATACGTCGACAATGAAAGTAAACTTCGGATTAATTGGACAAGAGTAAATTCAACGATTGGAAATCTTGACTACTGTGAATATACCAGAGTAGAGTTGTCAGACGTAAATGATAGCAGGTTACGTGCTTTTAACTGGTCAGAAAATTTTTTAAGCAAACCTTTACAATTATCAGATGAAGATGAACAAATTTGGGTGCAGTGCTTCTTTAACAAAACTGTTGTCAGCCAAACATTTAAGCTTCGAATCTTGAAAAAGCCTAAAGTAGAGAAAAGGTGTGAAACGAACTACAAAAGACATATAGAAGAAAATGCTCCTGTAGAAACAATGAGTCTTCTAATAATTGGGGTCGATGGCATGTCAAAACAGAATTTAATTCGGACAATGCCAAAGACCAGAAATTATATAATCAAAAATTTGAATGCTAGAGAACTTCATAAATTCAATAAAGTCGGAGATAACACTTTTCCAAATGTTATACCCATGCACTCCGGGTACAGCGAAGAAGAAATTCGAAAATTATGGAGTAGTAATAAATACTTGGATATTATCGAAGACAAATTTACATGGCATCATTACCAAAATGCTGGATACCGAACAGCTATGGGATTTGATATGACAGTTGGGACAGCTTTTCATTATGCGAAAGCAGGCTGGAAACATCCAACATTTGATTATTACAGTCGTGCACTAAGACTTCAGATTGAAGAGGACAAGATTTGTCGTAAAGCCGGAGTACATTGCGTAGGAGAGATTCCAATAATAGTCTTTTTACAGGATTCCGTCACACAAATGGTCTCATTGTTCAACAACACACGGAGCAAGCCTTACTTTATTTACAACTTTTACTCCAAGTTAAGCCACAATGATCAAAACTATGTGAGTAAAGGAGATGAGATTTACTTGAACTTCTTTCAAGATTTGGACAAGAGAAATGTTTTGAACAACACAGTAACTATCTTCTTTAGTGACCACGGAGCCAGATTTGGCGATTTTCGGTGGGTTTTGATTTTAACTTTTACTCAACTTTTAACTCTTATAATATGCCATGTTAGGTTCTAGTAAAATTTAATCTCGTCCTGAGAGAATGAAACAATCTCTTAAATGTGACCCTCTGTCTCAAAACGGTATTATGTCGGGATGATTCACACCCCAGAAATTGAACTTAGAGATAGAATGATGAGAAATTGGATCTTAGAAGTTTTTGTAAGGCAAGAAATCGTATTTATACTCCAGCTTGACGTAGAGAAATTAAACCCAATTTTGATATTTGTGGCAATGAATTCAATTTACCTAACCGAGTGGATCCCGCTTTGACATGGCGGGTCACAAATTAGCACTGGATCCTTAATACTTAGCATATTAAAGCTCAGAATGTCCCCTCTAGAACGAGATTAGTGTCTAAAATATTTTATAGATCAAAAGCAGTTCTTTTAAACTTATTTCTATCATGCAATTCTTACATATTTGATGATTTATCTTTTCAGCTAAATCCTTTGAGCTACATAGTTGCAAACTCTTCAGACTCTTCTTTAAATTGAATTGTGAATTTAATCTCTGATCCACAGAAATACTTTTAACGGGAAGATAGAGATCAACACTCCATTTGTATTCTTCATGTTCCCCTCGTGGTTTGAGAAAAAGTATCCTGAATTACTGAAAACTTTCCAAGAAAACCAAAACCGCCTTACAACATTCTTTGACATCCACCAAACGCTGATGCATTTACTCAAATTCAACGGAGAGACAAAGAAAGGCAACCTGACCGCCAGAGCCATCAGTCTTTTTGATGAAATACCGATGGAAAGAAATTGTAGTACTGCTAATATTCCTATTGAATTCTGTAACTGTAAAGCATTGTCCACTAAAGAAGTACCCAAAGAAGTGACTAAAGCCGTTTCTGAAGTATTAATGACTGCCATAGTGAATAAGACAAAAGACCATAGAGATAAGTGTGCTCTATTAAGTCTGAAACAATTGAAATCTGTTCATACCGTGAGATCGATAGGCTCAGATGATCCCTATTATAAAGTTACTCTCACAACCGTACCCGGTGACGGTATGTATGAAGCTCTCATGAAGTACGACAACGAAACCAAATTAGCATCCTTAATGGGAGATATTCTGCGTTTGAATTTTTACAGGGGGCAAGATGTGTGTGTGGATTTACTTATATTAAAACTATACTGCTTTTGCAAATAATGTATGCTAAATATAGGCTTCAAAACAACACCATATCCACTGAATAGGGAATGAGATTAGCGGAAGAGTAGCGTCCCTTGATTGGACGTCACCGGCGGAGAAGTTATTAGAGAGAGAACGTCAACATGGTTTTCGCATGTGTCTCTCGTACTCGCTTCCGGTGAAAGCGGCATGAAACACTTCACTGAAAGCGAGGACGAGAGGGACGCATGCCCAAAACCATATTGACGTTCTCTATGTAAGGTGACGTCCAATCAAGGGACGCTACTCTTCCGCTAATCTCATTCCGGATAGTTAAAGGCAATATTAAACATATAGGATGAGCCGTGACTCTTTTGTAATATTATTTTTTCCCCAACAAAAACATGACTGTAACCGACCAGAAACTCATGTCACACATAAATGTGGAGCGAGAATGTGAGCAGAGAGTTTTCTTTAACTCAATCAACCCTATCACCGACTATATCCGTAGTTTACCCGTGTTACTGTTACCCTACCCCTATTTATTACATTTTTATGAGACAAATTATAGGCGTAGTATCAAAGTTTATGTTTTTAGGTTGGTTTTTTTTTTTGCAATATTAATGATAGTTGACACGCCCAGCCCTCGAATTCGTACAATTAAACAGACTGAAGACCAAATGTGCATCACGTCGACAACCCCTCTACCATCACAACGCCAGATAGACCATCACCAAACCCAACGCAAAACCTATTACAGTCCCGGGGGAAGAGAATTTCATTCAAGACGCCTTAAATCGACACGACAAAACTCCGACCAATGACTTATCACAGACCTGTCTGGAACACCTGATAGTGACACCTCAACAAATGTGCCTTTTCATCTTCCTTTGTCAAATTATGATTTTGTTGTATTATATTCTAATGTCGATAGCTTGCTTAACAAACGATCAGAATTAACATGTATGATACAGAAACATAATCCCATAATAATATGTCTTACTGAAATTATGCCAAAAATTAAACTTGAGATTGATTTAGAAATTGAATTTTTTATCGATGGGTATAACTTATTTTTGAATGATTACCCAAGTCGGGGTGTTGCTATCTATGTTTTGGATTGTGTTAATGCCAATATATTCTCTTTTGATCATCCTATAATTAGTGAAAGTGTATGGTGTGATTTTGAATATAATAATTTACACATACTTGTAGGAAATATATATAGGTCTCATAATTCAGACAAATTAACTTTCATTAGGGATATAAAAGAAACCTTACAGTCAGTAGGTAGAATGAAATTTGATTGCGTGATCATTGTCGGAGATTATAATTTTCCTAACATTAAATGGACAGAACCATGTCTAACTTTTCCCGACTATCTATTTGTCGAGGCAATTAGGGATGCTTTCTTTATTCAGCTGGTGACACAGGCTACGAGACACCGACTGAACCAAACTAGTAATATACTCGACTTGGTAATATGTAACGATGATTATTGGATTAATAACATTGACCATTTGCCTTCGGTGGGTAAAAGTGATCATGACTCACTTCTTATATCGTTAAATCTTTCATCCGCCAAACATCCTTCACATGTTTATTTTGATTATTTCAAAGGTAATTACAACTCTTGTAGAGAAGACCTAAATGCCGTGAATTGGGATACTCTTGAAGGCTACGGTGTGAATGAAGCGTGGTTGTTTTTTAAAAACAAACTAAAATGTATAGAATCTAAACACATTCCATTAAGATGTAACAAAAAATTTAGTTCTAATAAACCATTGTGGTTGACAAAAAACGTTAAACGTACAATTAATAAGAAACATAAATTGTATAAGAAATTCAAAAAGTATCCTACAACAGATAATTTTCATAATTATGTCAAGGTTAGAAATAATACCAAACACACGATTCAAAATGCTGTGAAAACGTATGAATGTACATTGGCACACGAATGTAAGAGTAGTCCGAAAGGCTTTTGGAGATACGTAAACAGAAAGTTGAAAAGAAAACCAGGTGTTAGTGTTTTACTGAAAGATGATGGTACCAAGGTTACTTCGGATATAGATATAGCTAATGTTTTAAATAATTATTTTTCATCTGTGTTTGTTCAAGAAGACACTACAAATATACCAACGTTCAATGTTACAAATCAATTAAACGTCCCCGATTTTTATATTACACAAGAAGACATACTTGCAAAATTGTTGAATTTAGACGTGACTAAAAGCATGGGACCCGATTCCCTTCATCCCCGTTTACTGAAAGAAGTGGCCTTTGAAATATCACAGCCGCTATCAACAATATATAATAAGTCTCTTGAATCTGGTACCTTACCCATTGAATGGAAACAAGCCAATGTTACTGCCATTCATAAAAAGGGAAGCAAACTAATGCTGCAAACTATAGGCCCATCAGCTTAACATGCATACTCTGTAAGGTTATGGAGTCTATCTTGAAAGACCGAATAATGGACTTTCTTGAAAGTCATACGATGCTAAACGATAACCAGCATGGTTTTAGATCAAAGAGATCATGCATTACTCAACTTTTACAGGTGATGGAGGATTTTACCAAGTTAATTGATCGTGATCAATGCATTGATGTTGTTTATCTTGATTTCCGCAAGGCTTTTGATTCTGTACCTCGTGAGAGATTATTCATTAAACTAAAAACATATGGATTTAAAGGGAATATCTTTAACTGGATTAAAGACTTTCTTAATAATCGAATACAAAGGGTCATTGTCAATGGTGTGGGGTCGGATTTTAAGAATGTAATTAGCGGTGTACCCAAGGAAGCGTATTGGGACCACTTTTATTTCTTTTATATATAAATGATTTACCATGTGGCATAAATTCAGCCTGCAAACTGTTTGCAGACGATACAAAGATCTATAGTACAACTGAACATCATAACATTCTACAAAATGATATATTTTCACTTTTCAAATGGTCTACAACATGGCATTTGGATTTTAATGTTTCGAAATGTAAAGTATTACATATAGGAAAAAATAATCCATGTCATAATTATTTTACCGATACTTCTATGTCAAATCTACTTTCCGTTGTGCCTTATGAAAAGGATGTGGGAGTTACTTTTGATTCACATTTGAATTTTGATTTACATATTGATAATTGTGTAAGCCGTGCAAACAAAATGATGGGAATAATATATAGAACCTTTATAAGTCTTGATAAAACCACATTTTTATATTTGTATAAATCGCTCGTTCGACCAATTCTAGAATACGGAAATTGCATCTGGAGCCCATTATATAAAAGACAATCTATTAGTATTGAAAGTGTACAGAGGAGAGCTACCAAAAAAATTTATACAATACAGTATTTATCTTATAAGGAAAGGTTAGAATTTCTTGACTTACCCAGTTTGAAATATAGAAGAATTCGTGGGGATTTAATTCAGGTTTATAGATTGGTACATGGTCTGGATAGGATAGACTTTTCTGATTTTTTTTTTCATATTCTAATATTACTTTTACTAGAGGGGACAAGTTTAAGATTTTTGTCTCTAGATGCAAAACAAACATAAGACAAAACTGGTTCGGTATTCGTATTGTTCAGAAATGGAACAGTTTGAAATTTGAAACAAAGAATGCAAAATCTATGGATTATTTCAAGGTGTTAGTAGACAGGGAATTATATGATGGGAGATTTATATATGACGAATAATACTTGTTTGCTCTGCTGTTGACATGGCTTTCAATCTTGTATGTATATATTATGCATTATTATATTATTATGGTTATCTTCTATACGCGTGTGTATGTGTGTGTGTGTGTGTGTGTGTGTGTGTGTGTGTGGTTGTGTGTGCGCTTTGCATGTCACGGTTAAAGATATATGTTTGTACACCACATGAGTACATTTAAGTTGAAATACTATCTTTACCACGTGTATCGTTATTGTAATATTTAATCAATAGATTTATGGCATTACTAATTAATATTAAGGGCATTCAAAGGATCTTATCCTATTTTGCCCTATACCACATGTTATGTTATGTTGAATAAAACTATCTATATAAATGCTCATTTTTAATACATTTTTTTCCAATTTTGAAAAGAAGCAAAAATATCTAGGATGAGTGAGTTAAGGATTCGAATTTGCACCGTCCAAAGCTTGACTCGAACCATAGACCTTCAGGTCAGAAGTCTATAGTCATACCACATCCACAGAGCAGAGCCGCGCAATACTAGCAATATCATTAAAATGAATTGGAGATTTATGATGTTCACAAGTTCTTAAACTCATTATGTTAATATTTTGCAAATCATTGTTCAAGCCCTTTGTGTTATTCAAAGCTGTATTAGGTCTTAAAATTATTCCAGATTCAAATCGAACACTTGGTGAATTTTTCATTCATCGTGTTTTGTTGATAAAGGGGAAACCCGAAACGTCCACATTATCTGTCTTCGTTCAATATATTGACGCTTATAATCCATTACTAATCGTTATTAATGTTTACGTGTGGAGACAATGCCTTTTGCTTTCTACGAGGACATTTCTTGATTTAAATTTAAGCCCCGGTGGGCTGAACAATCTACCTTAATCTGCCTCATGCACGAAAGTTACCAGATTAATTTTGTCAAAGAATTAAAAATATCACAGGAACAAGTGAAATAAATCATTATTTTTTTTATCCCACTGCCTTAATGTAATGATTTGATAAAAGTTTCACATTGTCTCCCCTGTTTAAGGATGAATTTGGTATTTATCTACCAAAATTGGAGTTAATATGTTTACAAAATCGGTGACTTTAAGTGATTGTCGTCATCATTGATAAAGATCTTTCCATGACAAGCCACGTGAATAACACCATACACTCTATGTACATAGAAATGAAAAAAAATAGCAAAATTCGTCATTTAATACCGAAGCATATAGATAGTAGAACTTTTAATTAATTACCTTGTTTTATCTAAATTGGACTATTGTAACTCCCTTTGGGCGAATTTAGCTAAAGACAAAATGAATAAACTCGAGATTGCTCAAAATAACGCAGCCAGACTCATTGTGCGCAATAGCCAAAAATGCCCGTCAGCTACTAACTCTCCTTCTCCGTGAGTTACATTGGCTTCCTGTGGAAAAAAGATTTGCCTATAAGATTTGTACTGTTGTCTAAAAATCCTTGAGCACCAACAGTCCCTCCTATATTAAAGACCTTATAAACATATATGTCCCCAATAGAAACTTGAGGTCAAGCAATGACCAATCAATCCTTGTCAAACCTAAGCCATTGCGTAAAATAGGTGAACAATCTTTCAATTTTCGGCCTCCCATTTTTGGAACTCTCTCCCATCACACGTGAGATGCTCGGATTCGTTGACAACTTTCAAATCTCGCTTAAAGTTTTATCTTTTTACGTCATAATGTTGCAATACTATTATCATATTCTGTTCTTGTTAAACTTGTCTTAATGTAATATGTTTTGTTTTATATCAATGTACAGCGAATAGAGCCTGTGTCAACGGGGTAAAGCGCTATATAAATGCCATTTATAATTACTACTATAATAATAATATTAATATAATAATAATAATAATAATAATAATTATTATTATTATTATTATTATTTTATTATTATTATTATTATTATATTATTATTATCATCATCATCATCATCATCATCATCATCATCATCATCATCATCATCATCATCATCATCATCATCATCATTATTTCATCTATTCATTTATATATTTATTAATTTTTAATTGTAAATAAATTAAATGGAGATCAAGGTTTACATACACGATGCATTTATTACGGAGCTAAATACAACATAAGAATGGCCAAATGTGACTTAAAAAGCAACACAGATTTCATGCGCACCGCAGAGGATCGTGATTCGTGGAGACAGCTGTCTGGCAACGTGCTCAAGAGCACAAGCCACGATGGATGATGAAATACAACATAAATAGGAACGACACAACTCTACTTATCCATTCATCCTTCTTGTCTCTCTCCTGACATCCACGAATACCAAAATTAAAATCGGGTGATGAAGACCAAAACTCGAACAATAGTGACGAGTACGAAACTAAGACCAACTGTCGAATACCAAAACTCAGAACTAGTTTTGAAAATCAAAATTCAAACAAAGTGGAATACCAAAAACTGTGCGGCTATGTGGTCTTGTGGTATGACACTCGCTTTCAGATAGGAAGGTCCTGGGTTCGAGCCTCGCGCTCTGCGCATAGTTGAGTCCTTGGAAAAGGCTATTTACTCACTTTCTCTCACCGTACTCAGGTGTAAAATGAGTACCTGGCCGTTAACAGCGTTGTCTTTGTCCGAAAACTTATAATATCGCCTAACAGGCGGCATGTCCCGTCCTACATGTTAAATGTTGCTGTTGACCAGGGGCCCCTTGTAAAGAGCATTGAGCACATTTAGTGGATATTGCGTTATATAAAGCTCAATTTAAAAAAGTCTCATATATAAAATGGAATCATCCATCGTTGCTTGTAATCTTGAGCACGTTGCCGGTCAGTTGTCTTCACGTATCACGTTCCTCTGCGGCGCGCATGAAGTCTGTGTTGCTTTTAAAATCAATTTTGGCCATTATTAGGTTATTCAAATATGTCAGTCGTTGTCTTTCTCTAGCTCTCTTTCCTTCAATCATCCCAGCTGTTACCAACGTTTCTATTCCGTATCGCCTACACACATGTCCCAGAAACCGTAACTGACTCTTTCTAATGGTATCTATCAGTATTTTCCCTTTACTCACCTTTGCAAGCACTTTCTTGTTCGTATACTTGTCTGTGCATGATAGCTTCAACATTCGTTAACGTTCGTTATTTTATTACACACATTTTGTCTATTTGACTTTTACTTACAGTCAAACCTGCCTTAGCGACCACTCTTGTATAACGGCCACCTTGACAAAAAGAGAATACAAAAAGAGAACTTATTACATATTCCACTACTTTCATTCTTGTCTTCAACTTTAGGTTGTTGTTGACACAACTGGGCGCAGTTTATGAAACACACTTTTGCTATTGCTATTCCTGACCAGCTCTGTTGACACTCTTAATTGTTTCTCTATATCTGACCTCTATATAACGGTAACCTCTTTGAAGCGACCAAGACCATTTAAAATCGTGATCTTAACGGGCAGACCTAGAGACCACTTGAATTGTAGACCACTTACTTGAGCTTCGCTGCTACTGGCCTAACACCTTTCGTTTTGTTTGTTTACTAACCAGCCGTAATTTATTGAGTAGGCTATCATCGCCTGATGTGTGTTTACACATTCACACACGTTCCATTGTTGCCAATTGCATTCTATTCAGCTTTGTTTAAACAACACTACGCGTGATGATAACGGAGTTTGTACACAATAGAGACCGGGTCTTCGGGTGACTGTATCGTGATTGACTTTGATGTCTCGCGGCATCTCGCTGTCATTGTGGGTTGTAAATTGGATTCAATAGCCTGATGTCACGTCGCCCAGCAACGGCGGCCATCGTGGTTCTAAACAAAGAAAATCGGTACTTTTTATTCTTCATGCTGACTAGAACTTTTCATATGTCTTGTGATCAGAATGTGTAAAAGTCAAAACATGATCAGATTTATAATGTTTTTTCCCCCTAAGGATGCGCTTTTATGCTCGTCGGAGAGATATTTCATAAGGGCGTCCGCCATTGTTCCGACAGTTTAGTGCCAGTTACTAAGTTACCATGCGTCATTTCGAGGGAAGTGACGTTACGACTATTGAAGCGTATTGGCAAACATCATGGATGACCTTCCAAGTCCACCAGAATCCCATTCGTGATGCAGATCGGACTTTGAACAAGTTCCCTCTTTATGTTGAATTTTTAGGATGTTTTCTCTTTCCTTTGTTTGGTACTGTTTCTTTACTTTATACACAGCTTTTTCGGTGATTTATGTGCTATTTTTGAATTGATTTTTAAAATGTTTTTGTCAGATCTGCTCAAAATAAAAGTTATTTGCTTATGTCAAATCGAGTATATGCTTTCTTTCTTTCCTCAATGTCACTTTTGTGTCTCAGCAATAATGCCTTCTTGTGAAAAGATTTCAATGTTTTACCGCCAAATAAACCCACGTTATAGATAGAACGAAGTTGACGTCACTCAGGTCTTTGTTATTGTTTTTTGCCATCCACGTTTATAAGTATTTCTCACTGAACTGTATTATCCAGACTATAAACGTTAAAGGTTACACATAGTTTTGTGTGTTGGTCCGTTATACTTCCGGATGGCAATGTTATGAGCTTCGTAACCAAGCGCATACTATCTATATGAGAATGCTGATCATTCGCGTTGGAGTTACAAGGAGCACTTATCTGTGGATCGAACCGACTCTCAAATTATTCAGTCCGTTTTGCATCTTTGAGTTTATAAATACACAAGAGAATAATTGAAAAGTGACGAACACACACACGCATACACACAACACACACACATACAGACAGAGAGAGAAAGAAAGAGAGAGAGAGAGAGAGAGAGAGAGAGAGGGAGAGAGAGAGAAAGAGAGAAATTGGCATGACATAATATGTATAATAGGCAAGAATAGGCAATGGCAAACCATTCTTGTAACTTTGCCGAGTTAACTGCATGAATGAGTCCAAAAAGTTAAACGGTGACAGCGTAAAGGGGAGCATGTTTTCACGGAAGACTGCTGCCTCGCTCGGTTGGGAGCGTGATGTTCGTCAGGTGACACCGAATCGTCAGCCAGTTACTAGGCGAAATAAATTTAACAAATGTGACAAAACGGAAACTCTACAGGAAATTCCATTCCTATTAAGAAAGGAGTCCGTCAAGGGTGTGTTGCCTCACCAGATCTGTTTAATCTATACCAAGAAACAATCATGAGGGGCATAACTAATATGGAGGGAATAAAAGTAGGAGGTCATAACATAAATAATATAAGATACGCAGACGATACGGTACTCATTGCAACATCAGAAATCCAACTTCAAAAGATTGTTGACAAAGTGGTAGTAGATAGTGAAGCCAAGGGAATGGAAGTGAATATCACCAAAACGGAATGCATGGTAATACAGAAAAACCCCGAAAACAACAACACCTGCAATATAACGATTCACGGCGAGCAACTTACCAACGTAGAAAGTTTTAAATACCTAGGTTCAATAGTGACAACAGATGGAAGATGAAACCGAGACATACGAGCAAGAATAACTCAAGCCAAACAAGCCTTCATGGACCTGGGAAACATTTTGAAAAACAAACAGATGTCGTTCGGGATTAGATTTCGAGTCTTGAAGTGCTACGTGTGGCCAATCTTGTTATACGGATGCGAAAGCTGGACTACAAATGCAGAAACACAAAAGAACATTGAAGCTTTTGAAATGTGGTGCTTGAGAAGGATGCAGAGAATATCGTATACTGCACACAAAACGAACGAAGAAGTGCTAAAACAAACATACCAACAAAGGAAACTAATGCCCTTAATAGCGGATCGACAACTATCCTTTTTCGGACACATAGTAAGGAAAGATAAGAATGAATACCTGGCAAGTTGTGGAAAAATACCTGGTAAACGCGCCCGGGGGAGACAAAGAAAAACACTCATAGACCAACTGAAGGGCTTCACCAACCTAACAATCCAAGAGCTGTTTGAAAAAGCAAGAGACAGGGAGGAATGGAGAGAGATAATTCATGCAGTATCCGAAGCCTGGACCAGGCATGGAACCTAGAAGAAGAATATGTATAATATATTATATGCAGGAAGGAAGAAATACCAGAGGATTGGCAGAAAGGCATCATCCAAAAAATAGCCAAGAAAGGAGACCTGGGAAATTGTGCTAACTGGCGTGGAATCACACTCCTGTCCGTAACGAGCAAAATTCTTAATAGAATCCTTCTGATAAGAATCTCACCTCACATTGAAAACATTTTTAGAAAAGAGCAAGCAGGGTTCAGAAAAGGGAAGTCATGTAGTTACCACATATTTACCCTAAGACAAATCCTGGAGCAGGGCATTGAATGGAACAGCCCCCTCTACACCATTTTTGTCGATTTTGAAAAAGCCTTTGACAGCTTAGACAGAGAGTCCCTGTGGAAAATACTCCCCCATTATGGTATACCGATGAAGATAGTCAACTTAATAAAAGCAACGTACAACAACTACCAATGCCAAGTGATCTGTGGTAATAATTTAACAGACAGCTTTAATGTAACAATTGGTTAAAACAAGGCTGAATACTCTCCCCGCTTCTGTTTATCCTAGCTCTAGACCGGCTCATGAGAAATACAATTGATGGTAAGAAGAGAGGCATTCGCTGGACACTGACATCCTTTTTGGAAGATATAGACTACGCAGATGATATCGCGTTAGTTTCCAGTACACACAGAAACGCCTCAGAGAAACTAAACGTACTACATCAGAACGCCTCGAAAATTGGACTGAAAATAAATTTCGATAAGACTGTGTACATTAGGGTGAATCCAAAACATGACAGTGAAATTAGGAACATATAATTAAAGAGGTATCAGAGTTCTCCTACCTCGGATCCAAAATAACAGACGACGGAAATGCAGAACACGATATCAAGCATAGAATTCAAAAGGCAAACCAGGCTTTCGGCATGCTGAAAAACTTTTGGAAATCAAAGCAAATAATGAGAAAGACAAAGCTGAAAATATACAAGAGCAATGTTTTAAGTTTACTTCTTTGTGGAAGTGAAAGCTGGAAAATGACATCCTCCTTAATACAGAAACTAGAAGCCTTTCAGAACAAGTGTTTAAAAAGAATTTTAAATTTATTTTTGCCTACCAAAACAAAAACAGTGGATCTATTAAAGAAAGCTGACTACACTAGCATTGAAAGCCAAATAAAAAGAAGATGGCGTTGGCTGGGTCACTTCCCAAGACAGCCTTGTACTGGACAGCAGATGGGAAGAGAAAGCGGGGAAGACCCAAGAAACCAGGCGAAAGACCCAAGAAACCAGGCGAAGGACCAAGAAGAAAGAATTAAAGGAAGCAGGCCTGTCCTGGAATACAGCCACCGCAAAAGCAGCCGATCGCAAAAAAAAAAATGGAGATGTCTGGTGGATGCCCTATGTGCCTCAAGGCCCGAAGAGGATTAAGTGAAGTAAGTATTATATGCAGACACATACGAATACTCAGGCACCTAACAACTTTGAACACACACACACACACACGCACACACACTTACAACAGACTATAATATGGCTTTATTGAACTGATCTAAAGTGCATTGTATCATCATAGGTGACAAAATATATTAAATATTGAGCTTTTATATAGCGCAACATCCACTAAATGTGCTCAAAACGCTTTACAAGGGGTCCCTGACCAACAGCAACACGTAACATGTAGAAGGCGATATTACAATTTTTCGGACAGAGACAACGCTGTTAACGGTCAGGTACTCATTTTACACCTGAGTACGGTGAGAGAATGCGAGTAAAGAGTCTTTTCAAAGGACTCAACTATGCGCCGAGCGAGGTTCGAACCCAGGACCTTCCGATCCGAAAGCGAGTGTCATACTACAAGACCACATAGCCGCACATAAGGAAAGAAAGAAAATGATCGGATCACAAGAGCTAAACGGATTTGTGGCCGAAAACAATTAACCAGTGGGGAAGATGATTTTCAGATAGAGAATGTGAGATATATATTTGAAAAAAAAAATGTAAATCTCTTTTGCATCACTGACTATAATCGGATTATAACTTCGATCCGGAAACCATCTACTTATATGTACTGAAGATATAAGACGAACGATATATAATAAATAATAATAATAATAATAATAATAATAATAATAATAATAATAATAATATAATAATAATAATAATAATAATAATAATAATAATAATAATAATAATAATAATATATAATAATAATAATAATAATAATAATAATAATAATAAAATAATAAATAATAATAATAATGATAATAACAATAATAATAATAATAATAATAATAATAATAATAATAATAATAATAATAATAATAATAATAATAATAATAATAATAATAATAATAATAATATGTTATTGCATCCAATAAAGGAAATTCCTTTTACAAACGTGTTATAATTTACACAGTAAAATAATATATATATATATATATATATATATATATATATATATATATATATATAGAGAGAGAGAGAGAGAGAGAGAGAGAGAGAGAGTGAGAGAGAGAGAGAGAGAGAGAGAGAGAGAGAGAGAGAGAGAGAGAGAGAGAGAAGAGAGAGAGAGATAGAAAGGTGGAATAATATTATATATGTCTTAAAAAGGAAAGCGTTTGCATATTTTCAGATACAATTACAATGACAAAAAGAACTTCTGGCAGGGACTGATGGGACAAGTTTTTAATATATCAACTAGATAACACCACGCTAACGTCTCATGCTTCATCCAGGAATACACACGCTACAATTCCTACTACATTTTGTTTTATGTTTTCAACGTTCCTTTTGAAACGTCCATTGTCTTTACTGTTCCCACCCGACCATTTGTTAGCCACTGCAACACAGCAAAGAATATTTTGAGGAAAGAGAGACAGAACTCCAAATACACACAACACAGTTGTTTGATGATGGTGGAATGTAAAAGTTGATGATGATGATGATGTGAGTGTATTCACGGGGTAGATAATATGGTTGTGAATATTCACTGAAATCCAAAAGGACTTGTTTTCTTTTGAGGCAAAAGTCTGGCATTTTGACGTCATTTTTTGGTCAGTGTCAAGCTATATAACTTTACGATGGCTACGGTATCAGGCCTTTATTTTACGAAGGCCACGGTTGAACCGTGGCCTTCGTAAAGTTGTGGCCTGATACTTACCAAAAAATGACGTCCAAATGCCAGTCTTTTGCCACAAAAGAAAACAAATCGTGAGTTGTATTCAATAGTTCAACCAATGAAATAACTTGTTTCCATGATCTCTACTAACGACAGAGGGATGAAGGAAGCATTGTGGATTTTTGAATCACATTGAGCACAATAAATACTCCTTCCAAGCCATTAGGCCCATGGAGCCGGAGCTTATCCCGGTTTCTATAGCGGGAAACGGACAATAGCAATTGTTTGCTATCCGTTAGATAGGACGCTAGTCTATCGCAACCTACTTTCCGCGAGATCTAACAGACCCAGCTACCAGTCAGTGCTGGATGGACGGGGAGGGGTGGGGGGGGGGGGGGTTAGAAAAAAACTCGATTATACCCAGGATCGATCTCGGTGCTCTACAAACTGAGATATTTGGGACCCCCCATTGAACAAAATGAAACCTTATAAATGCTGCTATAATCCTATGTTTTTTTTCAATTTGATAATCTATACCTAGGCATAGATACCCTAAGCACAGTTAGATGATTTGTTCTTTGTTGAAATTTTAGCCTAGACTTTATTCAAGTCATAAAATGTACCATATTGATGCTAAATATCAATAATATAAATCAAAGCCTAATCCTATCACGATACTAAATCAATGAAAATCAACACGGCTTATCTCGATAGCTTTTGTGATTTTGAACAAAAATGAGATTTTCATGGTAAGCTCTGCCACCAGATGAATCGTATCAAAACAAAAGAATATAAAAACTTTATTATATTATATGTTAAAGAAATCGCGTGTAGATACACTTTAAAAAATCCCCATCGATTTGTACGGATTACCTCCCTTGAATCGATTTTTAGATGAATAAAAAACATTCCTCGTTGTAAAATAACTTGCAAATCACACGTTACCCTCTACTACTCAAAAAATAAAGTTTAATGTTTTGGATGTCAGTTACAAGGAAATAAAGTTAAAGCAAACTAACTAACTACACAATATTTGATTGAGTTATCTCCCATTATGATAGAGTTACTGAACTGTGCAAAAATTCGACTTGTTTCACACTCGTGTCGACGTTTGTTTTTCTTCAAAGTTAGTAAGCTTGATATCCTTGAAAAAAAAGTTGGCCGATTGGAATTTCAATTCCACCACTTGGAGGTCATCCAGAGGTCACGCAAATTCTAGGACAGTTACATTTAACATTTAATTACTTCTACATTTTTGATGATAATAAACATTTTAAAAAAGGTGGTTGTTGACCAATTCACAGACACAGTTTTGGGGAAAGTCCTTTCCATTTGTTTGTGCTATTTCCCTTGATTTGATTTATATGTGAATATTAATTTCCTTTTTCAAAGAATATCTTCCGTATCACGCTTTATTTAATACAATTTAAAGAATAAAATTTGCTTAATTTGATGTCCATCACAAGCACGTAAAAGTATTAAGTAAAACTAACAATATTTTACAGACTTATCCTTTAAAGATTTATACTACAGATCGAGTAATGACCCATTAAGAACAGCCATAATCAGACTGAGATTATTTTAAAGATTAGACAGTAATCGTTTCAAAACAAGCTTTTCCAAGATTTTAGAGAGAAAAGGAAGATTAGAGACAGTCAGGGCGATGTTTTTTTTAAAGTTCTCTTTATCTAGATCAGGTTTTTTTTTAATGGTGTTTGACATGAGCAAGTTTGGAAATGTCTGATACAGCACCTGAATGGAAAGAAACGTTTACAATATATGTAATATTACATAGATGCATTATTAAGCATAGCAGAATTTAAGGGGTTGAGTCCACAACTTTTAGTTGGAGACGACATTCTACATTCACGTAAGTTAGCTTCAGTAATTGGATTCAATAGTCTGATGGCACGTCGCGGTTCTAAACAAATAAAATCGGTACTTTTT
>NC_088362.1:8255267-8267767 GCF_034508935.2 Berghia stephanieae
AGAAGAAAAAAGAGAGAAGAAAGGAAAGGAAAAGAGAAAAAGAGAGAGAGAGAGAGAGAGAGAGAGAGAGGAGAGGAGAGAGAGAGAGAAGAGAGAGAGAGAGAGAGAGAGAGAGAAAGAAAGAAGAGAGAGGAGAGAAGAGAAGGAGAGAGAGAAAGAAGAGAAGAAAGAGAGAAGAGAGAGAAGAAGAGAGAGAGAGAGAGGAAAAGAGAAAAGAAAGAAAGGGAAAGAGAAAGAGAAAGAAAAGAGAAGAGAAGAAAAAAGGAAGAGGGGGGGGGTCGACTAACACTGAGTCACCCGGGAAAACAATAAAAAAAAACACGAACATCCTAAAAATTAAAATAAAACAAAGCAAAACAAACAAAACAGAAAAAAAACAACCCCAGAACCCCCCCCCCCCCCCCCCCCCCCCCCCCCCCCCCCCCCCCCTCGAATCAATTGGAGTGTCCTCATATTATTTGTTTCATACACGTATGCAGTACCGTCACTTTGCCTCAAGGGGTGACTTAGCCTCTATGGATTTGGATAAATTAGATTATTTTTAGTATTTTGACAGTTATGCTATGTACTGTCTGTGCTGCTGTATGGTTGTGAGAGCTGGACCATAAACAAGACCATGGTTAAAAGACTGGAGGCAGCGGAAATGTGGTTTTACAGAAGAATGATGAGGGTGTCATGGGAGGAAAGGAAAAAAAATGAAGAAATTTTAGAAATGGCAAACAGAAAAAGATCACTGATAACAAAAATCATCAAACGCCAAATGGAATTTTTAGGACACATTATCCGCCACCCTGGTTTGGAAGTACTCGCCTTGACTGGAAAGATGAATGGAAAAAGCATAAGAGGAAGACAAAGAATAACTTATTTGAAAGGGATAAGAACTTGGACAGATGAAGCTGAGAAAAGTGGCGCTACTTTAATAGAATTGGCAAGAGATGGATCAGCTTGGCGGAAGATGACCTCCGACGTCTGCTTCAGATATGGAACTACATGATGATGATGATGATGAGTTTGACAGTTATTTATTTTGATTAAAACGCATGTCCTCCCACAAGGGAAATAACTACAACAAGCCTGAGTATACTCAAAATGCTCCAAATCGGCAAGGGCAAAGTCACCCCTTGAAGCAAAGTAACCCCATCTGGCGCTATGTATCTTTCATTTTAACACTATTGATCACATGTCAATGGTATTACGTAGCCTACTGTGCTAATCTCAGACTAATCTGTCTTTTCTCAGTAAGGTTTTAATCTCATTGATCATTTGTTCTCCAATGACATGCGTTTTGAATAACCGGACACCAAAAATATCTGATTATGATTTAATGATTTTTTTTTAAATTTCGCGAAGTCACAGGTTTAAGATATTTTTTGTTCTGGGTTTTTTTTTTTTTGGGGGGGGGGGGGGGGGGCAAGATAATACGCTTCAACAGTCGTAACGTCACTTCCCTCGTAATGACCCATGGTAACATAGTAACTGGCTCTAAACTATCGGAACAATGGCGGACGCCCTTATGAAATATTTCTCCGACGAGCATAAAAGCGTATCCAGAGGAAAAAACAACAACATTATAAATCTGGTCATGTTTTGACTTTTACACATTCTGATCACAAGACATATGAAAAGTTCTAGCCAGCATGAAGAATAACAAGTACCGATTTTCTTTGTTTATAACCTCGATGACCGCGGTTGCTGGACGACGTGACATCAGACTATTGAATCCAATTGAAAGTCGAGTTTTCTGGCCATTAAAAAAAATACGAGTCTTTCAAGATAAGGGCAGTTAACTGGTTAAGGCGGTTGTTATACCGATATACATAACATGATTCTCAGGTTCTATTGGCTGTTGTTATACCGACATTATATAACACGATTCTCAAGTTCTATAGGGTTTGTTATACCGACATATTTAACATGATTCTCAGGTTCTATTGGCTGTTGTTATACCGAAATACATAACACGATTCTCAGAATCTATGGGTGTTGTTATACCGACATTATATAACTCAATTCTCAGGTTGTATAGGGTTTGTTATACCGACATATTTAACATGATTCTCAGGTTCTCTTTGGTGTTGTTATACCGGCATTATATAACATGATTCTCAGGTTCTAATGGGTGTTGTTATACCGGCATTATATAACATGATTCTCAGGTTCTAATGGGTGTTGTTATACCGACATTATATAACACGATTTTCAGGTTCTATGGGTGTTGTTATACCGGCTTATATAACATGATTCTCAGGTTCTATAGGGTTTGTTATACCGACATATTTAACATGATTCTCAGGTTCTATTGGGTGTTGTTATACCGACATTATATAACATGATTCTCAGGTTCTCTTTGGTGTTGTTATACCGACATTATATAACACGATTTTCAGGTTCTATGGGTGTTGTAATACCGGCTTATATAACATGATTCTCAGGTTCTATAGGGTTTGTTATACCGTCATAATATAACATGATTCTCAGGTTCTATTGGGTGTTGTTATACCGACATTATATAACATGATTCTCAGGTTCTATGGGTGTTGTTATACCGACATTATATAACAGGATTCTCAGGTTCTATGTTTATCGCATATATAAGATCTCAGGTTCTATGGTTGTATACCGACATTATATAACATGATTCTCAGGTTCTATGGGTGTTGTTATACCGACATTTTATAACATGATTCTCAGGTTCTATGGGTGTTGTTATACCGACATTTTATAACATGATTCTCAGGTTCTAATGGGTGTTGTTATACCGGCATTATATAACATGATTCTCAGGTTCTAATGGGTGTTGTTATACCGACATTATATAACATGATTCTCAGGTTCTATAGGGTATGTTATACCGACATTATATAACACGATTTTCAGGTTCTATGGGTATGTTATACCGGCTTATATAACACGATTTTCAGGTTCTATGGGTTTGTTATACCGTCTAATATAACATGATTCTCAGGTTCTATAGGGTTTGTTATACCGTCATTATATAACATGATTCTCAGGTTCTATTGGGTGTTGTTATACCGACATTATATAACATGATTCTCAGGTTCTATGGGTGTTGTTATACCGACATTTTATAACATGATTCTCAGGTTCTATGGGTGTTGTTATACCAACATTATATAACATGATTCTCAGGTTCTATTGACCACAATTTTATCACGTTTTACAAAATATAATTGAGGTTATTACAGAATAATATCTTATCTAGTGGAAAAGTATTCTTATGCATTGTTGATAATAAAATATAAAGAACCTTGGGGATCGATCCCGGGTGAAGCCGAATTTGTTTTCTGCCCCCCCCCCCCCCCCCCCGCCTGTCCACCCAGCAGTAAGTGGGTAGTTGGGTCTGTTGGATCTGTCGGAAATTACTTTGCGATAGACTAGGGTCCTATCCAAAGGATAGCAAGCAATTGCTATTGTCCGTTTCACGCGATAGAAACAGGGATAAACTCCGGCTCCCTGGGCCCTGAAGGACTACATATACACTACCTACAATGAGTTCTTATGTATTATCCTTATAATAGGCAATAAAATGAAAGTGACACCACACCCCTCTGCTTTTCCAGTTTCAGAATCCCTGGAAGTGTGTATGTAACTATCTAGTCTTTTGGCGAACTAATAATGAATAGGTTACATATTATTGAATCATAAAGTGGCATAACTATTTTAATAATGGAAGTGTGTATGTAACTATCTAGTCTTTCGGCGAACTAATAATGAATAGGTTACATATTATTGAATCATAAAGTGGCATAACTATTTTAATAATGGAAGTGTGTATGTAACTATCTAGTCTTTCGGCGAACTAATAATGAATAGGTTACATATTATTGAATCATAAAGTGGCATAACTATTTTAATAATGGAAGTGTGTATGTAACTATCTAGTCTTTCGGCGAACTAATAATGAATAGGTTACATATTATTGAATCATAAAGTGGCATAACAATTTTAATAGCCGGATGGGGTGTATAGGGAATGAGATTAGCGGAAGAGTAGCGTCCCTTGATTGGACGTCACCCATAGTCTGTGACGTCACCGGCGGAAAAGTTATTAGAGAGAGAACGTCATGTTGGTTGTGCGCATGCGTCTCTCATCCTCGCTTCCGGTGAAAGCGGCTTGAGACACAAATTGACGTTCTCTCTGTAAGGTGACGTCCAATCAAGGGACGCTACTCTTCCGCTAATCTCATTCCCTATAGGAAGATTCTAAGGATTACGTGACATAAAAGAAAACTATGATGGATGATCTTTATTGAGTGCCAGCATGATATTTAGATGAGACAATAAAACCACCACTCTCTCAAATCTCAGGTCCTCAAAATTGTATCACATTCAAATTCCAAAAACTAATCAAACGTTTTGGCGTAAAGTAGGCCCTATCACTTGATATTCACTCCCACTGTCAGTCAGACTTGAAAGCAGCGTTGTTAAATTCAAAAATAAACTAGAAACATATCTCTTTGGGAAGTATTTAAATTAGATTATGCCAAGAATTATTGCAAAGCGCATACGTTCGTGCGTTTGTGTGCGTGTGTGTGTGTGTGTGTGTGTGTATGCGTGTGTGTGTGCACTCGTGTATCCATTCAGTTAAGTGTGTGTATGTATGTGTATATTTGTGACTCTTCGTCTCAAAACGGTAATAAGTCGGGTTGGTTAAGATGTTGAGAATTGAATTTATAGCCAGAAATATCAAACTTGTGTTGAGTTTGTATGTTTTATTGAGGAGAATGGATACCATTTTTAGGGTGCTATTCCCAATGATTTATATTCCTGACCAGTTTAACATTTAATTCGGCTTTTAAGCATATGGTTCGTTCCGACATAATACCGTTTTGAGACGATGGGTCACATTTGTGTATATATGTTATGTGAAGCGCTTCGAAGCTTCGGCATAAGCGCTATATAAATGTACATTTATTATTATTATTATTATATTATTATTATTACTCTGAAACCAAAAGACCATTTACACAAGGTATGTATCCAATCCTCCCGGAAGTGTGGTCTTAGACTTCCATTGAGATTGGAATACGTTTTCTGACATCACACTTTTGTTCCCTATTCTAAATTCATTTTTCTGATACCGTTTTGAGCGACGTGTGCTTATTTTCAGGTCTGATAACCCAAATTGTTATGGCCTCATTAAAAAAAAGAATTTAAAAAATATGCCCTTCTCGCCAGGGCATCATAAGATATCGTCGCCTAGGCATTTCTCGAAGGAATATATATAATTCATTAAACAAAATATATGATGTCAACAGGAATCACCCATGTTGTCCAAATGAGCAAATTGGGGGTTAATAATCTTGCTCAAGGAAAAAAACGAAAGTGCCGGAAGCGTGGAGTGCAATGCCTTAACCACTCGGCCACTTCGCCCCCATGGTCTCATAGTTGTAATATGTATACCTACTCTTAAACCGACGCAAAGTAGGTATGTGGTCTTGTGGTATGACACTCGCTTTCGGATCGGAAGGTCCTGGGTTCGAGCCCGCGCTCGGCGCATAGTTAAGTCCTTGGAAAAGGCTCTTTACTCACATTCTCTCACCGTACTCAGGTGTAAAATGAGTACCTGGCCGTTAACAGCGTTGTCTTTGTCCGAAAAATTGTAATATCGCCTAACAGGCAGCATGTCTCGTCCTACATGTTAAATGTTGCTGTTGACCAGGGACCCCTTGTAAAGCGCTTTGAGCACATTTAGTGGATATTGCGCTATATAAAGCTCAATAAAAAAAAAAGCTCAATCGTCCATTACAACAGCGTTAAATCAGACCTGAAATTTCGTTCGTTTATCAGACCTAGTAATGTGTTACCTGGGTTTTGAGATATTGATTTATATCGGATGATATTGGAGTTACTTTTTGTCGTACACGTCAGATAGCATTAGGTATAAAATCGACTTTCACGATAATCGGAAAATCTAAAAGGATTGTGGATTGATCGCAGCTTTAAAATGAGTTTTTTTTTCAAGTAGATATAGCCTGCATTTCTTAAGCCGAGAATAATCAAACGGTTACCTCTCCCCATCACCCTCTTTACAATCCGATTATGAAACTAATACTTACATACATACGCATGAAATGCCCTCTTCATCAGTTTTCCTCAACAGTGTAATCGGATTTCACATAAAAATTGGTTACTCTTAAACGTTGTCACGTTCTTTTTTTTTTTTTTTTTTTGGACTGATAAAAAAAGCATTAGCTTTCTACATCGATTGAAACTATGAGTCTAGAAGTAAAAATATTCCCAAAGATTTCATTAAGATTCAATAACAGTAAGATGAAGTCGCAAATAATATTATACGTTAAATCCTGAACAGCTGTGACCAGTCACAATGAGTTACAGAAATGAATAAAAACAGCTTTAAAAAAAACCGGTATGCTAGACACGCAATGTGTCAAAAATCAAAATCTTTATACAGCCAAAAGCAAAAGAGAAAATATGGTTAAAAACGTCAATACTTTATAAAACCAAAGCTAGAGGTGCCTAAATGAGCCAGTAAAATGGAGAGAAAAATAAAGTGAGTAGAGGTGACTCATATATAGATAGTTCGAAGATGACGTCACTCGGGTCTTTGTTATTGTTTTTTTTTTTTTTTTGCCATCCGTGTTTATGAGTAAAGCTCACTGAACTGTATTAACCCGACTATAAACGTTCATGAATACACACAGTTTTGTGTGTTGGTCCGTTATACTTCCGGATGGCAATGTTATGAGCTTCTTGGCCAAGCGCATACTATCTATAAGGGAACAACACAAAACTTCATGTACGTTCCAGACAGACGAAGAAAAGTTCTCGACACATCTAGGCCATCATTTATCATTAATTACGTCATTATAAAATAATCAACACTGGAATATGGAACAAAAATGAGTAGTCATTGACCCGGTTCCAATCTCATTAGAAGTGTAAAACTACTCTTACAGAGGACTGTATACATATCTAGTATAATTATTCTTCTAGTTTCAGAGTGATGACGTCTTATTTTCTAGCCTAAATAAATGTTGGTCGTCAATAAATATCATTCACCCTCTCTCCTTTACGTCCCGTAATCATAAGAATCTGACCATACATCCTGCTACTAAAATACTTATGGCACCTTATGATTAAATATATAACCTATTCATTATTAGTCCTCCGAAGGGCTGGTTGCATACACATTTCCAATAACTTTGGAACCGGAAGAGTAGAAGATGTGACGCCAAAACTTATCTGTCCTATCTAGTTTGTGTACAGCTATGTGCGGCTATCTGGTCTAGTGGTATAACACTCGCTTTCGGATCGGAAGGTCCTGGGTTCGAGCCTTGCGCTCAGCGGCGTATAGTTGAGTCCTTGGAAAAGACTCTTTACTCACATTCTCTCACCGTAGGCAGGTGTAAAATGAGTACCTGGTCGTTAACAGCGTTATATTTGTTCGAAAAATTGTAATATCGCCTAATAGGCGTTGTTATGTCCCGTCCTACATGTTCAATTTTGTTCTTGACCAGGGACCCCTTGTAAAGCGCTTTGAGCTTCTTTAGTGGATATTGCGCTATACAAAAGCTCAATATTTAAAATCTTTTTTTTTTTACATTTAGAAGACAGATAAAAGATAACCTGTTTGCGGCGCAGTCTTTTGAGCCAACGACATGTTATTATAATAAGTTGGACAATTCCTTTTCCTCTTGACCTACGCCATTTACCCATATTATATTGGTTGATGAACATATTGGTAGCAAACAACTGAGGATCGAACCTAAGACTGTCTGATCAATTCAATAAATTAATTCTCCCCTTTTCAATTTTTTTTTCATGCATCAAGCCTTCTCCCCAATTTTCCACTTTCATATTTCCAAGAGAAAAGAAAAGAACAAAAAAAAAAAAGGAAAAATGCCCCCCCCCCCCCCCCCCCCAATTAAAAAACATAAACAAGAGATAAAACAAAACAAAACAGAAAACAAACAAACAAAAAAAAACAGCAACAAATAAACAACACAAAACAGAACAACCCCTCCCAAACAAAAACAAAACATCACAACAACAACAACAACAATAGAATAACAACAACAACAACGACAATAGAATAACAGCAACAACAACAACGCAATAACAACAACAACAACAACAACAACAACAACAACAACAAAAAGAAATAAGAAATGCAAATGACGTAAACTCTCATGACCTCACCCTCGTCTTTTCGTGTTCAGGGAAAATTAATATTAATAAGGAACACGCGTAGTCTTTGTAGGTAATAATAGGACGCGAGGACGAGAGACGCATGCGCACAACCAACATGACGTTCTCTCTCTAATAACTTTTCCGCCGGTGACGTCACAGACTATGGGTGACGTCCAATAAAGGGACGCTACTCTTCCGCTAATCTCATTCCCTATAATGATATAAAGCTTTATGTGCACGTTTATAAAAGCTCAAATTTTTTATAAGCATCAAATCTACTCAAAAAAGGTTCCCAGTATGGAATTATTGGGCATGGCATTTTGGTCTTTTTAATCATTTTATTAAAAATCAATTCTTTTTACTATTTAAGAGACAAATACACAATAATTGCACTACACTTGCTAATTGTTATCTCTAAAGCTTAACTCACTCAATCCTAGAGATCGTTCGCCACTTTTCAAAATTGGAGAGAAAAAAATGTACTATTAAAAATAAGCATGTGCATAGATAGTTTTATTCAACTATCATTAACATGTAAAAATTAAGAACATTCGCTTTGATACTATCTAAGTCTATAATTTGTCTCATAAAAATGTAATAAATAGGCATGGGGTAAAAGTAACCCCGGGGTATACTACGGATATAGTGTATATATATTAGGGTTGAGTGAGTTAAGAAAAGTTGACATTTTAAAGAAAATTTCAGACTTCTTTCTAATTTTATGTGCATTTTAGCTAAAGAGAGGATGCCTAACACATTTGGCATTTATACAAAAACTTTCTGGCAAACTTTGGTCCCAAATAATATAATAAAATTAATTAATCTCGCACTCCCAGCTTTAGTATTGAAATTAAACGTGACTTTATCCATATTGTAGGTAGTATTGTCTGTACAGTTCTGGAAGTTTAATAATTTAGAGCTGCTATTGAGGCGTGTCTAACATTGACAAATTGGTGAATTCCTGGCCCAAATTGTACTTGGAAATAATGAATGCAAAAGTGTGTTGGTCGAGAGAACACGAGTTAGGCTATTATTGAGTGAATGCATTATTTACCAAATCCAGTCCCTTAGTTTGTGGACAAAGAAAAATGACAATGACCTCTCCACACGGGACTGGTATCTCTGTGTTAAAACTTGTTCATCTAGCCCTAAAAAGTGTTTATGAAAATTCATACTACCCATTTTTACAACTTGCGTCTTGTCCAGTTGTGACATACAATTTTGAGTGTTACCCAGTCGAATCTAGCATTAAATACTGGTGTAAACTCCGGAGAATTCAAACCCATGGCTCTTATATTTGTGCATTAATAGGTGATAATGGCACAAAAACTATCTTAACTCGAGTTACGACAGTTTTAGTTCTGTTCTTTCCCCCTAAAAATATTATAATACTACATACGATAGGTTTGCGTCCAATAAAATACTTCCAAACTATCGTAACTTTAATAACTCATAATCCAAGCAATATTCTTCTTCTTCAAGTACCAAATCTGTGCCAGACATCGGTGATCATGGTACGCCATTCATCTCTCTGATCAGATAACCTCAGAAAACTAATATTACTCTTCTCTTTCTTTGTTACCCAGATGTTCAAGCTATTCAAATATGTTTTTCTTGGTCTACCTTTACTCTTTATACCTTCTATCTTTCCTGTGAGAGCAAGATGTTCAATACATTTATGTCGATTTAGGTGCCCTAAAAATTGCATTTGTCTTTTTCTTATTGTACGAATAGGCCGCGCCCTGGATAGGACACTCTTGTCTCACCTTCACAGGAGAAGGGTAGCAACACGGAAGACAGCAGTCTACGAGTGATAAGTCCTTGCTCATTTGGCGTAGTTGGACGCTACGGGTTGTCTTCGACAGGAAGAATCATCGTAATCCTACTGGTCAACTACAGAACGCCTCAAGCTGGGCAGCCCCCAGCCAGAAAGGTGCTGACCCGCCACGATCTGCCTGCTTCAGAGGGTGTTTGGAGCTTAGTGCCTGCAAGCTTGACAAGTGGATCGTTAAACTGTTTACCAGGCAAGCAAAAGAAAAAGAAAACGAGGTCCCCAGCTCTTCAATTAGTAAGCTGGAATGTAAGAACTATGCGCCCAGGACTGAAAAATGACAGGTCATTGACGATGCTCGAAAGACAGCAGTGATTGATCGCGAACTGTACAGACTGAACATCGACATAGCAGCCCTGCGGGAAACGTGACCCCCAGAGAGGGGATCCCTGAGAGAGGAACACTATACATTCTTCGGGCAAGGAAAAGGCACTGAAGAAGTGAGGGAGATAGGTGTTGGATTTGCAGTACGCCATACATTGCTTCGCATGATCGAACCGCCAACAGACGGCACAGAGAGAATTTTAAAGCTGCGCCTGTCATCCATGCAGGACTCGTTGAACCTTGTTTGCGTCTACGCCCCACATCACAAGCTTCAGTTAAAGTAAAGCACCAATTCTATGAGTCATTAGACGCCATTGTCAACAAGATCCCAGGATTGGAGTACATCTACCTTCTTCAACTTCAACGCGCGAGTTGGTGCCGACAGAGAATCATGGCCAAACGTTTTGGGGCACCACGGCAAAGGAGAGATGAATGAGAATGGTCAGAGGCTTCTTGAACTCATTTGCTATCGCTAACTATGCGTGACGAACACCTACTTTCAGAACAAGGCATGTCACAAAGTGCCCTGGAAACATCCACGGTCAAAACACTAGCATCAACTGGATATTATCATCACTAAGCGCGATTCCCTAAACAACGTTTGCAACATCAGGTTCTATCAAAGTGCTGATTGCGACACCGATCACTCCTTGATTGCCACAAGGGTGAAACTGAAACCAAAGAAACTTCATCACTCAAAGAGAAAGGGCCAGCCAAGGATAAACCAAGACAGCTTACCAGGAAAAGAACATAGAGTTCAACGAACAACTTGAGAAGACTCTCAACACACAGCACATAGAAAAGCAGAACGAAACGCAGAGGACAGCTGGAACTCTCTTAGAAACGCCATTTACAGCACTGCAGTTCTGGCGTAAGGCAAACAGGAGTGGAAGAACATTGATTGATTTGAAGCCAGTATTACAGAAATGGAGTCAGCCATTGATGACAAACGCAGCACACTTGTCAGCTATAAACGTGACCCGTCAGAGGAACCTGCAGGTTTTGCAAGATGCACGCAACAAAGCACAGCAAACAGCACGACGTTGCGCCAACGACTACTGGCTTCAGTTGTCGGACAGCATCCAGCAAGCGTCTGACAGTGGCAACATCAGGGTCATGTACGAGGGCATCAAACAGTCGACAGGCAAATCCACAAAGAAAAAGGCACCTCTTGAATCAAAGACAGGGGAAGTCATCACAGACAGGGACAAGCAGATGAGAAGATGGGTAGAGCACTACCTGGAACTCTACGCCAGAGAAAACTCCGTCATCCAAAAAGAGTTAGACGCAATTGAAGAACTGCATGTACTGGAAGAGCTAGACTCTGAAACAATTATAGAGAAGCCCAGAAAGCTTTGGCCTGTGGCAGAGCACCCAGTGAAGACAGCATTCATCCCGAAATCATCAAATGTGGAAAGCCAGCCCTTTTGGAATCATTAATTAAACTCCTGTGTCTTTGCTGGAGAGAAGACAAGGTTTTCTTCGGTATGCGAACATAGAGCTGCACCATCTGCAAATAGCATCTCCCTCAGGATAGCGACGCCAAGATTATCACCCTCTACAAAAACAAGTGAGACTGCAGGGACTGTAATAACTACAGGGGAATCTCTCTACTGAGCATTTTGGGTAAAGTCTTTGCGCGCGTTGTCCTCGCTCGACTGCAAATCCTCGCCGAACGTATCTACCCAGACCCGAGAGGGCGACAGTGGACATGCTTTTCTCAGTACGTCAGTCCAGGAGAAATGCAGAGAACAGCAGATGCATTTATTGACCTGCCAAAGGCTTTTGATCTTGTTAGCAGGAAGGGCCTTTTCTTGCTGCTAAAGAAGATTGGCTGTCCTCCACAGCAGCTCAGGATCATTGCTTCCTTCCACAACGACATGAAGCGCACCATCAGCTACGACGGTGAAGCCTTAGAACCCTTCCCCATGCGCAGTGGCGTGAAACAAGGCTGTGTCCTTGCACTGACTTTGTTCCGTATATTTTTGTCCCTACTGCTGAAGTTTGTATTCGAACAGTCCCCGGAAGGAGTCCTTTTGCACACCAGAAGGACGATGGGAAGCTGTTCAATCTGGCACGGCTAAGAGCAAAGACCAAGGTCCGCACATGAGGGAGATGCTATTTGCAGATGGTGCAGCTCTATGTTCGCATACCGAAGAAAACCTTCAGCG
>NC_088362.1:8272767-8287767 GCF_034508935.2 Berghia stephanieae
AATTAACTCTCTCCTTATCAGCTATTTTCAGAATTTTACCCAAAACTTCAAAATAGAGTTTTCAAACAAATTAGCAAGGAATATATCTATTATAGATATTTTGTTCAGAAAAATTAGCTCTGCAACATAGTGTCCAGTTTTTTTATGGCTATAACTATAACAAAATGAAATCAGAATTTAAAAAATTGTTGGCTGCATCGTAACGAACGTGACGATTTTCTTATGGGTGGTAAGGAGAGCGTTAAATTAGATATGACCCATTGCCTCAAAACAGTATTGTCTAGGAGGGTGTATTAATTTGCTTACCTACTTAAGCCCTTGGGCTCCCCGTGGAGCATAGGCCGTCAACTGTATTCCTCCATCTCACTCTGCTCTGGGCGGCCATCTTCTCCATTTCACTCCACTCATTCCAACTTACTTCAGGCCTTCTGTTGTTGAACTCCTCCACGTACTTCAGGGCCTTCCCCGTCTTCTCTTTCCTTGCGAATTCCATATAAGGGTCTGCTGGTTGATGCTTAAAACTTGATTTTATGGTTTTACTACTACTACTACTACTACTACTACTACTACTACTACTACTACTACTACTACTACTACTACTACTACTACTACTACTACTACTACTACTACTACTATAATAATAATAATAATAATAATATATACTTTATTCATCCAAAAAAATGGAAATTCGTTTACAGACGTGGCATGCATGAAAATGTATAAACGCAAAATTGAGAATCTATGGCGACAATGTATACATATATAATATATGCAAATGCACAAAAATGTAAAACTATACAGCCAAGAACCAATAGCAACACTTTATATATTAATTTGATAAATTGAGATAGGCCATACCTCTGGCCTTTAGTCCGAACTTGTGTGTGTGTGTATGTATATTTAAAAGATAGTATTTAATTTAAATCGCAGTTGCGCGTTAAAAATTCGAAATGAGATTTGGAATAATTGTTTCAAATCTTTTGATTGAAGGATGATAACTGATGGTATCTCAAAGTGAAAAAATCCATGATTTTCATATTTATGGTCATTTTTAAATATAGCATTATCTTTAGGGTTTCTGGTTCATTCCGACACAATTTATACGTGCGGCTATGTGGTCTAGTGGTATGACACTCGCTTTCGGATCGGAAGGTCGTGGGTTCGAGCCTCGCGTTCGGCGCATAGTTGAGTCCTTGGAGAAGGCTCTTTACTAACATTCTCTCACCGTACTCAGGTGTAAAACGAGTACCTGGCCGTTAACAGCGTTGTCTTTGTCCAAACAAAAAATTTGTAATATCGCCTAACAGGCGTCATGTCCCGTTCTAAATGTTACGTGTTGCTGTTGGCCAGGGACCCCTTGTAAAGCGCTTTGAGCACGTTTAGTGGATGTTGCCCTATATAAAAGCTCAATTAAATACCACACAAATGGGAATGAGTATGAGTAATGGATTAACGATGTCTGTTGCAAAGCGATCGACTTGTCGATTGATCTTCAATACGATCCACTATGAATGAAAACACATTATTTTTATGTCACCCATCGCCTCAATACGATATTATATCGGAGTAAGCCAGATACCAAAAAGGAATATTAAAACTTTAGAAAATTACAACAACAACAACAACAACAACAACAACAACAACAAAATACAAATTCTAGGTGGGTTTTTTGTTGTTGGTGTTGTTGTTTTCGTTTAACCGAAGGGCTAGAGTTCAGCTCGTCGCTGGTTTGATATGTAAGTAAGTTGTGATTTTTTGTCGTTGTTGTTTTCTTTTAGACCGAAGGGCCAGAGCTCAGCTTGTCGCTGGTTCGATATGTAAGTAAGTACGTTGTGATTTTTAGCTTAAAAATTATATTCACTCTCTTCAACAAAACATAAAAAACTTAACACAAGCTTCACAATTTTTAATATGATTAAATTGATAATATCTAATCTAAACCAACCAAACATAATATCCCTTTGAGTCTATGGGATACGTATACATACTATCTTTTACAAAGAGCAATGAGGCGTAGACATTATCGGTCTATCTTTCTATCCAATATTTCAGTGTACTATTTACTTATGTACTTATTGACTATTGATGTTTTATGTCAATGACAACTAATCTAGCAGCACAAATAATAACCTGGCTTGTTTGTCTGTTTCTATGAATTTTCATTGAAATTGGATTCAGTAGTCTGATGTCACGCCCCCCGGCAACGGGGGCCATCTTGGTTCTAAACAAAGAAAATCATTACTTTTTATTCTTCAAGCTGGCTAGAACTTTTCATATGTCTTGTGACCAGAATGTGTAAAAGTCAAAACATGATCAAATTTATGGGTTTTTTCCTCTGGATACACTTTTATGCTCGCCGGAGAAATATTTCATACGCTCCGCATGTTCCGATATTAACCATGTTACTAGTTACAGCATTTGAGAATACGTTACACTGTTGAAGGTATTGACATCATTAGGAATACAGTGGTGATTGGTGTTCTTTTTTCACGAAACCTGCCGAAACCCGACAAAGTTATGGGAAGTAGGCAGCAGTGGGGAGTGAACCTGGGACCCAGGAAAGTGTACATCATTGGGGAGTGAACCTGGAACTGGGTTTCGGCGGGTTTCGTAAAAAAAGCAATTAGTTTTTTATGAAACCCGCCGAACCCGACAATATCCGACAAAGTTATGGGAAGTAGGAAACAGTGGGGAGTGAACCTGAGACTCAAGGAAGTGTACACTGGTGGGGAGTAAACCTAAGACTATGGTTTTCGGCGGGTTTTGTAAAAAAAGTAATTGCTTCATTCTCGTCTGGTACCCAACTCCCATAGTCCGGCTTCATTTCCCACTGGTGTATCCATCTCCCATAGTCTCAGGTTCATTTTCCACTGATATCTTCTTCTCATAGTCCCAGGTTCACTCCCAACTGGTGTGACTTCCCTGAGTCCCGGTTCATTGTGGTGTTTTGGCGGGTTTCGTAAAAAAGTAATTCCCCCTCCCACTTTGTATTGCTTTTTTACAAAACCTAGAGTCTCAGATTCACTCCCCACTGGTGTACAGTTCCCTGAATGTCAGGTTCACTATCCACAATTGCCTTCTTCCCATAATTTTGTCGGATATTGCCAGGTTTCGTCGGGTTTCGTAAAAAAGTAATTGCTTTTATATGAAACTCGCTTAAACCCGCAGAAAACCATAGTCTCAGGTTCACTCCCCACTGGTGTACACTTCCCTGAGTCTCAGGTTCACTCCCCACGCTTTACCTACGTTCCATAATTTTGCCGCATATTGTCGGGTTTCGGCGGGTTTCGTAAAAAAATATCCCCCCCCTTGGTATTGCTTTTTTACGAAACCCAGAGTCCCAGGTTCACTCCCCACTGGTGTACATTTCCCTGAATCTCAGGTTCACTCCCCACTGTTTGCCTACTTTGCATAATTTTGCCGCATATTGTCGGGTTTCGGCAGGTTTCGTAAAAAAAATGTAATGCTTTTCTTTTTACGAAACCCGCCGAAACCCAGTCCCAGGTTCACTCCCCAATGGTGTACACTTCCCTGAGTCTAGGATTCACTCCCCTGAGTCTCAGATTCACTCCCCACAGCTTCCTACTTCCCATAACTTTGTCGGGTTTCGGCGGGTTTCGGAAAAACACCGTCTATACTGAATAGTGCAAAATTAACTATTCAGCATCAGATACTGAATAGCGCAAAGCTATTATTCAGTATCAGATGCTGAATAATGCAAAACCATTATTCCGTATCAGATGCTGAACAGTGCTAGCATGCACCAGTTAAATCTTTTCTCAGCGATCTTTTAGTCTGTGTTACCGGACCGTGAAGTTAGTGGTTATATTTTTTATTTTATAAAGTACTAGTAAAAAGTAAAAAGCCCGCATTTCGCGGGGAAAAAACTATTTTCATTCGATATGGTACCCACTATCATTTAATGAGGGCAGATTGATAAACATCGTTGTCTGTGTAAATTGGTAGATCCTCTGTTGATTTTTCTGTGTGGCCCAACATGAATTGTAAGCCGCTATAACTTCTGACCCGTGACACAGCAACATACAGTTGTCCGTGTGTGAAAACATGTAATGGAAAGAAAATTAACTGCGAAAATAAACCTGAAGTAACAGACGTGAGCAGAGTTGAAAGACGATCCTGGGATCGAGAACTTAGCTTACAGTACAGAACTCTGGTGATCATGTCTGGTGGCGTTTTTATGCACCTCCGTTGGAGGTGTACAAAAACGCACCGTTTTTATGCACCTCCGTTGGCGCTGTTAGTTGATTAATGAAAATGTTGCTGCTTGAAGCTCGAAGGAAAAAAAATACCGATAAATGTTGAATGTTAAGCCTAATTTTAATAGACGAAACAACTCAGTCCTGACGATGGCAAATTAAGCCTGAAACATTAATGTAGACTGTCTCAAACATTGTGGTAAATATTTTAAATAATATATATATATATATATATATATTATGATATATATAAATATATATATATATAATTTATGAGTGTTGGTGGTACTTGTAGGTACGAAAGTGCCGATAATGGTGGTTAGAGCAATAATAATGCAAGTTTCACTCACATTTTTGGCCGAGACGATCGTTCTGTGTTTTTTACGGACATTACAATGATACGCCGACTGAAGAAGTGTAAAAAACACAAAACGAGTCGTCTCGGCCAAAAAAAGTGAGTAAAAATTTGCATTATAATATAAAATATATATATATATATATATATAATATATATAAATAATATAATATAATATATATATATAGTATTTATAGAGAAGAGAGAGAGAGAGAGAGAGAGAGAGATCGGTCGGGTAGAGACAAAAGATGAAGGGAGATGACAGAGTACAGACAGACACACACACACACACACACACACACACAGAGGACGATGAGAGAGAGTAGAGAGAGAGATGAAGATAAGAAGAGAGAGAAGAGAGATGAGAAGAGAGAGAGAGATCGGTCGGGTAGAGACAAAAGATGAAGGGAGATGACAGAGTATAGACAGACGGACAGAACACACAACACACACAAAGAGAGAGAGAGAGAGAGAGAGAGTAGAGAAGAGAGAGATGAGAGAGAGAGAGGAGAGAGAGATCGGTCGTAGAGACAAAAGATGAAGGGAGATGACAGAGTATAGACAGACGGACAGACACACACACACACACACACACACACACACAGAGAGAGAGAGAGAGAGAGAGAGAGAGAGAGAGAGAGAGATCGGTCGGGTAGAGACAAAGATGAAGGGAGATGACAGAGAACAGACACACACACACACACACACACAGAGCGAGCGAGAGAGAGAGAGAGAGAGCGAGAGAGAGAGAGCGAGAGAGAGAGCGAGAGAGAGAGAATGAGATTGAGAGAGAGAGAGAGAGAGAGAGAGAGAGGGGGGGGGGGCAGTTAGTTATGCAATGATGCGTGGCGCACATCATAGCGCTCTCTGTCAACAAAGAGCTTACACGCGTTTGAATGGCTCATGACCCCGATAATGTACAATTGAAAACTGAATCGTTCAAAACGATATTATTTGCGAGTCATCACCACAAAACTGTATGAATGTCGGAATGATTTAGCTGGTTAACAATTTATTTTATAGTCACATTAGTTTCTGTCCTTAAAGACGATTGCTCTGGTTTTTTAATGTGGGAAAAACTTAAATCTCACCATCCTAGTCACTTTTACTTTAATGTCATTAATCCATACCTGGTTCAGCCCGATATATTACCGTTTAAAGGCGACGGATCACAGATATAACATTCCAGAGATCGATGAATAAAAACACACAATAAAGGAGTGCTTCCATTCATTCTACTTGTGGATACGCTTTATTCAGGCTTTCACAAGGTAAGTTCATTTCCATTTGTGAATTTTTGTTTATTTTAAATTTTAATTGTTGGTTCTCTTAGAGCATATAATACTTGAATTATTGAACTCAAGTTCCGAGTTTATTGACAGATTAAGAATGATAATGGGAGCGATCTATATTCATGTTTTCGTCCAACCAGGTCATCAATCACATGATTTGTTGCTGTACAATGATTGGATATTTCTTAACATATGTAAACACGCTGCTTTGTTTATGAACGTTGTAAACATACACGTGTGTCAAGCTGAATAACATGAGCAATCGTGATGTTTGATATTTCAAAAACTGTGAACGCTTTTCACTAAATGGGTCACTTTGAGCACATATTCCAATGTGACCGATGACCTCGAGCACATGGAAAGTTAATATAGATCATGCCCATTGCATTGGTCTGGAGTTGATTCGAGCAACACTAAGTGGACAAAGGTCTGTTAATTATTCATGTTAGTACTAGTAATCCAGAAATGGAAATCCGGTATCATATCATTGTGTCCTGCCGAGGGAATAAAAAAAAACATTGTAAAGCGTATTCAGCATGGTATATCCGTGCAAATGCTCGTTATAAATGTTTACGTTTAATTAATTTTTTATTTCTATAGATAGTATGCGCTTGGCTCAGAAGCTCATAACATTGCCATCAGGAAGTATAATGGACCAACACACAAAACTGTATGTATCCATTAACGTTTATAGTCGGGTTAATACAGTTCAGTGAGCATTACTCATAAACGCGGATGGCAAAAACAATAACAAAGGCCTGAGTGACGTCATCTGCATACTATCTATTGCCGGTTTTCGTGCTTACTTCGACGAGTGAACAAAACTCATAAGACCAAACGATTCATTAAAACAACAAGATAGGCACACCACTTCAATACCTATCTCTTGTGTGAGGGTCTTTTTATTCTTTGTCCACCAATCAAGGGACAGCAGTTGGTAGATAATGCATTTACTCAGTAGAGAATATAGATAGTATGCAGATGACGTCATTCAGGCCTTTGTTATTGTTTTTGCCATCCGCGTTTGTGAGTTGTTCTCACTAAACTGTATTAACCAGACTATAAAAGTCCATGGTTACACAGAGTTTGTGTGTTGGTCCGTTATACTTCCGGATGGCAATGTTGTAAACTCCTTGGCCAAGCGCATTCTATCTATAGATAGTATGCGCTTGGCTAATAAGTTCACAACATTGCCATCCGGAAGTATAACGGACCAATACACAAAACTGTGTGTATCCATGAAAGTTTATAGTCAGGTTGATATAGTTCAGTAAGCATTACTCATAAACGCGGATGGCAAAATACAATAACAAAGACATGAGTGACGTAATCTTCGAACTATCTATTGAGAGATCGAAGTTGACGTCACTAACTCGGGTCTTTGTTATTGTTTTTTTTTGGGTTTTTTTTTTTTTGCCTTCCGCGTTTATGAGTAATTTTCACTAAACTGTATTAACCAGACTATAAATGTTCAAGATTACACATAGTTTAGTGTGTTGGTCCGTTATACTTCTGGATGGCAATGTTGTGAGCTTCTTATATATATGTATATATATATATATATATATATATATATATATATATATATATATATATATAATATGTGTGGATACATTTATACATTTATTTATTTATCATGTATTTATTTATTAATGATGCTATGCGTTTATCAAATAAAAAATAATCATAACATCCACCATCCGGATATAACGTACCAACACATAAACTATGTGTAACCTTGATTGTCTATAGATAGAATGCGCTTGGCCAAGGAGTTCACAACATTGCCATCCGGAAGTATAACGGACCAACACACAAACTCTGTGTAACCATGAACTTTTATAGTCTAGTTAATACAGTTTAGTGAGAACAACTCACAAACGCGGATGGCAAAAACAATAACAAAGGCATGAGTGACGTCATCTGCATACTATCTATAGTCTGATCAATACAATTTAGTGAGAACTACTCATGAAAATGACTGGCTAAAAACAATTACAAAGACCTGAGTGACGTCATCTTCGAACTATCTATAGATAGTATGCAGATGACGTCACTCGGGCCTTTGTTATTGTTTTTGCCATCCGCGTTTGTGAGTTGTTCTCACTAAACTGTATTAACCAGACTATAAACGTTCATGGATACACACAGTATTGTGTGTTGGTCCAATATACTTCCGATTGGCAATGTTATGAGCTTCTTGGCCAAGCGCATACTATCTATAGTCTGATCAATACAATTTAGTGAGAACTACTCATGAAAATGGCTGGCTAAAAACCATTACAATGACCTGAGTGACGTCATCTTCGAACTATCTATAGTCTGATTAATACAATTTAGTGAGAACTACTCATGAAAATGGCTGGCTAAAAACAATAACAAAGACCTGAGTGACGCCCATTTAGTTCCATCTAACCATGTGAATTCAACTCAGAAATGTGTTGACACCGAAATGGCATTCCAAATCTGAGCTAATTGTTTTGATAGTCGACATGATTAATTATGAATGTTTAAGTCTTAACAAACTGGATTCGATTTTAATCGGAAAGGGACGTTAATATTATACGGCCGTTACATATCTATCGGTGAAAAGGGTTAAGTTATAAATGAAACCCACTTCTTTGATCAGTGTTTTTTTTGGAGTGGACATCATACAAAGGATCGTTGATGTTAGTTTTAATGATGTTATGCGATTTCAGTTGTAAATTGGCAAACAAACAACTTGTGTTACACAGCTTACACATCAATAATTAGGTATCCATTTGGCGTGTTAACACATGTCTCGCCCGCACCTAATTATAATAGTAGTATTGTATTTCTGATGCTATGGCAGGCGGGTGAGACTGTCGTCTCAAAATGTGTTATGTCACGGTTGAACAGCAACAAAATGATGATTTTAACGTTTTAAAAAATCGACCTTCCATGACAACATCATAAGATCCCGTCGCCTCGGCATTCCACAAAGGAATATCGACAATTTATCAAACGAGATGTCTAATGTCAACAAGAATCATCCATGTTGTCCATATGAGCAAATTGGGGGTTAATAATCTTGCCCAAGAAAAAAACCCGAAAGTGCCTGAAGCAGTGCTCGAACCCGTAACCTTCCGGGTCACACTCGGCCACTTCTCACCCAAAGCAAAGTAAACGTTTTTAAAGTAAAAGCTACCATAAAAGTGATATTTAAAAAAAACTTAAAATACGTCTATTGTCTTTAAAAAGAAATCTATCTATAGTGTTGCAATCGCTTTTAACATCAAACAAACATACAAAGGAACACACAACCTGACTTAACGCTCTCCCTATCGGCCATTTTCATGATTTTTTTTTCACACACTTAAGACAAAAATTGATTTTATTTACCCATTTTCACAAGCAATAAGTACGTATTTTATACATGATTTAGTTTAGAAAAATAATTTTTGACAGCGGCTTATAACGTTTTAGAAGCCATAATATATTTTTGGATAAACAAAGATGGATGGTTTATCGTGACGAATGAGACACTTTTGTTATAGTTGGTATGGAGAAGGTTAATAGTTATAAGTATCTTTTAAAATTCTTATTTGTCTTACTGATTGAATTCGAATTGCTTGTATGGCAATATTAGTTATATCGATATCCCATTATTTAAAAAAATATATTAAAAAATTGAGCTTTATATAGCGAAATATCAACTAAAGGTTCTCAAAGCGCTTTACAAGGGGTCCCTGGTCAACAGCAACATTTAACATGTAGGACGGACATGACGCCTGTTAAGAGATATTGCAATTTTTCGGACAAAGACAACGCTGTTAACGGCCAGGTACTCATTTTACATCCGAGTACGGTGAGAGAATGTGAGTAAAGAGCCTTTTCCAAGGACTCAATTATGCGCCGAGAGCGATGCTCGATCGCAGGACCTTCCGATCTGAAAGCGAGTGTCATACCACTAGACCACATAGCCGCATTATCTTTTTTGGTGCTGAGCCGTCTATTTTTAGTTACTTCTATGTAATCAGTGAATGGGATTATTTATCGATATTATGCCATTGAATTTTTACCAGTAAATGAATATGTGTACTTTCGAACATTGTACACCAAACAACATATGGCCTTTATGGACAATAAAGATCGATTATTATTATTATTATTATTATTATTATTATTATTATTATTATTATTATTATTATTATTATTATTATTATTATTATATTATTATTATTATTATTATTATTATTATTATTATTATTATCTAAAAAAGTAACCCAAGCTTAATATCTTTGACTAAGACATCAATGTTTAAATCTAAGTCATCCCGACATAAAACCGTTATGTGGCGATAGAAATTTCAGCAAATAGCTAATAAATATAATTCCAAAATTCATGGTCAAAAAAAGACAAGATTGATTCTCACAACACTGAATTGAGAAATCACCATAACAATCTTCCCCCATTAAGACAGCGCATCGTCACAAGTAGAAAATCTGTTTCATGGAGGAAAAGCGATATTAAAAAAGCAAAAGCTGAGCGCCGTCGTGCTGAAAGAAAATGGCGAACATCACTCCTGACAGTCGACAAAGAAATTTATCAAAATCACAGCAAAAACGTAAAACATATGACATAAGATCAAAGAAGCAAAGTCGTCGATCAAGGACTGTCGCACTTCAAAGGCGTTATTCTCCATCACCAACTCATTGTATGGAAAGTCTACTACAAATTCCAAAATCCACATATCCTACGTCGGTTCCAGCAGGGGGATATTCCTGGACTATTTGGAGATTTCTTTCGGGAAAAGTTAACTTCAATTAGAAAGAAACTAGATAGCAATTCATACGGAACACTCAACTTTAAGACCTTTGAATGTGATGTCTTGTTTTCTTCATTCACTCCTGTTAATACAGAGGATGAAGTCAAAGAAATAATCAAATCGTCACTTCCAAAGACATGCATTCTTGGCCCAATATCAATAATTCTAATTTTGATATCCTCTTACCCTTTATTACTTCGATCATAAACGAATCTCTGTCTACAGGAATTGTACCACTTTCTTTTATCCGTGCAATTGTGACCCCTTTGCTAAAAAAAAAGAAAGGATATTTATCCACTGAAGAGCTGAAAAATTGTCGTCCCATTTCCAATTAACTCTTTCTCTCTAAAATCTTTGAAAAAGTGGTTGCTAGGCAACTTAAAAATCATTTACTTAGATATAATCTCTACGAACCTTATCAATCTGCCTACAGGCAGAACCACAAGACCGAAACTGCCCTAATTAAAATTATTAATGATCTTCTTTGTGCTGCTGGTGCTGGACAAATCTCCATCTAAGCGCTGTTAGATCTAAGTGCAGTTTTTGACACCATAGATCACTCCATATTAATTACACGTTTGTTAAAGACATTTGGGGTATCAGGTAACGTCTTAGAATGGTTTAAGTTTTACATTGACGTGCATACATAATTAGTCCTGATAGACAACATCAAATCGGACCCACAAATTTTAAATTATGGAGTACCCCAAGGTTCCGTTGTAGGCCCTCTCCTCTATACTCTCTACACACAATCGTTGGGAGGATTAATAAGAAAGCATGAGGTCAGCTACCACATGTATGCTGTCGATACCCAGATGTATAGCTCTGCCCATCCGTCTGAATAATTAAAAACCTGGAAATTTGTATAGAAGATGTGAATAACTGGATAACTATTAATAGGCTCAAAATGAACGAAGAAAAAACGGAACTTCTTTTGTGTGATCCTAAAAAAATATAATAAAATGTGAGTTATAAAAATGTTTTTACAATTGAAAACGAAAAGGTTCATTTTAGTGACAGAGCTAGAAACCTGGGTGTTTACTTTGACTCTACCCTTTCCACGCATTGCCATATCGATAATTTATGCAAGACTTTTACGTCGAGCTCAGAAGAATTTCACAATTGGCTAATTTTCTTAGATCAAAAAGCTATTCAAACCCTCATTTCTTCTTTGATGTTTTCTAGACTTGATTACTGTAACATGTTCATGTATTCTATTCCAAAGAATGTTGTCAGCAAACTGCAGCGCATTCAAAATCAAGCGGCAAATTTAGTTTTGAAAAGGAAAAAAGTGATCATGTCACACCTTTGTTTTGGACTTTACATTAGCTCCCTGTTAGATTTAGGATTACGTAAAAAATTGCTGTAATGTGCTATAATCATCTTAATGAAAGTTATCCAGCCTATATATCAGATTTGATAAATGTTTACACTCTCTCACGCTCTTTAATATCCAATTCTCAATCACGATTATGTGTTCCTAAAAAATGATCTAAGACCTATGCTGGTCGTGCATTTATTGGAATTCTTTACCATTCAGTGTTAGGAACGGGGTTGTAGATTCCCAGTCATCTTTTAAAAAGAAATTAAAATCTCATCTTATGAAGAGCTCACTAGATTAAATAAAACATCCTATTTTTTTTTTGGTAAGATATACATTTGTTACATCCGAATTCTCATGACATAATATAATCTCTCTTCATCTGTCATTATTGTTCAATAATTCATGTTAGCAGCTGTTTTTCGTCTCTGTATGCATATGCACGTTTTGGCGGATATGTGTGTCGTTGTGAGGGTATGTGTGCGCGCAATTGTATGAAAATAAATAAATAAATAAATAAATAACCCCCCTCCCCCCCAAAAAAAAAACAAAAAAAAAACACAAACAAACAAACAAAAAAAAAAAAAACAACAACAACAACAAAAACAAAACAAATAAAAAAACAAAAACCCAAACATCTTTATTCTGATCATTTCTATTTTGAAATGACTTTTAATTGTCTTGTTTAGTACGATATTGTAACACCAGATGGAAATGGTGGGGGGCACCCATGATATAATCCTATCAAAGCTTTATGTCGCTATAAAAGAATTTTCGATTATTTTATCGTTAAACAAGACAATTATTATACTATGAATTTTTTCCGATAATCCGTGCGTGATAACAATCCAACAACGTCAAAAGCTTGAGACAGCCAACACCCAACAAAACCTTTATTTACTTTGTAACAGGCTGCAATTTGTGTAGCATAATGTCATTACTATGAAACAAACTCACGATTCATACACATCATCTGTCATATCACTGTATCGTGCTTATCTCGTGTGTAGTCACTCGTGACCATCCCTGGAAGGATTAAGATTTAAGAGCTAATAATCTCTTTGACGTTCACTGCCATATATAATATATATTTGGCAAAATTGGATTTTCTGCAATACATGACTCCAGTGTCATTGGACCAATCGTCACCAAATGTTGCATGGTTTTTACAATTACTGGTTCGCCCGTTACTAAGCGTTAATCAACCGGAATATATATATATATATATATATATATATATATATATATATATATATATATATATATATATATATATTTAGAATATATATGTTTAGAAACACTAACAAAAAAACATCCACAAAACTCAGCGAACATATTTGGAAATTAAAAGACAACAAACTAGACCACAATATTTCATGGAAAATTTTATCTAAAGCAACAGGATACACACCAACATCAAAACAATGTAGCTTATGCCTGGAAGAGAAATATACTATAATCAAACACCCTCATGAAGCCACACTCAACATGAAAAGTGAGATGTACGGAAAGTGTCCCCATCGGCGTAAATTCTTGTTAAGCAACTTTAAACCGGAACCACTTCAAGAAACAACAACAGTCAATAAAACAACTCAGTCCTGACGATGGCAAATTAAGCCTGAAACATTAATGTAGACTGTCTCAAACATTGTGGTAAATATTTTAAATAATATACCACCAAACTCATAAATATATATATATATATATATATATATATATATATATATATATATATATACATGGCGAGGCGTGCTTACAGTATAAGTTGTCCAGAATCAGAAGAAAAAAAGACTTAAAACATGCTATACTTGTAAATACAAAAAAAAAAAAAAAAAAAAAAAATTTAAAGAAAGCCTGCTCATATAAGTGTGAGATGGGTATTACCTTTGTCTCAGTTTTATTTTTTTTTAAAATGCTGTAATCCATTTCTAAAAGATAGATCCGGTGCCTGGCACCAAATCAACCAATATACCGACGCCCCTATATATATATATATATATATATATATATATATATATATATATATATATATATATATATATATAAACAAGGACACTAATATTTTGTCATGACAATCGCTTCAGTACTAGTAAGTCACACCTATTGGCTGTCGGTAAATCAGTTGTTCGTTATTGATATTTGTGTCCCTAATTCTTATTCATACATACAAATACAGCAACGCACACGAGGAAGAGTGTACGTGTGTGTGTGAATGTGTGTGTGTGTGTGTGTGTGTGAGAGAGAGAGAGAGAAACAAAGAGAGAGAGAGATTGATAATAGAGAGAGAAGGATGGGGGAAGAGAAGGAGACAAAGAGAGAGATAGATAGATAGCGAGAGAGAGAGAGAGAGAGAGAGAGAGAGAGAGAGAGAAAGGAGGAGAGAGAGAAAGAAAGAAGGAAAAAAAATAAAGATAGATAGAGAGAGAGAGAGGGGGGGGGGGTTCAATATATTTCTAATGTAATGAAATTGTTAGATTTCATAACTTGACACATCTCTATTTCAAGTGCTCATCAAAGTGTGTCATTTTGAATTTACTGTAACACACGCGACTACCAGACAAATTATAGTTCGCCACCTGCTTCTTTCATAATTTGGTCATTAATAAACACCTCTCTCTCTCTCTCTCTCTCTCTCTCTCTCTCTCTCTCTCTCTCTCTCTCTCTCTCTCTCTCTCTCTCTCTCCCCCCTTCTTCCTTTTTAGGATTACTCTAATCTATAGGCAGTCAAGTCCCGTGCGAACGGAATATCGCAACATGGAGATAAAGATAAAGGGAGTAAATCTGACTCATGAATGAACAACACAGAACAAACGGCGTTTCGGCCTTTGGCCTTTTTCAAGTATAGAATACACATCTATTTATATTACACACACACATTTACAAATTTTTGCTAAAATTATTATGACAATCTAATATAAATATAATATATGTATTTTGTGTTTACGAAACGTCGTTTGTTTTGTGTTGTTCATTCATGCGTTAGCTGATTTACTCCCTTTATCTTTGTCTCCATTTTATTGAGTCAT
>NC_088362.1:8302767-8305267 GCF_034508935.2 Berghia stephanieae
ATAATTATTTTAATTGTTTCATCAAATTATAAGCATAGCTAGCAATGAAATGGCGTTAAAAGAAAACAAGTTAGGACAAAGAGATAAACCAGAAAGAAAGACCTCAATCTTGTTTTCTACAGTATCTACCTCAATCAAGTTAAAGCACTTTAAGGCTGAAAATGGGTTATTCTGTTGTATTGTGTTGTGTTGTGTTGTGTTACTGTCAATGTTGTGTGAAGAATTGTACACAGTCTTTCAATCAAATTACGAGTACATTATTGTAAATGTAAATGTAAATATGTAAATAATGAATTTATATAGCGCCTAAACATCCACGTTAATCGTGCTCTGGGGCGCTTTACATAATAAAAATAAAAATAAAAATGTTTAAAAACAACATAATTAAAAATAACGACACTGCATGATGCATAATAAGCAGGCATACAAAAAACAGAATCAAAGCAACATCCATTTCATGAAAAATAAGCCTCGCGGAACAACTCAGTCTTTAGACATTTCCTGAAAGATGATAAGTTTTCACAGGACTTTGTCCGAGGACTAAGTGAGTTCCATAGGCGTGGAGCTATGAATGAAAAGGCTTTTTCACCGAAAGTGGATTTTGAGGTGGTAACTTTTAGAAGTTGGGACTGAGATGATCTTAGATTTCGAGTGGGTTCATATTTTTTAATCAGTTCCTGCAAATATTCAAGAGCCAATCCATCCAGACATCTAAAAACATAGCACAATATTTTAAATTCTATCCTATATTTCACAGGAAGCCAGTGTAATTCATGGAGAACTGGTGTTATATGATCTCTTTTTTTCGTTAATTTTATAAGTCTAGCCGCTTTATTTTGAATTTTTTGTAGTTGATGAATTAATCTACTTTGACAGCCAATGAGAAGGGAATTGCAATAATCTAATCTGCTAGTAATAAACGAATTAACACGCATCTTTGTAATATCTTCATCAATATAATGTCTGATTCTGCCAATGTTTCTAATGTGATAGTTACAACATTGGCATATTTTTTTAACATGATCTTCAATGGATAACCCTTGATCTAAATACACCCCAAGATTTCTCACACAAGAACTAGGTTTAATAGCATTTTCACCCACTAGTATCTCATTTGTAGATATTTTTGAGAGTTGATACCTATTTCCAAAAATTATCATTTCCGTCTTGTCATCATTAAATTTAAGTTTGTTTAGTTTCATCCAATCCTTTATGTTGGCAATGCAATTTTCATAACGGATACTGATGACAGCTCTGGATCATTATTGAGTTTTGTATACAGCTGATTGCCATCAGCATAAAAATGAAAATCAATGGGAAAAGTGGATAACATATGAAGAGGGGAGCAGTATACATTGTAAAAAGGAGGGGGCCGAGAATAGATCCCTGAGGCACTCCACACGTTAATATGGATGGAGTTGATACATGGTTTTCTATAATTACTGACTGAGTTCTTTCAAACAAATATTCCTTTAACCAGCCCAAAGCTGTGCCACTTATATAAAATTGATCACGTAGTCTAGTTAAAAGTAAATTTTGATCGATAGTGTCGAATGCCGCACTTAAATCTAGTAAAACAAGCATCGCAGCACTTTTATTATCTATATCATTTACAATATCATTAAAAACTTTAAGTAATGCCGTTTCCGTGCTATGGGAGGCTTTGTAGGCAGATTGAAATTTAACATTTAAGGCATTCGTCTCTAGATGGTTAATAATACGAGCAGCAACGACTTTTTCGATTAATTTTGAAATGAAATTTAAATTTGACACAGGTCTAAAATTATTTAACTCATTGCAGTCAAGATTTGCTTTTTTCTTCAGGGGTCTAACCAAGGCATGTTTCAGCATATTTGGAAAATCGGGCAACGTTAGACTTTCATTTACGATAGGTGCAATTGCTGGAGCAAGATACTTTGAACATGATTTTATGAGCCAAGTTGGTGTTTTATCTAGAGGGCATGATTTATTAGGCATAACTGACAAAATATTTTTAACTTCCTCTATTGTTACGGGTTCAAACGACGTTAACATTTTATAACTGGTGTTCATAGATTTAGTTGGTCGTGTCGTGCAGGTAAGTGTTGTGTCCTCCTGTAGTGTCTCTTCCGTTGATGTTGATCTTCCAGGCGATGTCACGTGCCTTGTCATTGTTGTTGTTTTCATTGGTGAAGTCATGCTTGTTGTTTCAACTCGTGATGTCGTGTGGGATGTAGATTTGTGGGGCTGTCGTTGTCTAGTTCCTGTCGGATGTTGGAAATTTTCTCAATGAAAAAGGTGTTGAATTTGTCACAGAGTTCTTTTGGAGATGTATTTGTTGGTAAATTATTTGTATTCGATGGTGTGATCATTTCTTTGACAGTATTATAAAGCTTTTTCGTAGTCACAGAGTGTCCTTCACATATTGCCGCTTGGTTCTGACTATTAATTGATTGGTATAATTTTTGGCTTTTTTATAAATTTGCTTGTGAATTTCAAGTCGAGACTTACGCCAAATACG
>NC_088362.1:8315267-8362767 GCF_034508935.2 Berghia stephanieae
CAGGGACCCCCTTGTAAAGCGCTCATTGAGCACATTTAGTGGATATTGCTCTATATAAAACTCAATTTAAAAAAAAATAAAAATAGACCACTTAATGTTATATATACCACCCATAACAACCTGTTAAATTCACATGGTCGGCATGATGCGAAGCGAAAATGATAAAATGATAATAAAGAACACGATTGACCGGTGGTCCGTTGACTACACGAGTACCAGAAATATTTTTTTTTTAATGTAACACAAATATACACACGTTTCAAAGCAAATAAACCGTCATACGTCTCCGAAAAATTGTAATATCGCCTAACAGGCGGCGTGTCCCGTCCTACATGTTAAATGTTGCTGTTGACCCCTTGTAAAGCGCTTTGAGCACATTTAGTGGATATTGCGCTATATAAAACTCAAAGGTCAATCTAGTTACTGTCGACCTAATAGCAGATTGACACAATAGCTAACATCTTCAACTGATGACTTAGACTATAGGGAATGAGATTAGCGGAAGAGTAGCGTCCCTTGATTGGAAGTCGCCCGTGGAGAAGTTATGTGTAAACAAACCAACTACAAGCCAAGCACTCAAATACAAAATTTATTATTCATATTTCTGTACAAAAATGCATAACGTTGATTATGATATGCATTTTTGTACAGAAGTATGAATAATAAATTTTGTATTTGGAGCGCTTGGCTTATAGTTGGTTTGTTTACAAATAACTTCTCCCCCGGTGACATCCAATCAAGGGACGCTACTCTTCCGTTAATCTCATTCCCTATAGATAGTGGAAAGGTGTGTCATTTATGAAATTTTGCTTTTGGTATGTGTACTCTACAAACCCCCAACCCTTGCGCGACCAGAGGAGCGTCGATGAAGTTCATCATTTCAAATGCACATGTTTAATATACGATTCTTTAATCTCTTTGTATTTATTAAAGAGTTATTTTTATCGTGCCAATAACACAACGAGATTGCAAGTATGTGTTCTAAATACAAACAAATGTTACAGTGAATGATACAATCAGTCGGATGGTGAATAGGTTTGAACTGAGATATTGCCAAGTTTAGTTAGAAGGTCAATTTTTATCAAAAATGAGTTCTTGTCATAAATGATTAAATCAACCCGTTTTGTACATCTTCGGGGATCATCAAAGCTTAATTTCACTTCTAAATATTTTTTTTACAGCTAGTCAAGTTGAAAAAGTATGAAATTTGAGAAAAGTTGCTGGATACCTTTCCCATACATCTGGCCATAACTTCAGGAAAAATCACCCGATTTACTTCAAATAAAGATGTAAATGCTCTGGGGAGCATATTCTTTCAGAAAATGAAAAAAATGCAAATCCAAAATTTCCACTTTCCGACTCATTATGTCATGCACTGATACAAATGAAAAAATACGTATATTCTACCCCTCCAAGTAAGATTATTAGATATTTTGTAACCAAATTATGCCATGGTAATAGTTACTTCTATCCACCATAATTATCTTTCTCCTTCTGCTTGAATGACTATTCGACCCACAACTAAAAACGTTGGATTTGTATTCATGCGCACCAAAAGATGATTTTAGTTACCGATCAGCTCTCTTTTACACCTAGACAACGCGTTCAAAGCATTATTCGACGATTAAGTATTTCCTAAGAAATGACAGGGTTTTCCAAGATCAGGGGTGGAATAATATTCTTTATTATACTTAATCAATAGGGAATGAGATTAACGGAAGAGTAGCATCCCTTGATTGGACGTCACCTTACAGAGAGAACGTCAATTTGGTATTGAAGTGTCTCAAGCTGCTTTCACCGGAAGCGAGGACGAGGGACGCATGCGCACAACCAACATGACGTTCTCTCTCTAATAACTTTTCCGCCGGTGAAGACACAGACTATGGGTGACGTCCAATCAAGGGACGCTACTCTTCCGCTAATCTCTATCCCTATAGCTTCCCTGTTTTTCATTTTTGACATCTTTTTATGGAGGCTGATTTGACGTATGGTCCCCATCATTATGTGTCAGTATCATTAAGCCTGCTTATATTATTTTATCTAGGAATAACTATAGGGAATGTGATTAGCGGAAGAGTAGCGTCCCTTGATTGGACGTCACCTTACAGAGAGAACGTCAACATGGTTTTGCGCATGCGTCTCTCTCGTCTTCGCTTTCGGTGAAGTGTCTCATGCCGCTTTCACCGGGAGCGAGGACGAGAGACGCATGCGCACAACCAACATGACGTTCTCTCTCTCTAATAACTTTTCCGCAGGTGACGTCCAATCAAGGGACGCTACTCTTCCGCTAATCTCATTCCCTATTGATAGCTTCCTCAATTTCTCTCAACATACTAATATATCTAAGAAAGTTGCCCAAAGTTTATACATCCTAAGGAAACTGAGCACATTTCAAGTAGGAAAGAAAACTATGTTAAGAGTTTATGACTCATTGATAAAAAGTGTAATTGCGTTTGGCTGCACTATATAATTTGGCGGATGCCGACTTCAAGATAAATAATAGATTTCAAAATCTATCAAATAATAAACCATTCTCTTGATGGAGTAGAAATAATTCATGGAAAAGCAATAGAAACGAAAGCATTCGCAATTACCAACAATAAAAAACATATTTTATGCCATGAATTTAATCTTTTACCATTTGGGAGAAGAATTTTTTTCAGATTAAATGTAAATTTAACAAATACAAATCAACGTTCGTTCTATCAGCAATAAAAATGTTGAATATTTCATACGGCACAGCAAAACCAAGGACTGATGTGTTGACTAATTGACTGATTAATTTATTTAATGTTAGATTAATTGGCCAATTGATAATGATGATAATATTTGGTGTCAAATTGGCACATTTGTAACAAATTGAAAACGAAATGCATGTTGTGTATATCGCACGCGTGAATGAAAGAGAGGAGAGAGAGAGAGAGAGAGAGAGAGAGAGAGAGAGAGAGAGAGAGAAAGAATAAGTAGGAGTGAAATATATGTTCAATGTTATAGTTATAATATAGTTTTAACATATAACTAAATGACAAATTGCCATATTTATGGACAATAAAGATTCTATTATTATTATTATTATTATTATTATTATTATATTATTATTATATTATTATTATTATTATTATTATTATTATTCATCATCATCATTATTATTATTATTATTATTATTATTATTATTATTATTATTATTATTATTATTATTATTATTATTATTATTATTATAACCATTTATTCCACTCCATGTAGTTAGTTTTTTAATATATAATCATTGGGTCTTCTCATAAGTTTAGGGTAATAATAATGTAGGGCCATCCTCTTGTACGAGCTTCATAGTTTGAAGTTTTGAAGACGTATTGACATGTTCTGTCTTTGTTTTGCCACATAATGAGTGAGGTTAATGACAGTCAAAATCTTTAGTCAACAAATTGATCACAAGTTAACTTTTTTTTTTAAATCTCATTCATAAATTGTCAAAATATAGAAAGGACCACATTGATATAAAATGACCACGAACTCAAAGATGGTATATCTAACGAAGAGTTGCTAACATACTTCCTTTTCTTTAAATTTCAGGTCCAGGGAAGATTATAAGAGGTCGATTGCTTCCTGGCTTTGTGTTTTCAATTGTGAGTGTCATGGCAGTGTACTGGTATATCTACTCAGAGGCTAGCCAAGTTGAAGTGCGTGTATTTGGCGGATCAAATTCTTCTCTCATCTATGAAGCGTCGATAAAAACGTCAACTATTAAATCGACACCGATATCAGGAAAACTAAGGGAAACAGAAACAACATCGGCAGCAAATACACCGCCAGCAACAAAAACAACAACGAAGGCTTCTACTACTACCACAACAACTACCACAACTACTACTACTACTACTACTACTACTACTACTACTACTACTGCTGCTGCTACTACTGAAATTGCTTCAACAGAGAGTCCCATCCCAGATGGCTGTCCATTCCAGGATGTAGATCCATTTGACCCAGCGTCCAAGCACGATCCTAGATCAAAACCATTGAATTGCTCTAAAGGACTGCCGGTCTTTGTTTACCTCGTCAATGACAAAGAACTTAGAATTAATTGGACACGAGTCAATGAAACCAATGGAAAATTGGACTACTGTCAATACACGCGAGTGAAGCTGTCTGATGCAAGTGACAGCCATTTGGGTGCTTTCAACTGGTCAACTCAGTTTCTTAACACACCTGTACAATTAACAGAGAATGACGAGCATGTGTTTGTGAATTGCTTTTATAACAAAACAGTGGTAAGCCAGACATTTAAGGGTCGAGTCAGAGTGAAACCCAAAGTTGAACAGAGATGTGAAAATAATTACAAACGACACGTGAAGGAGAATGGTCCATTAGAAACTATGAGTGTTTTGATTATTGGGATCGATGGTATGTCCAAGCAGAACCTGGCTCGTCAAATGCCAAAGACAAGAGATTTTATAATTGAAAATCTCAATGCCAAGGAATTGAATAAATTTAATAAAGTCGGAGATAACACCTTTCCAAATATACTCGTCTTCCACTCTGGTCAAAATGAAAGTGATATAAAAAGAAATTGGACAACCGACGAATACTTTGATAAAATTGAGGATCAATTTTTATGGTACCATTATCGAAATGCTGGGTATCGCACAATGATGGGGTTTGACGTGACTTGGATGTCAGCTTACCATTACATCAAAAAAGGCTGGAAACATCCAACATTTGATTATTATCCTCGTCCACTAAGTTTGACGTTGTTTAAAGATAAGAATTGTCGGAAAGCTGGAGAGAATTGCGTGGGAGAGATTCCGGAATTACTCGTGCTGCAGGATTACGTTACCCAAATGGTTTCAGTGTTTAATAACACGAAGACGAAACCGTACTTTATCTATAATTTTTACACCACATTAACTCACTACGACCAGGATAAAGCCAGTAAAGCAGATGAGATTTACTTCAATTTCTTTAAAGAATTGAAAGAAAGAAACGTATTGAACAACACAATAACTATATTTTTTAGTGACCACGGCACTCGCTTTGGCAGGTTCCGGTGAGTAAAATTTCAACAAAAAGTTATAAAGCTGCAATTCCACATAAACGACCTACAACCCTTTTAAATATAAGTCATGTGCAATTACATTTTTATATTTAGAAATATTCCATTTCAATACATTTACTCGCAGTCTTGTGTACACATGAAGAAAAAAAATAGTTTATTTAATGAAGGAACGCTTAACTAAAATGTTCTAGATCTATCTTAGTATGGAAAGGTGATCTGCAGTGCTTATATTCTAAATTTCTTCTTGCTATAATATGCCATGCAGTTATCCTCCCCGTTTAATGTTTAACCTTTTTTATTCACGTTCTTCATGATCTCCTTCTCTTTTTGTCACATGTAATATGAATGGTCTTAGTGATTTCCTCCTACTTTTTGTCACATCTTGTATTATGAATGGTCTTAGTGATTTCCTCCTACTTTTTGTCACATCTTGTATTATGAATGGTCTTAGTGATTTCCTCCTACTTTTTGTCACGTCTTGTATTATGAATGGTCTTAGTGATTTCCTCCTACTTTTTGTCACATCTTGTATTATGAATCGTCTTAGTGATTTCCTCCTACTTTTTGTCACGTCTTGTATAGTATTCTTATTGGTTTCCTCCAACATTGTATAACTTCTTGTATTGTTAACTTCGTGGTTTCCTTCTACTGTTTGCCATGTCTTGTATTCACATTTATCTTTTTTTTCTATCTCTTGCCACACCTTGTGTTCATATTCTTCATGATTTTCTTCTACTTTTTGCCACGTCTTGTATTCTCGTTCTTCGTGACCTTCTTCTCCTTTTTGTCACCTTTCGTATTCACATTTTTTTCGCTTCCCTTCTACTTTTTGCCACAGACAGCCCATCATACTATTGAACTTAAAACTTTGTTTCTATTTTTATAAGGCCAAATGACAAGATCTAATATTTAGGGCTTTTCTATTCAATTTTTTATCTTTATCGTTGCAATATCGAGTATTTTTTTCATCTTCCTGATTGTGACTATATTTACCCACGATATATTTGTCGGAACTGTAGATTCCTGGCTCGAGTCCAGTTTTGGCTGGCTTAGAGTTGAGTCCACGGAAGAGAGGTTCATTACTCACATTGTAGCTCAGCATTCATTCTTGCGTGTTAAATCTAGCTCTTGGATTGGGACCTTTTTATAGTGCATTGAGCACAATTTAATAGATATTGAGATGTTTGCTAGCTAAAGTCTGAATGACTCAACTCAGCTACTCACTCACTGCTGGGTAGACAGAAGGGGCGGGGGGGGGGGGGGGGGTCAGAAAGCAATCACGACTGCACTCGGGGCAAATCACAGTCCATTTGCGTGTGAAGTAAGTGATTTATCGGCTGAGCTATCGGGACCCTCCTCCTGCGGGTCAAACTTAATAAAATTTACTTTATTAAAGTCCATGTCTTACATAACTACAGCGCAGTTGAGACTATAAATATGTATCTTGCTGAGATGGTGATAATGTTCGATATTGCTTGCGGACTCGTGGGGTTCCATTTCCAGTCTAAGAGTACTTAAAAATTGAGCTTTTATATAGAGCAATATCCACTAAATGTGCTCAAAGCGCTTTACAAGGGGTTACTGGTCAACAGCAACATTCAACATGTAGAACGAGACATGACGCCTGTTATGCGATATTACAATTTTTCGGACAAGGACAACGCTGTTAACGGCCAGGTACTCATTTTACACCTGAGTACGGTGAGATAATGTGAGTAAAGAGTCTTTTCCAAGGACTCAACTATGCGTCGAGCGAGGCTGGAACCCAGGACCTTCCGATCCGAAAGCGAGTGTCATACCACAAGACCACATAGCCGCACTGCTTTTCCGTCACAGCCTGGGCTTGATAAATTTTTGACAGTACTTCAACTAACTGACAAAGGTGATAAAGGAAGTTCCCGCTGACAGTACTTCAACTAACTGACAAAGGTGATAAAGGAAGTACCGACGTCTTGATGACGGAAATCTAAATGAGTGAAGTGCTCCATAAATTCCGGAGAGTAATATATGAATCTATGTAGCTAATATGAGAATCGGAATAGTGCGGCCGTCAGGCGTAAGTTATTGAGAGAAATTAGTAATAAAGATTAAACCAATCAGCTTTTATAATAAGGAGCTACGTGACAACAGAACTTGAAAGAAAAGTATTCACTAATTTGAAATGAATTATTAAAGGAATGATAATCTAATATTAGAAAGTAAAGTTTTCCTTAGCTTACCAAAATATATATAACTGGAATGCATGAACTCCGTTCTCATGTTTGTATGACTAAAATAAAACTTAAATAAAATAAAAGTGAAAGTGCCAATCATCCTCATCATCATCATCATCATCATCATCATCATCATCATCATCATCATCATCATCATCATCATCATCATCATCATCATCATCATCATCATCATCATCATCATCATCATCATAATCATCATCATCATCATAATCATCATCATCGTCATCATTATCACATGACTAACATTATAATTTTGATACAACAAAAGAAGATAATATTTGTAGATCTTTTCATAATACTACATAGATTTTATCTTTTTCAAAAAGTACATTTTGAGAAGATATAGTTTTCTTAAATTTGTGTTTACTCGATGTAGGATTTGGCATTTTGAAAATATTCTATACATAAATGCAATTTTGACAACATGTTCAGGTGATATTGTGTCAATCCAAGAAGAATTCTACAGTAACTTAACTTGAGCTTTTATATAGCGCAATATCCACTAAACGTGCTCAAAGCGCTTTACAAGGGGTCCCTGGCCAACAGCAACACATAACATGTAGGACGAGACATGACGCCTGTCAGGCGATATTACAAATTTTTGGGACAGAGACAACGCTGTTAACGGCCAGGTACTCATTTTACATCTGAGTACGGTGAGAGAATGTGAGTAAAGAGCCTTCTCCATGGACTCAACTATGCGCCGAGCGAGGCTCGAACTCAGGACCTTCCGATCCGAAAGCGAGTGTCATACCACTAGACCACATAGCCGCACATAATAATAATAGTAATAATAATAATACTAAGTAACCGAGACAAAAAAAATTAAATTCTAATCTTGCTTGTTGTAGTTTTTATTTTTTTTCTTCAATAAATCATACTTTCAATATTACTCCTGACTCTTTTCTTGACAACAACCCGTTTTATCTTCATTCCACAGGTATACCTTTAATGGGAAAGTAGAGATCAACACTCCGTATGTATTCTTCATGTTCCCCCCATGGTTTGAGAAAAAGTATCCCAAGCTAATGGAAACGTTCCAGATCAACCAAAATCGTCTTACAACCTTCTTCGATCTTCATCAAACTTTGATGGAATTACTAAAATTCAATGGGAAAACAAAGAAAGGAAACCTAAAAGACAGAGCCATCAGCATTTTTGATGAAATACCTATTGAGAGAAATTGTGTTCATGCATCTATACCAGTGGATTATTGTAATTGTAAATTATTATCCCAATCGAAGGTATCTGATGAAATCACCAATACTGTTTCAAAAGCTCTTTTGGATGCTATTGTACATAGGACAAAAAGTCATAGAAATATATGTACCTTGCTTGGTTTGGATTCTGTTAAGTCTATATTGACGATGAAGACGAATAATGGAGAGATTCCTTACTACCAAGTTACCATTTCGACTAAACCGAGTGGAGGGATATACGAGGCGCTGATTAAGTACGACAAGAAGAGTGGAAAAGCGACTCTAGTTGGTGATATTGTGCGACTTAATCTTTATAAAGGACAAGATTCTTGTGTGAAATTGCTTAAATTGAAACCATATTGCATGTGTAAATCTTGATACGTTTAGATGGAATTTAGACTGATATTGTTTAAACCACCATAGCAGCGATATTCCTGAGATTTGCTCAAGAATATAATGATTAAGAGTTTCATATTAAAATAGTTTTAAGAAGAAATAAGAGAGAACACACGACTCCAATGCTTTTGACTTTACACTGGCTTCCCATTAGGGCCAGGGTGCTCTTTAAGGTTGGAGTCATGTGTTTTATATGTTTTCACGGAAACGCCCCTGGTCCTTATCTCGATGATCTTGTCGAACCATACGTTCCGACCCGTGCATTGAGATCAGGTGATCATCGTCGACTTAAAGTGCCAAAAAAGGGTAAAAAACTCTCTGACAGATCCTTTAGTCACTTTGCACCGACTGTCTGGAACAATCTCCCCTTATCTCTTCGTGACGTCCCTACTGAACTCGCTTTCAGGAAACACTTAAAAACTTATCTATTTCGAGAATTCTTAATTTATTAGTTATTTTGAGCAGACGATGATCACAGGATATGTTTATATATATATATATATATATATATATATATATATATATATATATATATATATATATATATATATATATATTACTTTATTTTTTAAATATGTTAAATAGTTGGATGGTGGAAGGTTTGTGTGTGTGTGTGTGTGTGTGTGTGTGTGTGAGAGAGAGAGAGAGAGAGAGAGAGAGAGAGTTAGAGAGCGAAAGAGACTGGGAGTGAGATAGATAGATAGATAGAGTTAGTGAGAGAGAGAGAGAGAGAGAGAGAGAGAGAGAGAGAGAGAGAGAGAGAGAGAGAGAGAGGGAAATTTGAATGGATTGAAGTTATTGTTATGCGCCTAGATCTTTATTGTATAGAGGAGTGGGCGCAATATAAATAAATTTCATTATTATTACTTCATTGTTATTATTATTATTATTATTATTATTATTATTATTATTATTATTATTATTATTATTATTATTATTATTATTATTATTATTATTATTATTATTATTATTATTATTATTATTATATTGTCTTCACTCAGATATTAATCTTGAACCTAGCGTTCATCCAGCCATGATTGGCGTTCTTAGTCTATGTGAGCCTTTGCGGAATGCCTTGCAGTTCGACCAGCGTCATTTAAAAAAGTAGAAAGTATTTAACTTTATGGAGACCGGGAAAAAACTCCTAACTTAATAGGGAATGAGATTAGCGGAAGAGTAGCGTCCCTTGATTGGACGTCACCGGTGGAGAAGTTATTTGTAAACAAACCAACTGCAAGCCAAGCGCTGCAAATACAAAATTTATTATTCATATTTCTGTACAAAAATGCATATCATAATCAACGTAGATCTTTTCTTTAGTTTTCTCCATTATGAAATGTTAACAAAAAATGATGTAGATAGATAGATAGATAGAGAGAGAGAGAGAGGAGAGAGAGAGAGAGAGAGAGAGAGAGAGAGAGAGAGAGAGAGGAGAGAGAGAGAGAGAGAGGGGGGGTTGTCGAGTGGTTAAGGTAATGCACTGTAATCCTGAATGTCCGGGGTTCGAGCTCCGTAACACACACTTTATTTTATGTTTCCTCTATCAAGATTGCTAGTCCTGCTGAGGACAACATAACGTGCCGAGAGTGTAAATTAAAGATAAAAAAACTCCGTGAATTCCATGACGTAAACGACTATTGATATATATATTGGGACTGCGTGGCTCAGCGGTACGGTCTTTGCTTCGTACCTGAAAGGTACCGAGTTCGACTACCCGCCGCGTTGTGTGGCCTTGAGCAAGTCACCTTGCCTTAGCTCAATTTGCGGCGCTGCACTGCGGCTGACGTCTGGGTTATTCCAGTCTTCCCTTAGAATAGACCCTAAAGAAAAATTTCCCCTTAGGGATGAATAAAGGGAATTTTTTTTATTTATTATTTTATCTAATTGCATTATTACAAATTTACACAAACTTGAATGATTTTTGCTTTTTGTTTGGTGTTTTTTTTTTGTTGTTGCTGTTTTCTTTTAAGGTCGATGTGATATGAGATTATATTACGCATGTTAACATTCCGTTCTACGAATGCTTTAAGCTTTCAGTCATATTATCACCAGTTATGGTTATAGTAGATGTGACCAGTGTCGGATTTACAAATAAGTTAAACAATCGATTGCGTTGGGCTTCCATTTTCTTTTTTTTTTTTTTTGGCAAGGGAATGGGGGGGGGGGGGGGGGGGGGGGGTTCTAAGTAAGCAATTGCCATCATGTGATTCAGGTAGTGCTGGAGGGAAGTATAATGTTTTTTATTTCGGTGTATTTCAATAAATATCTCTACTTCTTGGCTAAGAGGTTTGAATCTGTTAGAATGTTTACAAAGTTTAATTCGTCAGACAAAGAATATCACCCGTTATTCCCCTCACCCATCCCGCCACCTTCTTGGCCGACATGAGAAATACACGAAATAAAGAGGCAAATTTTTATAAATAGACCCTGCGGTGTGGCAGGTTACACACAATCTTTTTGACAGCCAGAACTGTTAGTTTTTGTAACCTGCAATTAGAGAATAAAAAAAAAACAACCAGTTGTGTGACGTCAGTCGCAGTGTTTTTATAAATACTAACGTTTTAAAAGTGCCATTTGATTATGAAATGTTGGTGGTAAATATTTTACATTTACTTTCATGTGATATTGCAATTTAATCCATTTTATTGTACATTCATTTCATCGATATCGTGAATACCAAGTTTACCAAATCAATCATTACGCTGTGCCCAATTATTTATTAAACCACTTATTACTGGTCTGAAAATAAATATAATTGTACTTCATCTGCTTTTGTTCACTGTCAAATCTCACCGATATGGAAAACTAAATAATGACGTGCGGCTATGTGGTCTAGAGGCACGACACTCGCTTATTTTCAGATTGGAAGGTCCTATGTTCGAGCCTTGCTCGGCGCATAGTTGAGTCCTTGAAAAGGTTCTTTACTCACATTTTCTCACCGTCCTCAAGTGTAAAATAAGTACCTGGCCGCTAACAGAGTTGCTGTGATGTCTCGTTCCACACGGACCCTTTGAAAATAGATAATGATACTATGATATGCAAATCATGTTATTATTGTGCTATTCAAAACACTAAATGTTTCTCGAAAGGGATGGACGTAAATCATGATTATTTCAAAGACAACAGGGGGCAGCGTGGCTCAGCGGTACGGTCTTTGCTTCGTACCGAAAAGGTAACGAGTTCGATCACCCGCCGCTGCGTTGCGTGGCCTTGAGCAAGTCACCTAGCCCTAGCTCACTTTGCGGCGCTGCACTGCGGCTGACGCCATGGTTATTCCAGTCTTCCCTTGGAATAGACCCTAAAGACAAATTTCCCCTTGGGGATGAATAAAGCGAATTTTTAATTTTTTTATTATTTATAAGCTGCACAGGGCCTCCAAAAATGGTTATCCAAGTATGCCATTGTCATACAGAAGGATAAAGTCTCCTGACGCCGTCAAAGCAACACCCAGATTTTTTTTTTTTAGATATCATGATTATTTCAAAGACAAAAACAAATCTCGGAATTTACATCAACATGAATGTTTTATATCTTGATATCGAGGGGAGGTAACACGCATATTATCATTCCGCTCTAAGAGTCCATACAGAGTTAGCCCGTCGCCGGTCCGTGTCCGTTTTTTTATTTTTTTTCACGGGTCTGAGCTTAAGTACTACGCTTTCCCATACACCTGTTGGAGTGGCAAGTTTTCACCCAGCGCCGGCCCGTGCTGAACCGTGGCCTTCGTAAAGTTATGGCCTGATACTGACCAAAAAATGACGTCAAAATGCCAGTCTTTTGCCACAAAAGAAAACAAATCGTGAGTTGTATTCAATAGTTCAACCAATGAAATAACAACAACTCACTAGACGGTGCAAAAACCAAATAATGACGTCAAACTGCCAGTCCTTTTGGATTTCAGTATCAGGCTATAACATAGCGATGGCTACGGCTGGACCCGTCGCACACCCGTCACACACCCGTGGCGTGTCAGAGGTCAGTCAACCGGTGGTGTTTCCATGATACACCCGCCGTTTTGCTGGAGTTTTCATTTTACCTTTGCACTAAAATGTGCGGCTATGTGGTCTTGTGGTATGACACTCGCTTTCGGATCGGAAAGTCCTGGGTTCGAGCCTCGCTCGGCGCATAGTTGAGTCCATGGAGAAGGCTCTTTACTCACATTCTCTCACCGTACTCAGGTGTAAAATGAGTACCTGGCCGTTAGCAGCGTTGTCTTTGTCCCAAAAATTTGTAATATCGCCGGATAGGCGTCATGTCTCGTCCTACATGTTATGTGTTGCTGTTGGTCAGGGACCCCTTGTAAAGCGCTTTGAGCACATTTAGTGGATATTGTGCTATATAAAAGCTCAAGTTTTAAAATTTATTCAGCATGGACCCTTTTTTTTCTCATACTCTCTCTTGATCCATCATGGAAAGCGAAATTTTGAAAGAGGCTGTTAGGAAACGCCAGATTCTTTATGATAAAACTCATGATGGATATTGAAACATAGTGTTAATTCAAAAAAAAAACAACAAACAAACAAAGAATAACTAGAGCTTTTATATAGCGTAATATCCACTAAATTAGCTCAAAGCGCTTTACAAAGGGTCCCTGACTAACAGCAACACGTAACATGTAAAACGGGACATTACGCTTGTTAGGCGATATTACATTTTTTAAATAGAGACAACGCTGTTGACGGCCAGGTACTCATTTTACACTGAGTACTGTGAGAGAATGTGAGTAAAGAGTCTTTTCCAATGACGCAACTGTGCGCCAAGTGAGGCTCGAACCCAGGACCTTCATATCCGAAAGCGAGTGTCATACCACAAGACCACATAGCTGCATAAACTGGTAGTCATGTGAGCGACAACTGAAAGCAGTAACACCAGTACATAAGTGTACAGAATCAACAGCTACTTCAAGAAGGCCTCGGTCAGTAGAACCAGCACCGGCAGCACTCCTAGTCACTAAATCGATCGATTAAAATTAATTTCCGGTAGATTAAAATTTTTTGCGTAAACTTCTTTGCATTCTACATCATGGTGGTGATGATGATGATGATGATGATGATGATGATGATGATGATGATGATGATGATGATGATGATGATGATGATGATGATGATGGTGATGATCATTGTGATGATGATCATTGTGATGATGATGATGATGATCATTGTGATGATGATGATGATGATGATGATGATGATGATGATGATGATGATGATGATGATGATGATGATGATGATGATGATGGTTTTGTTTCCCTCAAGGTTATCACAAGCCGCTGTTTCGCAGGAAAAGGATTTCGAAAATTTGAAATGTATGGTTCAATGATGTCAAGCAGCAAGTAAATAGTGCTTGGTTTCATCCGAATCTATTTTAAGAACTGTTCTTCATCATTCAGCACTTGATCTACAAGGTGGTAGAACTCCCCGTATGTTTCTCTCTTCTGGTGGATACTATAAACCAAATATATCCATTTGGATTTTAAAAATTATTAAAAATCCATTATTCATCATTGAAGATAAATATTGTTTTCAAAGACGGTCCAGAGTTGCTATGTTGTTCATTGTTTTCTTATATATATATATATATATATATATATATATATATATATATATATATATATATATTATATATATACATATGTATGTGTGTGTGCATGTATGTATTTGGGGGAGGGGGTGTATTTGTCTATGTGCATCATCTTATGGAACAAGAAAAGTTGAACAAAATTTATATGGTGTCATAAAACAAATTAAAAAATAACGATAAGTGTTGAATTGTTAGTTTCACTTTATCAGGCGAAGACGAGCATGAGTAACTGTAAGTATAGATCTTCTACAGTTTAATGGAAAGATTGTAATTTTCAATGTTTTTGGAGATATGCTACTGATTGATTGTCTTAACTACTCTACGAGGAATATTGGTCGCTTTACACATGATATATATATATATATATATATATATATATATATATATATATATATATATATATATATCAAGGACAGCTATACTGAAAGGACAATCATGTGGAATCTTCAGCCCACGGTAGTGGGGGCCAACTAAAAAATCGAGAAAATTCACACCAAAATTTTGCTAAGGGTATAATAGAGCAAGATCTGCCCTTTTAAAGAGTAATTGTGAGTTCTGGGTCAAAAAAATAATTAATGATTATTATTATCAGTAGTGAATAAGAGTAGCCAAGAAACAGAAAGGATGAGTAGTTAGATATTCTAAAAACTGACCTTATCGTGATTGATTCAGGATGATTTCTTTACAAGCTTGATTAATTAGTATACATCATACGAAAGATGATGATGAGAATGAGCAATTAGATGAAATATCAACAAAGGGAGGTAATCTGTGGAGGATGATCCCAAGAAAAATATGAATACCAAAATATCTACTAAGGGATGCACTACCTAGCAATAAAGACACATTGTTTCTTTTAAATAATTTATAAAAGTTCACTGAACAATACTCACAATATTCATTCCAGTACACATATCCCAATTGCAGTTATAGTCTCGATTGTTTTTCTTTTTTCTTTTTGAACACTATATTACTATATTTCATCCCAATAGATAGTATGCACTTGGCTAAGGAGTTCATAATATTGCCATCCGGAAGTAAACGGACCAACACACAAAACTGTGCGTAACCATGAACATTTATAGTCTGGGTCATATAGTTTAGTGAGAAGTACTTATAAACGTGGATGGCAAAAACATTAACAAAGACTTGAGTGACGTCATCTTCGGAAAATTGTCTAAACATTGTTGATATATACCATCACTGGTGGGTCAGCCGTAGTGCAGCGCCCCACAAGCTAGTTGCAAGGTGGCTCACTCATAGCCACACAGTGCAATGGACGGAATCGATCCCTGTACACTCAGTTGCTAAGCGAAAACTGAACATCTGCGCAACACTACTCCTTGAACCAAAAAAAAACAAAATTCTTCCAAAGCAATTTTAAAATAATAAATTGATGACCTGTCAGGAACAGTGATACATTATCTGAATGATGAAGATGAAACATGGGAGGAATAGAAGAGGAGCTGTACAATGTAGGCGGCAATCTGTGGAAGACGATCCCACAATAAAATATTAATTACTGAGTTAACACTAGAGGTCATGAGATCAGTATTACATAATCATTTTCAATAACAAACAAATGGGTTTTTGATATGATTCTTATTTTAGAGACCAAAACAGTCATTAAAGTGATTGATTGGTTCAACATTATTCATAAAAGAGGACCTGGGAAAGGTACCTGCATTATATCAAAATGATAGAATATCAAAAGGCGCAGCAAGAGTAATTAGTCAATCATGCTTGCTACAAAATGACAGAATAACTAATGGCCACACTTTCATGACATGCTTATTAAATAATCTTACTTTTCTAATCTGCCAATCACACTTTCTTGATGGAAGTTTGGTAGAGAATGGAATTTTTGTCATGGTCCTTGTCTAACTTGTGGAGGCCATGAAGCAAAACGTTTGCCAACCGTCGCAAAAGGAATTTTGAATTGAGTTCCAAATCGTAAAAGGAATTTATGACTGACAAAACTCGTATTAAATTTTCACCACAACAAGCTCGCTCCTTATGCTTTTCATGAAGCAAAGTCCCACTTTCACAAGTTCATATGTTGAGAGATGGGGCACTTTCAGTCCTTCTCGGGAAACTTCTTCAATAAAATCCTTAGCCTCTGTTGACTGGAGGGGATCTTCATCATCATCAAACTGCAGCTCATCAACACATTTCGCTTCCAACCATCCAGCAACGTATGCTATTGAGCTCTCTTCCTCACACGTCAAGGAGATGTCACTCATGCACTGTTCAATCCATGACGCATCATCGTATGTCAATTCTGCATCGTAAGAGTGAGATTTCCAGGAGGTGTTTTGATTCGTCTCGACAAATTCCAAGAAAGAGGCAGCAAATTTTGTCAATCGCTTTTTGTAAGATGTAAAAACGTCGCTTCCATTCATGAATGTGCACCTGTGGACTGTCGATACACAGAAAATTCTCTTTCTATCCTATCGCTTTAAATCTCTTGGAGCAGGACATAGTCATATCCTTCATCAAAAAGATACCGACAAACAGCAATCAATCCCTGGGTAGTTTGAAGAAGAGCCTTGTGTGTGTCATGAGTCAAGCATTTCTGTCGACAAGCTCCTTGTCCAGGGGTGCCACTTTGGAAACGTTTAAGAAACACCTGCAGGTTTGTTGAACTTTGTTGCTGCACTTGAATACACGGATCTCTTGTCCTTTCCTGCACATATTCATGGTTTTCCACCACTCCAATACCATTTCAATAAAGTCAGAGGTTTCAGCAGCATCTTTCAAACGGAGTGCGGCAACAACTTTGTCATTGAATACTTGAAGTACAAGCTTAACATTCTGTAGCTGGAGGCGGCTTGGTCGTACTGCTGAGTTGGTATGTGGTGTCATCTTTAATATATTGGATCTCTCCGAGTCATACAAATTTTTAACATCATCAAAACATCCAACCTTCTTCCCATCGACCGACAACAGTTGCTGCTTCTAAATGATCCAGTCATTTCTTATACATTTCATAATATGAACAGTGTCGAAGAGTAAAAACCAAACTCTTCTGCCAAGGGATGTCTAGCTTGATAATCTGTAATTCTTGAAAACAATTTACATTACTGTTGGTTTATTTTATGATTATCTGTTATGGATCCAATGACAATGCACCCGGCCTTTTCCACAGAAGCTGCAGCTGTTTTCACAACATCTTATTGGTATTTCGCAGTCAACTTATGAACAGGATTCACCGGCACCATGATGCTTGGACCTCCATGAAGACATTTGAGCATTACATACAGCATTGATATTGCTTTCTCATTTGGATTATTCAAAGCCATACCACTCAGAACGGCAACAGAAAAAGAAAGAGATGGACGGATTTTTACTTCATCCACAAGCAAAAATGATACCTTTTGTTTGTCATCTAATTTCATACAAGTTCTTCAAAGAACAAGATCCACATCAGTGGCAGAAACTATTGCTTGCAATTTTGTTTTACTTGGCAACACAAAAACTTCTCTTAATTGCTCGTAGCTACATTTGGGAAATATTTCAACAGCGAAGCAGTAATCATTTGTTAAATATTCTTTCCGTCTTAAAAGTTGGAGCTGCCTTGTATTAAAAGTAAGCTTTTTTGACTTGTTCACATCCATTGATTCAGTAGACTGTTGAAGGACCATAACTGCCTTGTCGAGCAGGCCATCTAAAGGAGGGTCATAATTGAGGGCGCAATTAATAGCTTCCATGAATTGGGTATAGGACGAAAGGCCATTATTAGGGTTTAATATATTTCCAAATGAAATATTAGTCCATTTTAAAAAGCTGACATAGTAAGAGGGGAACACATTATGGATTTATTATTTACAATAACAAATAGCTCTCACTGGGCGATTATAGGAAAGATGATCTAGTATTAAAAGATAAAGGTTTTTACTAAGCCTACCGAAATATAACTGGAGTGAGATGAATTCAGTTCTTACTAAAATAAAACCTTAATAAAATAAATGTGAATAATCTTTACTGCGACACCTGGGACCTATCTGCCCGAAGGTAAATATTAAACAATCAGACCGCAAAGCCGTACAACAATGAACATCGATCATATTTATTAATAGGATTCAGTAGTCTGATGTCACGCCGCCCTGCAACGGCGGCCATCTTGGTTCTAAACAAAGAAAATTATTACTTTTTATTCTTCGTGCTGGCTAGAACTTTTCATTCCCTTTTCATATGCCTTGTGATCAGAATGTGTAAAAGTCAAAACATGATCAAATCTATGGGGGTTTTTTCCTCTGGAAACGCTTTTATGCTCGCCGGAGAAATATTTCATACGGGCGTCCGCCATTGTTCCGATAGTTTAGAGCCAGTGTTACTAAGTTACCATGCGTCATTAGGAAGGAAGTGACGTTACGACTGTTGAGGAGTATTGGCATCACACCACTCTTTGTTATTGTTTTTACCCAGCCATTTTTGTTTTTGAATAGTTTCCATTCAATTGTATTAATTAGACTACAAACGTATAATGTCACACATAGTGTTTTGTGTGTTGGTTCAGGAAATCCGGCTGGAATTGTTATGAGTTGCCTTTTCTTTTTTTTTAAGTAAAAGCAAATATCGCTTCTAACTACACGCTCACGGGTGAACTCAACTAAATCCAATAAAATAATAATTTAAAAAAAGAGAACACGTTATTATCTCTTTATTTTGGTCCACTTACCGCGTTTGTTGCAAAAATGAACATGTGTTGTATACCCGTATCAGTTATCAGAATTCAATAGCATTGCTTGCTGGTGTGATTTTCAATCAGAGTTTGGACGTATTGTGATTATATATTTGCTTTGTATTATTATGTTCACTTGTAGTGAAATCAGTTTTAATTTCATACAATAAAAAATTATGTTTCCTGTCGCATTAAATTGTAAAAATATCTCTGTGCAATGTGAAGTAAATTTTTTATGAGAATCACATTATTATTGGATCCACACATTTCTATTGATGTTTATTTTAAATGTTCCAGCATTGTAAACCAATAAAGAATTTCCATTTCATGGACAATAACGATAATATTGTATTACTATTTCTATTTATCCACCCAGGCTTGTCAAATTTCTCATAATATACCTTTGTTCAATGAAAAACTCAAAACAAAATCCTATGGTTGACATAATTTTTTAATTTAGGTAACCATTTGGTATAATGCTCTTGAGAACTAAGCTCTACTATTTGCTTATATTGGTCTCTGATTTTAAAGCGAGAGGCTCCTTATTGTGTATTTTTATTCTTCCCTTTGTCTTTATCTCTCATTCATCTTTTGGGTCCCCATAAATTTCTTTCTTGTGACGTCTTCCGTTAAAACACGAAATTCGCAATATAAAATAGATGTAGCTACATGACGCAACACGTATTATTTTGATACGCAGTTTAGTAATTTGTCTGGATTCTTTACAGACTTTTAAAAGTGTGTTAAATCTGTTAACCAACGGGCTTAGATAGGACGATTTTCTACACCCTTGTGTTATATGTATCTATGTTGATTTTTACATTTTACCATTAATTTATTCTCCAATTGTGAAATTGTTGACATCCAAATTAGAACACTTGTTGGAAATTAATGTGCTCTATTACTGGATCAGCTGAGATCAAGATATTTAAAAGTACAAGATTTGCAGTGTCATTCTGGTAATTTAAGATATTTCATATCCAACAAAGTTATGATAATTATGATATATATGATTATGATGGTAATGAATGATGATGGTAATGATAATGATGATGACAGTGATGAAGATGATAATATGATGATGATGATGATGATGATTATGATGATGATGATGATGATGATGATGATGATGATGATGATGGTGACGATGACGATGATAATGATGATGATGATGACAATGCTGATGATGATGGTAGTGGTGGTGATGATGATGAAGTTATAACAAGATAAGTGTAATGAAATACTGAATGATGATGATGATGATGATGATGATGATGATGACAATAATAATAATAATAAAATAATAATAATAATAATAATAATAATAATAATAATAATAATAATAATAATAATAATAATAATAATAATAATAATAATAATAATCAACATCATCATCATCATCATTATCATCATCATCATCATCATCATCATCATCATCATCATCATCATGATCAGCATCATCATAATACACTGTATCAGTAATAATAATAATAATAATAATAATAATAATAATAATAATAATAATAATAATAATAATAATAATAATAATAATAATAATAGTAATAACAATAATAATAATAATAATAATAATAATAATAATAATAATAATAATAATAATAATAATAATAATAATATTAATAATAATAATAATAATAATAATAATAATAATATAATAATAATAATAATAATAATAATAATAATAATAATAATAATAATAATAATAATAATAATAGAAATGCATGACAATAGATGCAGGAATTGCATGGAGCAAGGCCATAGTGCCACAGCATGTAGAAAACAAGTCGTCTGCAGGAGATGCAAAACAGGGGGACATAGGGAAGTCGATTGCCCAAGGCATCTGGAGGAAAAAGAAGTGGATACAGAGGAGGATAGAGTTGAAAACTTTGAGAGGGAGGAGGAGAAAGAGGAGGAGTCGGAAAAGGAGTCGGAAGAAGAAATGGAGGGGGAGAGAGAGGAGACGGAGGAGGAGGGAGAGAAGGAGGTGGAGGGTGAGGAAGAAGTAGAGGAGAGAAAGGGAGAGAGAAGAAAGGAGATAAAAAGTGGAGAGAATCGGGAGGTGGGAGATACGGACAAAAAAAAAACTACATGATAGAATTAATAGACGGATAGGAGAGGAAGTAAGAAAAGATATGGAAATGGTAAAAGAAGGAAATGGAAAGAAGAAGCGAGGTACCGATGAACAGGTAAGAGAGATGCGAGAAGGTGAGATTGGTGGAAAAGGAAAATCAAATGAATTCATGGACGAGGATAAGGAAAAAGAAAGGAGAGGTCGGAAAGAAAAAGAAAAGATAGAGACAGAAAGAGAAAGAGAAGAAAAAAGAGAGAGGGGGAGACAAGTTGTGAGGGAGGCAAAAAAAAGTTTAAAACAATGGAGGATTATGTTATGACAAGATCTTCTGGTAGAAAGAGAGTAGGGTCACCAGAAGAGGAAGGAAAAAGAGGTCGCCCAAAACTATCCGAGTAAAAATGGTGTTGAAAAGAGATTGCAGTAAAAGTAATATTGCTAAAACATAAAATATTATTAATTTCAAAATACTTCAATTAAAATGAACCCAAACAATTTTAGCACGGTTTTTTTTCAGAGGGGGGTTTAGACACAGTGTTCCAAATTGCTTCTCAGCGATCTTTTAGTCTGAGTCACTGAACCGTGAAGTCAGTGATTTCACAGCACACAGTGTTCCAAATTGCTTCTCAGCGATCTTTTAGTCTGAGTCACTGAACCGTGAAGTCAGTGATTTCACAGCAGATAATCTTAATCCTGGGTGCATTCCATACTGATCCCTATCTTCCGTTTTTTTGTGTTAATTCAAACATTTTTTTCACCCCGATAATTGAATATAACATTATATTTTTTATTTGAATATCATTTACCCTTCTTTCCTACACATCATTGTGAAATTCTCATCAAAATAAGTTTATTGGTTATGTTGTAACTTGGGTCATAAAAGTATGTACATAATGGAATTTTGAAAAGTGATTTCTCAAATATAATTAGTGATATCTCATTAACCAAACGATAGATTTCCTTCGTTGATAGTTTATAAGTTTTTAGATTTTATTGTCTTTTTGGTGTGAAAGTTCGGTTAGTGCGCGAAGCGTAGTTTATTTTTTATGATTTTTTTTGGTTTCACCTATCAGGTAAAAAGGGAACATACACTTGAGATACACTTAAAGATCTCAATTCACTATGTTGTTTATGTGCTAAAGGTGCACTAACAGTTAAAGAAAAGGCTAAAAACAGGAAAAACATTTTTTTGTAAAGACTTCAAAAATGAAATCAAACTGTTCTTTGACATTGATATTGGAACGGACCTTAAAAATAAACATTCAGAAGTTATATGCCATAAATGTGAAAAGAAAATTAGAGACATGAAAACATATAAGAGTCAACTAGCAGTTGCAGAATCTTACAAGACCTGTGAATTGGTCACTGATGTGCCTCAAGAGAAAAAAAGAATGGGAAACTAATATCCCAATCACAGAAGAAAAAATAGCTTTAGTTGTTCATAAAGAGAAACTGTCAGAACGATGTGGGCCAGTCTGCAGTTCTCTTGATGATATATTAAAAACAAACACAATCATATCTCAAGTATGTCATAGTCGTAGCTTCATAGGAAATCATTGCCATAGATATTACACACAAGACGTTTACAAAAAAATCACTGAAAATGTTGTTTCTAAAACATACATGTATACAAACAATAAATTAATCAGAGATAAAGCTGAAACTATAAACAAATGTTTTGATGAAATAAATGGAGCTTATTATGAAATACATTCACTAATTTCTCACACAAAACCAGTCACAGAGACAGTAATAGAAAGTGTTAATAGCAAGATAGAGAAATATATGACAATATACCGTAATTACTTTCCTCAAAATGTACTTCCAAAACACCACATATTGGAAACATTTGACATATTACGCGGTTAAACTTCCTCTAAAAATAGAGCTGTTATTTATATATTTTGAGTTATATGTTGCTTTCTCAATCCCCTCCCCTTTTTTTCTCTTTTCTCTCTATCCCTTTCTCCCTCCAACTATCCGTTCAATAGCTACATCCTCCACCACAAATCTTTTTGTTCTTTCTCATACCTAAACAGATCCATACACATACCAACACACACTAGCAACTCCCCATCTCTAACACAAACAAACACACATACACAAATATAAACACACTCATGCATTGACACGCAAATTACTCAATACGCAAATTACTTAATATCTAATTTATAAATGGGTTTGGACGTATTAATGGACTCTACTAGTTTTCACAATGACTTTTAAAATAAAATGAATTCAATTTTTGTAAACACAGATAAAGTGCTGGGTATCTGCTTTTTAAAGAAAGTGAATATATAATATTAAAGTATGTTTGATGGCATTCTAACTATATTCTGTAATCTGGAGTTGTAATACAAGAGAGATTGCATATTGAATCCTCAAGGATGTCGAATGTTAAATGGGGGGGGGGGGGGGGGGGGGGTTCAAATATCAGACGGAATAGTGAAATAACCAAATTTCCGGCACATGTGAAATTTTGTGAGTAATTAGAAATAGTCTTTGACTTTTAATTAGTGAATTTTTTTTTCACTTTGGTCGTTTAAATTTTTAGATAATTAAGAGTTTATTATGCATGTTTGAGTGAATTTTTTTTCAAAAATACTCTGAAAGTTAATGTTTAGTGTGAAAATTATATACGTCTTATTATTAATAAAATTATATCAGAATAAAGATCATCTTCTCCTTTTTCTAAGTAATCACTTTGTATTTATAAATAACATTTTTAAAATAGTTAAAAACAGGTTTAAAAACCATAACAAAGGTTGATAATTTCAATAGCCACAAAAGGCTCTGACTGAATAGCAGAAATCGGTGAAGCGTGACATTGTGAGAGCAGGGGTAAAGCGGGCTGAACTAAAAGATCGCTTTTGGAACACTGTGTAGAATATTTAAGTATCCTTTCACTAAATGTTTGTGGATTAAGAAACAGGAAAAAAGGAATGCAATTTTTAAAAATATCAAGCAAAATAAAATAGTCATAGTAGGATTACAGGAGACACATTTATTGGAGGAGGATTCAAATTTAGTTGAAAAAGAATGGGGTGGGAAAATTATCTTATCTCCGGGGACATCCAAAAGTAAAGGACAATTATTTCTTATTTCCAAACAATTAAACGATAAAGTAGAAATTAATACATTGTACAAAGACTCCAGAATATTATTGATAAAATTAAATACATACAATAACAAAGATAGAGGTATTTTAATAGCTAATATTTACGATCCATGTATTACACAGGAGAAAAATTATTTTTTTCGCATTTAGGAAAGATTTTAATATCAAAATCGGAGTTAAATCTAGATTTACCAATGATTTGTTTAAGGGACACTGTGGTAAATAATGAGTTGGACATAATATCTGGCAATCCACATGATAAAGAAAATGTTGAAAATTTTTATGATTTTATCAATATATTAGCCTTTACAGATACATGGAGAATAAAACATAAAAAATAAAAAAGTTTTACATGGAGTAGAGGATCTCCTTTGATTGCTAGACGTCTAGATTATATCTTTATAAATAACATGCTTATACCTTTCTTACAAGAAGCAGAAATTAAAGGCATTGCCTTTACTGATCATAGAGTAGTTATATCAAAATTTAAATTCACATCCTTCAAAAAAGGACCCTCCTTATTTAAAATGAATGTATCAATATTGAGTGACTTAAAATATATAACATTAATGAAAGAAAAAATCCAAAGTTGCTTAGAAGAAAACAAAAGGTTGGATCCTCACCTTAGGTGGGAATGAGTTAAAATAGACATCAAGGAATTTACACAAGACTACTGCAAATATAAATGTCGTAAGAAATCAGATACTTATAATGAAGAAATAAGAGCCCTTATGAATAAGAAGAACAATTCGTATATTACCCTAACGACAACGATATTTTATCACGAATATTGGAATTGCGGAAAAGAATTGAATTAAAACAAATAGAAGAAACAATGGGGGCCAGAGTAAGAGCAGGCATCAAGTGGATAGAAGAGGGAGAGAAATGTAATCGATTCTCTCTATCATTAGAAAAGACCAGGGCTGTAAACAATACAATTTATAAATTGAAAAGTGATGAAAATAATTATGTTACATATGAATTGGAAATTCTAGAAACTATTAATAAATATTATTCAGAACTTTACACCGAATTGAAAGAAGACGAAACAATAGAAATGTTGAGTGATGAATATGTAAAAAATATCAATATACCTAAAATAAAAAATGAAGAGAAAGAATTCTGTGACAGATTTATTACGTTAGATGAAATTAGGAGTGCTATGGAAAAAATGAAAAATGGATCCTCCCCAGGGCCAGATGGAATTCCAGTAGAATTTTACAAAGTTTTTTGGGATGAGATCAAAACGGCGATGTTCAACTGTTTTGAGTTTAGTATTTTTAAAAATATGCTTAGTTACAGTCAAAGGAGGGGAGGGGGTAATAGCGTTAATACCGAAAAATCAATTTATCGATAGGGAAGATGTAGGGAATTGGAGGCCTATAACATTAACAAATGCTGATTATAAAATATTGGCAAAAACCTTGGCAAACAGACTTAAAACGGTTATAAGTAATATAATTAGTAAGGACCAAAAAGGATGTATTCGTGGAAGAAACATTGCAGAAATTTTGAGGGAAATTGATGAGTTAATAGAATATGAAAAAGAAATAAACTTATCCTCGTTAATGTTATCAATTGATTATAAAAAGGCTTTCGACACTATATCAACAACATTTCTATTAAAAAACTTTTGATTACTTTGGTTTCGGAAATTATTTCAAAGGTTGTATTATCACCATTCTCAATAATAGGAAGGTTTGTGTCAAAAATGGGGGACATATATCGGGGGATTTTGATATGCAAAGAGGCGTTAGACAAAGTTGTCCAATATCTCCTTTAATTTTTATTCTAGGAGTAGAAATAATGGCATCTAAAGTAAGACAGGAGAAAAACATTCAAGGAATAATAATAGATAACACAAGATTTATTATTAAACAATATGCTGACGATACAACTTTTTTTCTAAAAGATTAAAAAGACTTAAAACATGTGTTACGGAAAATTAATGAGTTTTCGATATTCTCTGGACTTACTTTGAATAAGAGTAAATCTAAAATTATGCAACTGAACAAAAATCATATCCTTAGGAAAGATTCATTGTTCAACATTCCAATTGTTGATGATCTAAAGATTTTAGGAGTAATATTCAGTTTCAAAATGACAGCTACGGAAAATAAAAATAATTGGATACATAAAATTGAAAGCATAAAGAAAATGCTAAAGTTATGGGAAAAAAGGGACCTTTCTTTGATAGGAAAATAAATATAATCAAAACCTTTGGTATTTCTATGTTAATTTTATATTATGCAGAGTATTTCAATCCCGTTGACTGTATTAGAGGAAATAAATAGATTGTTCTTTAAATTTTTGTGGCAAAAGAAAACATCAAATAGGAGAGCTTTTGAGAAAGTAAAAAGAAAGACCATGTGTAACGATAGAAGTAATGGAGGCCTGAACATGATTGACATAATTTCTTTACAAAAATCATTTCTGATTAATTGGGGAAAAAAGTTTTATTCAGCTGAAAGTTGCGATTGGAAAGTAGTATCTAATTACTTTTTTAGACGCATTGGGGGAAAAAAAGCATTGGAAGCAAATATAAACAGTGCGCAATTCAAAGGGTTAAAATTAGTGAAAAACATATTTTGGAAAAATGTTTTAATAGAGTATCTTAACTTAACTCATGAAGATCAAAATATGGAAATTCACCCAGATAAACCAATTTTTAACAATAATAAAATTAAATTCAAAGGTAAAGTACTGTTTTCAACTTATCTAATCGCAAAAAAAGTGTTTTACGTTAAGCAAATCTACATCAATTCAAGACGTATCATGTCAATTGGGGAATTCAAAGATATATATGGGAACTATAATGGAATAGATCTTGATTATAGTGTAGTCAAAAGCGCTTTATCACGCCTAAAAGTTTCGAAATCAGAGGATTTAATAAAATTTAAAAAAAAAAGAATATTATTCAAAATCTTTCCAGAAAAGAGTTGTACCAAAATGTTAAAGGAGAAGGATCAATAGAACATGTTAAGGGCTTTTGGGGGGAAAAAAGCGTAGAGTTACAAGCAAAACATTGGATTTTATCTTATGTTTGTACAAAAGAATCAAGATTAAGGATTTTACGATGGAAGATTATGCATAATATTTACCCTACCAATATATTGCTTCATAAAATGAAAGTTGCAAGTTCAAATAAATGTCAATATTGTGATGAAATAGACTATTCGGAGCATTTCTTTTTTTATCGTAAATCAGTAAAATCTGTATGGCGGGAGATAGAAAGCATAATTAACAGTAAGATAGGGAAACAAATACATATAGATTTGCAAAAAGTAATGGTGGGATTGATTGATTATCCCGGAATCAATGAATCGGATCGTATGTGGATAAATCATTTGATTCTCGTTGGAAAAATGGTTATCTCTAAAATCAAATATGGCCCCAAAAAATATCCATTAGCGATATTAAGAACCGATATGAGGATCAGAAAATTGATATAAAATAAAATAAAATAAAATAAAATAAAATATTATTATTGTTATTATTACTGTTTTTGTAGTTGTTATTATCGTAGTTGTAGTTATGATGGTTGTTATTATTATTAGATATTATGGTTCCTGTTTTTGCTAACGTGGCTGTTATAATACTTTTTAGTAGTTTTATCACTAAGTTTATATGCTCTATCATTATTATTATTTCTATTATTATTATTATTATTATTATTATTATTATTATTATTATTATTATTATTATTATTATTATTATTGTTGTTGTTGGTGTTTTTATTATTATTGCTGCTGGTGTTGTTGTTATTAGTGTTATTGTTGTTATTGTTGCTATTATTGTTATTATTATTACTATAATTAATTACTTGGACCTGTGTTTCTGAAGGTGGGTATATTGATTATACAATTTGTATAGACATAGTTATGAAAAAACTATCAGTTACATTAAAGCAATAAACCAATCTTATCTTTTTAAAAACAAAAAAACAAAAAAACAACAAAAAAAAATTTAAAAAAAAAACAAAAAAAAAACTGTGATGAACATGGAGACGTTATATCCGATATTACAATGTCGTTCAATTTGTTGGCATCCGCTTTTATAATAACAATTTTTTTAAAAAGTAAAGACATCACAAATAAATGTGAATGCACAACTAGATACACTTATCTATATGCACAATCAACAGGCGGAATCGGAATCAACGACCTTTTTTTAAAAAAATTATTATTTTATTATTATTATTATTATTATTATATATTATTATTATTATTATTATTATTTATTATTATTATTATTATTATTATTATTATTATTATTATTATTATAATATTATTATTATTATTATTGTTATTATTATTATTATTATATTATTATTATTATTATTATTGTTATTATTATTATTATTATTATTATTATTATTATTTTATTATTATTATTATTATATTATTATTATTATTATTATTATTATTATATTATTATTATTATTATTATTATTATTATTATTATTATTATTATTATTATTATTATTATTATTATTATTATTATATATTATATTATTATTATTATTATTATTATTATATATTGATTATATTATTATTATTATTATTATTATTATTATTATTATTATTATTATTATTATTATTATTATTATTATTATTATTATTATTATTATACATTATTATTATTATTATTATCATCATCATCATGACCATTTTAGAACCAACACGTCCATAATCCCTGCTATCACAATATTTTCAGCCCGTGCTCCCGATTTTGCTCACCAATTGGCAATCCGATATATATATATTTTAGCAACTGTCGCCTGCCTTTATGTGTACACTCCATACACGTACGGTCACTAAACATACACAAACGCGGTTAGTGGACCAAAATACAGAGATAATAACGTGTTATCTTTTTTTATATTATTTTATTGTATTGAGTTGAGTTCACCCGTTAGCGTTATTATTATTATTATTATTATCATTATTATTATTATTATTATTATTATTATTATTATTATTATTATTATTATTATTATTATTGTTATTATTATTATTATTATTATTATGATCAATATCAAAGAATTTTTTTTTAAGGTTAATATACCTATACCTGTTTATTGTCGTATTTAAAAGATGGAGATAATTCTAAATTGGCAAAGCAACGACAAACATTGGGTGTCTCCCATTCCTGGGGTTAAAAAAAAAATAAAATAATAATAACAATAATAATGATATTATTATAATTACTATTATTTTTATTACTACTACTACTACTACTACTACTACTACTACTACTACTGCTACTACTACTACTACTACTACTACTACTACTACTACTACTACTACTACTACTACTACTACTACTACTACTTTCTAGATATATAAAGATAAGAGCTAGATCTATTATTGAAATGATCACGAAAAAAAATCTACAAAACAAATTGGAAGCACTAAAAATTAATCAGATTTTGTTGTACGTAGCCATGACAACAATATTGAGGCACATTTAATAAAAGATAATGGTAAATCAAATGTAAATCATTTTGTATTCAAAGTCCACGAAAAAAACATATTGGCTGTGATGTTTGTCTGGTAAATATATTATTAAACAAGAAAAGACTTTATAGAAATTCTGTATATCAGAAGAGTCCATCATTCACGTGATATCTCCTGCAGGTTAGAAAAATGCCAAGCTCTTCTAAGCTCTATCTGTAAATGAGCTTTAGAATGGTTGCCTAATATTGGTGATGAGATGTTTTGTCGAAAGTGGGTTGAACCAAGTGATATTGCATTTCTCATTTTTCCCCACATAATAATGATTATCTAAAAGGAGGACGATCTGCTGATTTATTTTTAATATCAATGAAATATAATAATAATAATAACAATAATAATAATAATAATAATAATAATAACAATAATAATAATAATAATAATAATAATAATAATAATAATAATAATAATAATAATAATAATAATAATAATAATAATAATAATAATAATAATAATAATAATAATAATAATAATAATAATAATAATAATAATATACTCGGATGTTCTGCGGGATGGTGTTCCATAGAGACGGGCCAAAATGAGAAAGGACCTTGTTCCCTCTTTTGTACGAATTGAATATGTTCAAAGTTTATTCAATCTTAGGCTTTCGCCAATAAATCAACAATTTGATGCTAACATATATGAAAGTGGAGAAAAAAAAGAAAAAAAAAGGTAAATGGAACCAAAAAATAAACTTATACACCACACAAAATACAACAATCGTAATAGCATTAATGCGTACAATAATAATAATAATAATAATAATAATAATAATAATAAAAGAAGAAGAAGAAGAAGAAGAAGAAAGAAGAAGAAGAAGAGAAGAAGAAGAAGAAGAAGAAGAAGAAGAAGAAGAAGAAGAAGAAGAAGAAGAAGAAGAAGAAGAAGAAGAAGAAGAAGAAGAAGAAGAAGAAGAAGAAGAAGAAGAAAGAAGAAGAAGAAGAAGAAGAAGAAGAAGAGAAGAAGAAGAAGAGAAGAAGAAGAAGAAGAAGAAGAAGAAGAAGAAGAAGAAGAAGAAGAAGAAGAAGAAGAAGAAGAAGAAGAAGAAGAAGAAGAAGAAGAAGAAGAAGAAGAAGAAGAAGAAGAAGAAGAAGAACAAGAACAAGAACAAGAACAAGAAGAAGAAGAATATCAATAATAATAACAATAATAATATTACCATCATCCCTACACCCCAATCATCACCGTTACCACCACCACCATTACCATTATCACTACCACTATCACCATGACTTTTACATTTCCAATCAGTTTTTCTCATTAAAAAAAAATAATATAATAAAATAAAATATGTAGGATAACCAATTGGTGGTGTCATTGGAGGAACATAAAGATCGTTATGACGAATAGTTCTTTATGAGTTCTTTAAGGTAGGGAGGGCCAGTGTTTTCTAGACAACGATAAACTAGGATACATGCTTTGAATTTGACCCTTTTTCAACAGACACGAAACAACAAAGGATTACAGTAATCCAGTTTTTAAAATAGAAGAGAAAAGACAAGTTTCTTCCTCATGAATAAAAAGACCCAGATTGTACAACTGACATGAAAGCAAATGAGTATAAGTCAATTCCAGATTAAACACCATCTTGCAGTTAAAAAAGGATTGGAAAGTTTTAGGGGATTGAAATCATTTAAAATAAATAAAAATGTATATCTTTATGGACATTACACCAATGAAGCTGACGGGATAAAAGCTGTGACAGTTTGTAATTGTACAATTTTTGTTAGCATTAATTGGGTGCATGCTGTTTGTGTGTTTTTTCAAATTCCGCAATTTACTTTTTGATCATGAAAAAAAGTATGACGTCTCCATAATTAACACATCAGTCTTTTATATGTTTGAAATGTAAAAAAAAAAACAAACAAAAAAAAAAAACAATTACATAAAAATTAGACGGTATGATAGATTGTCCAATTTTGTAAAATTTGATAGTTATTTATTTTTATTCGATTGACCCGCTTCTTGTTATGACCGTTTAAAGAACGTATGTCAAAATCTTACAATACAAAATCAAACAAAAGGCGTACACACATTATGAGAAAAAAGTATTTTTTATGAATCTTGAAGGAATAAGAAAAGACAACGGTTTCATCATTATGGATTTGTAGAAATGTAAACATATCAAAACTGGACTCCATTCAATGTTCTTTGTATTTTTATGATCATGGGTCGTTTAACCGTCGCCAAAAGAAACAACAATGGACATGTGCAGAGCCAGTTTGTCGGCAACTCCGGTTGCCAATCCTTTTGGCTGTTCAAAGTCAACAAGAACAAGGCAATTCCGCAAGGAGACATTTGGGACCTTATTCATTCCATGAAGCAGCTTGTTCAGACCAGCAAGCAGTCACGCGCAACTAATGTGCGGAACAATAGTCACCTTTGGAAACCTGTGTCTTTTTTTTAATTGTTTTTTGTTTGTGTGTATATATGTTTTTGTTATCTTTATGTTGATGATGATATTTGTTTTCAACGGTATGATAGTTTTGTACTCATTTGATTGTAACAATTTTTATATCATTAACCTTGTCTGGAATTACTCTTTTTTTGTAATATGCAAAACAATTGAGTTCATAAATATGCTTTGCATTAACTGTGGCGCCGAGTATATTCTATGTCAGCAATATTGGTTTAAAGCTTACGAAAATTATTTTTTTCTCTTCTTTTTATGCAGAAATTCAAGAAAAAATCAAGATGTGGACTGGATTGAAGAAATGTAAATTAGATTTTGGTTTCTTCCTTTGTCACTTTTATTGAAATTTCTCCCATGACTTCCGATCAGCCAATGAGAAAAAAAACCATTGCATAGCTTTATTCTCCCTATTTAACTCACATACATAGATGCTTAAAATATTTGGCTATTTTGGCTATTTAAAAAGTAAAAACAAGCTAGTCACATATGAACCAGTTCAAGAACTTCCAAAAAAACCTTCAAGCTTTATGCAGTTATAAGAAAAAGATAAATCGGCTTTGAACTGGGTTTTAGAAAGCCATTTTACAACACATCTCAAAGGATCTTGAGTTGTGGTCAGTTTGAGTAGACGCCAGACCCATTATTACATTTTGAATTTATTATGACTTCATGGCACTTTAAAGATGGAATTGCTTTCTTCCTACAACTTGAAACAACTCGCTTTCCATTTGATAATTAAAAATAAAATACATTTCTCATCAAATTTATTGTTGATGCCGATGTGGTTCAGAATCTGGAAATGAAATTTACCTCCAAAAAAGATTTGGTTAAATCTCAATGTTTTATAACAAATAATGAATATTGTTTTTTAGTTTCAGAGATTGAGAAATAAAAAGATTTCATATTTCTGATCACTTAACTCGAAATCGACTATTTCTGTGAAAAAGGCCACCTCGACATATTATCATTCTGTAGTGACGTATATATATATTATATATATATATATATATATATATATATATATAATATATATATATATAAAATAATAATATTAATAATAATAATAATAATATAATAATAATAATAATAATAATAATAATAATAATAATAATAATAATAATAATAATAATAATGCTGAAAACTTATACGTATAGCGCTATAACTCCGAGACACCAGACTCTAAGCGCTTAAATTACAAATTACTTTGGCTGAAACATAATCATTCACACACACTATCACACACACACACACACACACACACACACACAATAGAAACCAGACAGACCTATCTTGCTTCTCATACCATTTACTAAAGACGAAACAGATATGTTTTAAGCGAACGTTTAAAGATAGACAAAGATTCTTTTTCACGAATGCTCTGTGGTAAGGCGTTCCAAACAGAGGGCCCGAAATGAGAAAAGGATCTCATTCCAGCATTTTTCCGTATTCGAGGGACAACTAGTTTGGTGGAATCACTGGCCGAACGTAAAGGACGGGGTTTTGAATATCTTTTAATTGATGTTGCCTATAAGCCGACTCAAATTTTTCTTCAAGACAATTATTTTTAAGATGTGACAGTAATTGTTTCAAAACAAGCTTTTCTATGATTTTAGAGAGAAAAGGTAGATTAGAGACAGGGCGATAGTTCTCTCTCTTTATCTAGATCAGGTTTTTTTCAAAAGGGGTTTGACATGAGCAACTTTGTAAATGTCTGGTACAGCACTCGAATGCAACGAAATATTAACAATACATGTAAGTGGTGTTAAAATTACATCAATGCACTTTTTTAGAATGGCAGTATTTATGGGGTCTAAATCGCAACTTTTAGTTGGAGACGACATAATGCAGTCACGTAAGTCAGCTTCAGTGATCTTTGAAAAATTTGTTAACGAATCACCATGAAACTTGTCAAATGCTGTTTGGATCGATTCAGATGAGAGTTCTTTTTTGATGGTATCCGTTTTTTTCTTTAAAATGTTGACCAAAGCGAGTTGGTAGATCTGCACGATCGATTAAAGATGGGAGAGCTGCTTGCGTCTGTTGCAGTTCCTTGGTCAAGGCAAAGAATTGTCTAGAACGCTCGACGATTTTCAGGTTGTCTTCATAGAATTTCTTTTTGGCCATGTATTGACGACTTTAGCATCATTTCTAGCAGCGATGTACAATTTTTTGTCATGAGCATCTCTGGACTTGAGCCATTTTCTTTCTGCCCGCCTCCTGGCTAATCCATTCAATTTCATTTCGGTATTATACCAGGGTGCTTGGCGTCTCACCCTTACTGTTCTAGTTTCTAATGGAGCATGCTTGTTCACCGCACCAACAATCGACTCGTGGAGACCATTTGCATCATGTTTATTTTTAACGGTATGGTCAAGGTCTTGTTTAAAAATGTTCATGTTTATATACACATTACGAGATGTTATCATCTTTTTTATTTCAAGCTTCACTGGGAATAAAACGCAAAACACAATTATATATATATATTATATATATATATATATATATATATATATATATATATATATATATATATACAGATTTAATCTTATTCAACCTACTACGAGTCATCATTAATAGGACATGACAATAACAGAGTTATCAATTGGTTGAACTCCTATCCGGTAACCAAAGGGTCATCACGAGTAGATCAGTTTGGGATTGGGCGTTGATGCCGCTTTTATAAGAAAAAAAAAGCAACGTCGGAGTAGAATGACCATGTTAGACGCACGTCCAATTACTCGTCCAGACAGCCTGATTGCACAATTTACCATCAATGAAAGCGAGGGGCGGCGAGGTATCAAAGTCAAAAGACACGGTTCAGTCACGCGAAGACCTGAACAGCCACTCACGGACGCCTGTCTCTGTCACGTCCATTGTGTACAAACTCCATTGTCAACGCCTGTCAAAGCCGAATAGATTGCAATTGGCAACAATGAACAAAAAGGAACAAACACCAAGTGATCAATGACTTACGGCAGGTTCGTAAACAAACAAAACAAAAAGATATGTCAGGATTGTCGCAAGGATTTGAGTGTGATCATTTAAAGTTCAAATAATATAATATATTATAATATATCATATTTTTGTTGAGAGCTGTTACATATCACTAGGAAGTGTTCAGGGCACTTTACAGGGGCATCAACAATTCAATTTGGAAAATTACAAAGTCTTAAGAGGCTTTTTAAACATATCGTCTGACGAAAAATACCGTAAATAAGAGGTCACCAGTTCAAGTGGGAGCTATATACAGGTAATTTCCTGTTAAAACCATGACTTAAGATTCTCTTGATCTCGTCAAGGAGGTCTTCGGTATAATGAGGTAAAATATAGAGACAATACTCAAGGGTGTCAACAGACCTGGTCATTATGTATATGTGGGCGTTATATAGAGGTGGTCACTAAGGCAGGTTTGATTGTACATTATATATAAGGGTCTTAATGAAGTATCGTATTTCCTTTTCAGATGCGGGAAAAGCTGCACGATTTCCAAGACTTCATTTTCTTATCATTTTGTTCATCTGCGGAATATCTGTATACATGTACTCCTCCTATTCGTTAGAAAAACATCAACTCTTGTCCATGATTTTTAGGAAACGCATATCCTCGAATTATTCAAGTTTCGAATCTCCAACAAGTACATTAAGAAACAAGGCGAAAGGTAGTGCATTCACTTTAATAGAAATGTCAACAAGAAAAGAAGGAACATCACCACCAAAAGCAGCAACAACTACAACAATAAAACCAAAAAATATAACAAAGCCGCAAACAACAAAACCAAAATCAACTAATACAAAAATGTCAACAAGAGAACCACCCGTGTCAGATAGTTGCCGGTATCAAGATCTGGATCCCTTTGACCCAGCAATCAAGAAGTATTTTTCTAAACATAAACCACTTAATTGCGCCAAAGGACAACCCGTTCTTGTATACATTGATGATGATAACAAACTTGGGGTAGATTGGGCCAAAGTTGACAAAACAGTTGGAAAATTAGACTATTGTCAGTACACACGAGTGGAGTTTTCGGACAATGACAGTCATTTGCGTAATTTTAAATGGTCACGGAAATTTCTAACCAATTCCATCCAATTAAGTTCAGATGATGAACAATTGTATGTGCGATGCTATTTACACAACAAAACAGTCAGTGAAAGCTTTAACCTTAGAATTGTTGTGAAACCCAAAGTTGAGAAAAGATGTGAAGTAAACTACCAAAATCATGTTAAGAAAAATGCTCCGTTGGAAACTATGAGTGTTCTCATAGTTGGAATAGACAGTATGTCCAAACAGAATTTGGCTCGTACCATGCCAAAGACAAGAGATTACATCGTTAGAAATCTAAATGGTAAGGAGCTAAGGAAATTTAATAAAAATGGACAAAATACTTTTCCAAATGTCATCGTTTTACAAACTGGTTACAACGAGGATGAAATCATGAAAACATTTTCGTTGAAAAGAGAATATTTTGATAAAATTGAAAACAAATTTATATGGCATCATTACCAAAACGCTGGATATCGCACTGGGATGTGTTTAGACGTCATTAGTATAACAGCATATCACTACATGAAACGAGGGTGGAAACGACCAACGTTTGATTACTACTGTCGGCCAGCAAGATTAGCTATGGCCAAATGCAAGACTTGTCGTAAAACTGTCGGCGGTCATTGTGTTGGAGAGAACCCCGAATTATCTATTTTACAGAACTACTTCACTGATATGATGACAGCATTCAACAACACGAGAACCAAGCCTTACTTCATTTATAATTTTTACACTAAGGTGACTCATGATGATCCGAGCAAGGCGAGTTCTGTAGATGAGATATATTTGAATTTATTTCGAGATTTGGACGAAAAGAAACTATTGGACAATACGATAACTGTATTCTTTAGTGACCATGGAGCCCGACTTGGGAAATTCAGGTGAGTACATACATAATAATATAAATAACATGTCATTCTAAAGCTGTGACCCTCCAAGTCCCTTGTTTACTTACTTAATCTCCTTGGTGCCTATTGGGACTACACCGGACTGCCCCGGAATGGTTGAAGTGTGCGACACAACTTTATTAACTCAAGACATTACGAACACACACGCCGGCATAACCACAGACTACTGGGAGCAGATTGAACAACAGCCACTTTTTATTGGCGTTGTTAGCAGAAATTACGTAAAAATAAAGAAATAAAATGCTGTGATGGTGTAATGAAGGTGTGTGAGCTTCATGGTCGATCAAATCTATCCAACTATCAATTTATTGAAACCCCGTATATCGTCAATCTCTCTCTAATCTCGATTCATCCGATAACTGCTCACGTCTTAAACAAGATGGCGGCGATTTGCAAATAAAAAGTGGCTGTTGTCCAATCTGTTCCCAATAGTCTGTGGTTATGCCGACGTGTGTGTTCGTAATGTCTTGAGTTAATAAAGTTGCGTCGCACACTTCAAGCATTCCGAGGTAGTCCGGAGTAGTCCGGGCCAGTCCAACGGGTAATCCGGGGCACAAAGTGACCCGACCCGACATAGGGCTGCAATTATGTCTTCCAGTACAAGCGAATCCGGTCTATCTTCCTCACTTGTTTCCATGACAGTCCTGCCTATCCCACCTCCTCGTCCACCGATCTTCTTAGCCATGTTTTCTTTGGTCTTGCGCCCTTTCTATATGCCTTGAAGGTTCCAATTTAGGGCCTTTCTGAGGATGTGTCCTGCCCGATGCCATTTGTGATCCAGATGAAGAAAACTGAGTCTTAATTCAAAATGATCAGAATTAGATAATTCAAATTATTTTTAGATTAAATAAGAAAACTGACTCTTCCCAATGATGTATTTATCTCAAGTCACGTTGCATAAGTTGAGATATAAGCTGAATATTAACCCTCATTTCACCCCGACAGATTGCAAAGCATAACAGCAAAAATTATTATGAAGTGTCCCTATTATCCTTTGTGTTTAATGATACGACGAGTATTAATCATTTGTTGTTTTTTTTCCATCTAATTCGGAAACATAACTTTCTAAAACTTATCATTAGTTTTGTTGTTGATGTTAAAGTTGTTACTGTTGTTGGTGTTGTTGTCCAACGGACAAATGGAGGCTAACACATTATATGAGTTCTTAATGTTCCCTCCGTGGCTTGAGAATAATACCCTGACATCACCAGCACCAGCAGCAGCAGCACCACCACCACCACCACCACCACCACTACCATCATCATCATCATAATCATCATCATCATCATCATCATCATCATCATCATCATCATCATCATCATCATAATCATCATCATCATCATCATCATCATCATAATCATCATCATAATCATCATCATAATCATCATCATCATCATCATCATCATCATCATCGTCATCATCATCATAATCATCATCATCATCATAATCATCATCATAATCATCATCATCATAATCATCATCATCATCATTATCATCAATAGCTTAACAGTAACAGCTAACTCAGCCAGAGTTATATACTCTTATATAAAGAATGATACAAGCATTAATCTTTTGTTTTGTTTTTAATTTACCGGGGGCGTGGTTCTATTGGTTAAAATGGTGCCTGGCACCTCATCCACCTTTTATAAATGGATTACAGCATTTTTTTTAAATGAGAAATGGTATATACCGCCTTTTGTCATCAGTCAACAGTACTATTATTATTATTATTATTATTATTATTATTATTATATTATTATTATTATTATTATTATTATTATTATTATATTATTATTATTATTATTATTATTATTATTATTATTATTATTATTATTATTATTATTATATTATTATTATTATTATTATTTATTATTATTATTAGTGCAAAATTGACATGAAGTATTGACGTTAATTTGCAAAAATTTACATTATGAAGTGACGCTATATGTTCTTCGCCTGTATAAGTGTGTTTGACTTTGTGTATGTGCGCGCGCGCCTTCATCACACACGCACACACACACACACACACACACACATGCACAGAGAGAGAAAGGGGGAGAGACAGACAGACAGATAGAGATTGAGAGAGACAAAGAGAGATAGAGAGATAACAGAGAGAGAGAGAGAAAGAGACAGAGAGAGACACACACACACACACACACACACAGAGAGAGAGAGAGAGAGAGAGAGAGAGAGAGAGAGAGAGAGAGAGAGTCAGCCCTTGTATGGTGTCTAGTTTGATTTCGGAAGTGGAATGGGAGTGTTTACGCTTTGTATTGAAATTATCCTTTGTCCGATTGACACTGTGTTTTTGTTAAATTATGTTCCATTGATTTCCATTTATTGTGGTTTATTTGAGGGACTTTTAACAATAATTGATGTAATAAATCAAGTTGACTCCATAACTAGCACCGACCGTTTGGTAACACATTACGAAACTATTATCCAGTCCATACATATCCATTTTTAGAATCGGATAAACTGAAAAGTAAGCTTCATGTGTTTTATCAAAAGCAATCATTATCCCCACAAAACCTGTCTACATTATAAAATTATAACCAAACTGCTGTCTACCATTGGTAAAAGGCACAGGCCTTTAGACTATAGTCCGTTTCATAATTCATATCCAAGCTTAGAGAATCTTCTTTCTAGAATGCTCTGTTGTATGGCACTAATCATTTTCATATTTATTCCATACATCCACGACAAACACGTATTTACTTGCAGGTCTGATAACCATGTTTTATTGTTGTAATGATTCTCAAAACCAACGCAAAATATTGGCCATTACAACTCTATTCCAAACAAAAATATTTTTTTCCAATTTGAAAATAACAACACAGATTAAGCATTTGATTATTTGCACTATTTAAAAAAACTTTTGCAGTTATTAATTTCAACTTTCAGATGCTTTACTTTACGGTACAATGTCATGGCCTATGAAGATTATATGTAATATCAAAATCAATGGCGTCAAGTGTTATATTTTTCAATGTCTGCTTGCGTCCCTTACTCTATTTCCCTCTGTATTCAAACTCCAATCAACATATTAAAGTTGAACTTGTGTGAAGACGTGGGACTCCGTTATGATGGCAGTTTGAAGGATGTTTCTCCACTTTTTCGAATCGAAAGTCTGGTATTATATTAGGTAGAACAACAAATTATGTGTGCCACAATTCATTCTGTTTTTGAAGTAGTGCTCATTACGTCAATTTTTAAAAAAAGGTTCCTCTACCAGTTTGAAGACACCTCTGGTTTTATGAATAAATAAATGTATAAATGAAAGTATTCTTTCGAAATGAAATAGAAGCGGTTGAATTCTTTGATGGTATGTTCAAATCACATGGCTGATATATATGTAGTTGCCGTTCGTGATTTCTACAAACACATTATAAAACAGATTTTCAGGGATAGAAACATCACCATGCACATTCAATTTATAAGTATTTAAGTAAGTCGTTTCTTTTTTTCTTCTTTCTTTTGTATTTACAATATAGGAAGTGTAAGCCATTATCTTTTTCTGATTCTGGCACCACTTTGTACTGAAAGCATGCCATGCCACTGAATATAATCAATCTTCTATTTTTAATCTATCAATAATTTTGTTTTTCAGACAAACGTTCCACGGAAAAGTAGAGTTCAACACTCCATTTGTGTTCTTCATGTTCCCGCCGTGGTTTGAGAAAAAGTACCCTGACTTGATGAAGACTTTTGAGATAAATCGAAACCGTCTTACATCTTTCTTTGACATTCATAAAACGTTGATGGATTTACTCAAATTCGATGGGAAAACAAAGAAAGGCAACCTGAAGTCTAGAGCCATCAGTCTTTTTGATGAGATACCAATCGAGAGGAATTGTCGGCACGCAGATATTAAAATGTCTTATTGTAATTGTAAATCATTATCCAATGAAACTGTTTCTGATGAAATTACTAATATTGTGTCAAAGGCATTATTCGGTGCTATTGAGAGTATAATAGAAAATCATAGGGATAAATGTGCTTTACTTAGTCTTAAATCTGTTAAGTCTATTCTGACTATGTCTGGAACTGATAAAAAAACTCCATACTTCAAAGTTGTCATCGAAACACAACCAGGAGGAGGTATCTTTGAGGCTCTCGTAAAATATGACGTGAAAAGTAAGAAAGCATCTGTGCTTGGAGATATTGTCCGATTGAATCTTTACAGGGGACAAGATGCTTGTACGAATGTACTAAAATTGAAACCCTACTGTTTTTGTAAAAAATGAATTTCTTTTCAAGCGCGAGACTAGATTTTATTATTATTATTATTATTATTATTATTATTATTATTATTATTATTATTATTATTATTATTATTATTATTATTATTATTATTATATATTATATATCATTATTATTATCATTATTATTATATTTATTATTATTATTATATTATTATTATTATTATTATTATTATTATTATTATTATATTATTATTATTATTATTATTATTATTATTATTATTATGTTAGTTGTTTTTATTTTGTTTTGTTTTGTTTTGTTTTTTTTGGGTTTTTTTTGTTTTTTTTTTTCATATCATAATTTTTAGCCTTTTAAACTAGTAGCATAACAGTCGCCTTCAGGCATGTAGGCTTAAAGCAATATACTCGTTCACAGCCGAATAGAGTAAAGTGTTATGTCTAAATCGGGTTCTTTCCTCTAAGATACAATGCCCAAACCAGAGTTTTGTCACCAACCAGGCGATAAGCACGCTCAGTATCGGTTGACTAATTTACAAGTCGTGGAACAGTACCGCAGGATACCGTATTTAAAAGTAAAGTTTTTAGTATTTATTTGCGTAAAAACATGAACCCCAACTGCTGTACAGCAATAGTTTGCTCATTAACTGATCAGAGGATAAAGAGGCGTGGCTCTCGTGTTGTTTCGGGTCGTTTTTTTTCTTCTATTCTTATTTCTTGCTTTGTCTGGCACCTTTCATACACACTTGTTTATATCTTTATCTTATACTGGTGCCTTCTCCTTATTTCTTTAATTTGATATTTTCAAAAAATAAAGTGGGGCAACTCAAATGTCTTCGTCCGCGTCCTCTCGTGTTCAATATATGTGTTGTTTGATGCAATCGAGGATACACCCGTGATTATGGGAGGTGGACACTAGTGGAAAATAAATCTGGGGCTTTGGTATGTGGACACCTGCGGGGAGTGAACCCAGGGCACTGGAATATGGAACAGTGGTGAGGGAACCCGGAGCTATGAGCGATGAACACCACTGGGGAATGAACCGGGTACCATGGGAGATGGACATCAGTGGGGAGTGAGCCCGGAGCAATGAGAGGTGACACCACTGGGGAGTGAACCCTCGACCACGGGAGGTAGACACCAGTGGGGTTTGAACCCAGGGTTGTATGATATGGATACCAATGAGAAGTGAACATGAGTCTATGGGATATCTACACCAGCAGGGTCTGAACTTTATAGGGAATGAGATTAGCGGAAGAGTACCGTCCCTTGATTGGACGTCACCGGCGGAAAAGTTATTAGAGAGAGAACGTCATGTTGGTTGTGCACATGCGTCTCTCGTCCTCGCTTCCGGTGAAAACGGCATGAGACACTTCATCGAAAGCGATGACGAGAGAGACGCATACGCAAAACTATGTTGACGTTCTCTCTGTAAGGTGACGTCCAATCAAGGGACGCTACTCTTCCGCTAATCTCATTCCCTATAGGAGTGAACATAGGACTTTGGGAGGTGGACACCATTGGGGAATGAACCCCGGACTCTGGGAGGTGGACACCAGTGAGGAATGGGTCCAAGACTATGAGTGATGGGCACCTGTGGGAGTGAACCCAGGGCTGTGTGATATAGATACCAGTTGTGGGATTGAACCTGAGGCCATGAGAGGTCGACATCACTAATGAGTTAACAGAATTTGGGATGTGGACACAAGTAGGGAATGAACCTGGGCCTATAAGAAACTATTGGTGAGTGAACACGGTACTATTGGAGGTAGACACACTCGTGGGGATTGCACCGAGGACTATGGGAGGTGGATTCCACTGGGGAGTGAACCTAGGTCTATGGAAGTTAGACACCAATGGGGAGTGATCCCGGGACTATGAGAGGTGGACAACAATGGGAATTGAACCCGGGACTATTGGGGGTAGACAGCAGTGGGGAGTGAGTTCAAGACTATGAGAGGTGGACACCACTGGGGAGTAACGTGGGGATATGAAAGCGGATACCACTGGGGAGTGAACCCTGGTCTATGGTAGGTGGACACCAATGCTGCCCTAATCAACAAAAGGACAGAATCACTCGAAAAACATAAAATTACTTTTTTCACTTAATAGACACTCTAAGACATAGGAAATCTTACAAAGTTGTCAGAATGATCATATCTCAAGTATTTTTGAAATTAGAGGCGATTCAAAATTTTGCTTGAAACTGTATCCTATTTAAGCCCCGTCTTTAACCAACAAAAGGACAGTATCTCAGACGGTCGTCTCCGCCCCGTAAAGTTAACGAGGTCCCTCCGTGAGCATGACGGTGGCGACAACGAATATTATTATTATAGCATGGCTGGACATGGCGGACTAGAGTACGTCAAGTGGCTGGACCTAGGACTTCATATACCCTATAGATGTCGTTGGGCTGGACCATTCGAAACGGCTTTGGAAGACATCGCTACCTGCAGGACTGCCAGATGGTCATAATCTTGGCCAATTTGGCCAAGAATGGCCACAATTAGAATATAACTTTTTAAAAAAATATATTTTATTTACTTTTGCACAACTACTTTTTCCTTAGGTCAATCTTTTCTTTTTTCAAATAAAGAATGATGAGTTTACAAGGCAGTCAGGGCGTTTGTTCACATAAGGGTATACTTAGCTGCCTTTGATTTCTAATTGAAATCAGCTGATAAACCGCAATTTTGACATATATTAATTGTTCATACCTATATATTTCTTCTACAATTGAAATAAAATATTTTAAATCTTTAACATTTTAAGACATATTCTATTTAATGCCCGGTTAGCATGGTTATCGATATTTTGCCGAGTCTTGATTTAAAGTAACTGGTGAAAACTTTAACCATTGTCTAACAAATTCATTCAATCGAGAATCTGACGGATAATTCTCGTTCTGCTATCCATAGTCGTGACAATAAATGTTATCATTATAATTTGGCTACCTCATGACGTCAGATGACCTGGTGATAACTATGATATTATTATTAAGTAAATCATCGAATCACGAAATTCGACAAGACGTTGAGTCGATATTGGCGAGACTGACCAATTAAATTATCGGTGGGTGGTATCAAAGACACAAAGGTTGAAAATGAAATATCAAAATGCACTACACAGACTTGTATCGCGTCGGAGGATGATTGATGTTGCATCGATAGATTTACCCTATTGTGTTCAGATTTTGTTTCTGCTAGATACTGAGTTCCCTAAATGGCCATGTCAATCATGTAACATCTTTAGATGATCTCAATCTACTCTTTGATATCTACATCCGCGTTTTCGAGTCCGATTGTCAATCATGACAAAATCCCGCCCACAAAATTTTCATAGGTCCATCATCAGTTTCAAACTTTTTTCTCGTGTGATGTCAAGACTTTCTCAGTGCAAAATATTGGTTCTTGATAGATGATGCTGGTTCTTGACCCTTCACCATTTCTTACAGCTTTTCACTGATTGGTTGCTGTGACCCCATATACGGATTAGAGCTTTTCTCGACGACCGTCTGAAAGTTGCGTCACCTTCTTTGTGCTCTTTTGAATTTATTAGCAGGGACGGCTGGTAATAATGGGCAAGGTGGGCAAATACCAGCCTGTTTTTTCAAGTTATAAGCTGTATTACCAGGTCTGAAATAATCAAATTTAAATTAGATAATTTAAAAAGTTACTACTTAAACTTGATACTTCGTACTGAAATCAATTTGTGTGTATTTTTTATAGATTGCGAATCATCATGCACCCCGTAATGCATAAACCAGGATACGCTCCTGTTCTTTTTATCAGCCCCCCCCCCCCTTCCAACCACTCCACTCCGCCCACATCGTCATCTCATCGTCACGTCGCTGACGGTGAACTAACTCCGATTTTTGCTGTCTGGCCTCTCTAGTACTAGGTCGGGCTAATTCAAATGAGCCCACCTTAATAACCAGTGAACACTGAATAGAGCTTTTGGCAAACGAACTTTTTCTTATTTATTGCCTTACTTGTGCTGTTTGGTATCATTGATGTAATGACTTTGGGAAGGTTCCAGTATTGAATTAAATTTATTAACTTACTAATATTATATCAATTTAGTATTAATTTGTGTTGTTTTTATATATATTTGTTTATCCATTTAAATTATTTCTTTTTTTTTCTTTCTCGTTTTCTTTAGTACTTCTCAAAACTCATTTATTTAAATTGTTTTCTTATTTGTTTTTTGTTGCTTTTTTTTGTTTTTTTTAACAAATTAATTTGTTAGTTCTTTTTAAAAAATTATTATTCTTAAAGGAATTACCGCTGTATTTTTATTGCCAGACTAAATAATTTTGCAAAACAATGTAATTTTCTATTGTATTCCCTCTAATAAAATAAAACACTTTTATTCAAAAGTCACGACTAAATAAATATATAAAATACAACCACCATTTTGGTTTTCTCAACAATTGAATTAGTATACGAGAAATACTCTTCTGAGTAAGGAGAGAGTTGAATTCTAACTAAGTTATAGAGGAAATAAATACGTTTAAAGGAAGGGTGGGCAGATTCCGTACTTGCCCATCCTGAAGCTAATACATACATAAGATGGTTCGCGATGAAGAGGCGGGAAGCTAGGGGTTGTAGTGTGTACGGTAAATGTTTTAACTTTGCACTTTTAAGTTAAAGTGATTAAACATATGTAATATACGCTATTTAATCTCCAGGTTAAGAATTTTAATAGAGGCAAGCTTATTTCTTTCATTTAAAAGAGATACAGCGATTTCAAAATCTTGTAGACATCCTATTTATGATGGGACGTATGGCTTTCCATACATCAGTATTGGTCGATTGTGACGTAGTTTTTGTTAACAAGGACATGAACGACTGACCTAGTTTCTTGCGAATTGATTGTTCTAATTGATGGTTCCTCCGCGACCGCTTGTTACCTTTTTTAAATGCTATAACCATACATATGAGTCTCGGGTTATTCAATCAACATACAATGCATACATTATTTAAAATTACGTCAATTACTGTGTATTTTATTAAAATTAGTTGAGCACACATTTCAGTGGGGTGTTTTTTGACTCGAAAATTTAAAATTAAATATATTTTACCCCTGATATCAACCGATAATCGTAAACCAACGACCCGAAGCAACCTGAGTACTTACCTTTCAACCGAAGCAAATATCCCACAGATCCTGAGCACCACTCACAAATTTAACAGATGATTGAAAAAATACACAGGGTCATGAGGTGTTGCGATGCAATTCCTTCATCAATGTGTAACAATATTGTGATGAATACTCACTAACTGTGGAACTGACTTATGTTCCTCTGTTTTGCATATACTAGGTAGCTATGGAATTACAGATTGCATGCTATGTCTTTTCGTTGACTAGACATAGATAATCAAGTGGACGGAACGGGCTAAATGGTAGGAAATATTCTGATAAGTAAGTGCTTAGTAATGCTCTTATCATCAGTTCACTGTGGATTCGAGGATTTAGACAAGATTAGAATTGACTACGTTTTTTTTTTTTTTGTAGTCTCCAATGTTAAGAAAAGCTACAGGTTTGTGTGAAGACTGTGATGTGAAAGTGTTTACTGTACGCATACCGTCTAGAACAATATATAGATCTATGTCTAGCTCGAGATCTAGAACAAATTTAGCCTAACGTTGTGTAGATTATTCGGGTAGAAGAGCTCGCAAGCGAGGGATCGCAATCAATCTAGGAGAAGGTCACTCCAAAATTAACCAAGAGTAAGGACTCTATAGCTCGAGAGAGCAACAAGCCTAAGAGTGAATCTCCAAAATAAATCCTGGTCCTCCAAGTCTGGGGTTTTTGTGTAGGGCTAACAACCCCATCCTAGGGAGAGAAAAAAACCAATATTGTTACAGAAACAGTAACGAAGGACATTAGAATGAACCCACAGACGAACACTGGACCCCCAGAGCCAACGGAAGAGGCAATGGCAGTGTGGAAAGCCACAATGAAGCTAATGACAGGAAAATGAGAGAATATCTGTTTGCCGCAAAAGCAGAGACGAAAATAGATTTTGGAATGTTTGAACAAT
>NC_088362.1:8367767-8375267 GCF_034508935.2 Berghia stephanieae
AACCAACTGAGGTTGCATTGTATTGAACGCTGAAGAAAAATCTGCAAAAAGCAATCTGCAATAGCTCCTAGCGTAATCTAGATGCCTGTAGATGTTGTTTGTAAACAGCAAAATGGCATCCTCTACGCCACGTCCTGGTTTGTAAGCAAATTGATGACTATCACTCAATGGCATAAACTGATTCCTAATTTTAACAAGAACAAGTTTTTCTAAAGATTTCATGACTATTGAAGTCAGCGCAACAGGTCTGAGATCGTTCATAGTTTCAAGTTTTTCTTTTTTTGGAACAGGAATAATTTTTGAAGTTTTCCAAATTTCAGGGATCGAAACGCATTGGAGGGACCAGTTAAAAATATGTGTATAAATGGGGGAAAGCTGATGGACACATTCTTTTAATAGTTTTCCTTTCAATCCATCCGGCCCAGCAGCCTTCCTCTCGTTTAGTTTCGAAAATACAAATCTCGTTTCCTCTTCACTGACCTCAATAGTCATTTCATCTTCCAAAGCCCTGTCTAATTTATGTTTTTCATTTTCAATATCAAATTTGTTTGCTGTGTCGAAACGTGAATAAAATTTATTTAAAGTTTCATTTTCGATATCTTCTGATATAATCGTGGGCTTTGGATTATAGTTAACAGCAGTTTTAAGCCCCCGCCACGTGTCCCGTATATCCCCAGAAGAAAAGCATTTTTCAATTTTATTTTTGTACTTGTCTCTACAACTAGATATTACCCTCTTTATCTCTTTTTGTTTTGTTTTCAGATCTTTTTTGTTTCCACTAGTATAGAGAGTTTTCTTTTGGTTCAATAAAAGTTTTAGATCTTTTGTTATCCAAGGCTTGTTGTTAGGATAATATTTTATTTCTTTTTTACAAGACACCAGCTGTTCACAGAATTTTAAATACTCACTCACACAGTCATTTAGCTCATCCACACTATCACATGATTCGATAAAAACATTCCAGTCAGTGCATTCAAAACAACCACGCAAATCTTCACACACACTTCCATTCCAGATCTGTACACTTTTCTTGACTGGTTTTACACGTTTAAAAACAGGGCGGTAGGTGGGGAGTAGCAAGAGCATGCAGTGGTCAGATAAACCTAATGGGGCACGGGGTAAACATTTATAACTATTTTTAATATTACACAGGAATAAATCTAATGTTTTTTTGTCCCTTGTCTCGCAGTCCACGTATTGATGAAGTCCCGGGAGAGTAAAATCGTTACATTGGTTAAAATCGCCAGTGACCATCAATACGGCATCGGGTGACTTAATTTGAATGTCCTGTATTTCTTTCCTCAAAATATTTTTCGCTGTGGTGTTGTCTGATGATGGTGGAATGTAGACGTTGATGATGATGACATGAGTATATTCCAGGGGTAGATAATATGGTCGTGACGAAACAGTAATAAATTCAATATAGTCGTCACAATATATTTTCTTTATATGACAGTTATTGGGGTGGCACCATTTGTTGTTAATATATGTGCACACCCCACCCCCAGTTCGTTTATTTACATTAGTCCGATCTCCTCGAAATAGTGAATATTGTTTAATATTAAAACATGATAATCATCATCTTCATCATCATATCATCATCATCATCATCATCATCATCATCATCATCAGCAGCAGCAGCAGCAACAGCAGTAGCAGCATCATCATCATCATTATTATTATCATTATTATTATTATTATTATTATTATTATTATTATTATTATTATTATTATTATTATTATTATTATTATTATTATTGTTATTATTATTATTATCATTAATCAATATTATCATTTATCTCCGCTATCTTATAATTTTATTTCCGTCTGACAATTTCTATCCAATGAAAGTTTACTGACAAGATGTGACCTAATAAGATCCTCAATAGTTAAGATGAATTAATCTACATAAAATATCTTAAACGAAATAATCTTCAAGTTTCACCAACTCGAATGATGCAAAAGAACTGAACGACTTTTGACAACGAACTTATCTATTATGATTATCATTATTATTATTATCATTATTATTATTATCATTTATTTATTTATTTATTTATTATTATTATTATTATTATTATTATTATTATTATTATTATTATTATTATTATTATTATTATTATTTTTATTATTATTATTATTATTATCATTATTATTTATAACAAGTTATGCAGTTTCAAAGGTGTCATTGATTTGGATGACCCGCAAAGAGGAAAAAAAACGCGAAAATATGGGACGCTTTTTCGGCATTTTTTTTCGACCTTTGGTTGTATCTTGCGTAATAAATGGATTAAAAGATTGAAACTTGAAGAGCAAATTAGGATGGTGTTTTGTAAAATACGAGAAAAGTACTCGTCATATTCATATGAAATTTTACAACCAAAAAGAAGAAATGTTCATGTATTACCTTGTCAGCGACAAAACCTCCACGCCCGGTAGTTTTAGAAAGATTTTACTCCAAAGAGTAAAAATCTATTTTAACGGTCTTCTGGTAATCGCACGAGTTTTGTCGCTTGACATAATCTAAAATGACCTTTTTCTAACTGTGTGCCAACTTTCAGTCATATTAATCGATAAACAGCGTCGTAATTAATTTTTAAAAATAGCATATACGAAACGGCTTCGTCCCATATTGTGACGCGAATTCGGGCACTTCGTGAGCGAAAAAGAGGCCCAAAGATTTGTGCGGGATAGTCATTGCTACCAAATGTTTTGAATTATAATTATATGTTTCTATTGAGTAGGATTGCAAGTCATGTCTGAGTGTAGAAGGGGGAGATGGGAGAAGTGGGAGGAAGACAGTCAAATAGATAGATGTCGTGTAATGTTTGATTGCACACTCGCGTCTAAGTGTGTGAGTATGTTTGTGTATACGTGTGTGCTTGTGTGTATGTATGTGAATGAACGTAAGAGAAAATCATAATTTGGAGTTTGAAAGATGTAGTGTGTGAGCACACGGAGGGCAGACAGGGTCTCTAAAAATAGGGAAAGGTCACTTTGTGCCAAGGACTGCCCCCCCCCCTCCAGACTGCCCCGGACTGCCCCCCCCCCCAGACTGCCCCGACTGCCCGGGGACTGCCCCCCCCCCCCAGACTGCCCTGGACTGCCCCCCAGACTGGCCCGTGCTGGCCCGGACTGCCCCCAAGACTGCCCCGGATTGCCCCGGACTGCCCCGGAATAGCCCGGACTGCCCCCCAGACTGCCCCGGACTGCCCCCAAGACTGCCCCGGACTGCCCCAGACTACCCCGGACTGCCCCCCCCCCACAGACTGCCCCGGACTGCCCCGCGGACTACCCCGGACTGCTCCAAAAATGTGAGAGGCCTTCCGAAAGCTCCTAGTGCCAATGGAAACAACTCAAATATTCCCTCAACTAACCAGAAGAAAAAAAAACCTAGTACCTTTAGCTAACCCTAATAGTAAAAACAAACAACCTAGCACCTTTAGTAAGACTTATGACTAACCCTAGTAGAAAGAAAAAGCCTCCGATCTCGAGATAACCCTAATAGGAAAAAAAACCCTAGGACTGCTAGGACCTTTTAAATCTTCACAAATCAAAATGGCGGCCGAGAATCAAAACAATGGTCAAATTAGGAAATGTTAAATTTTCACAAATCTATCAAGCTCTGTTTTAGAGTTTTTTAAATGCTTCTATATGATTACAAATTGAATAAATAAACGCCTGACAAAAGATCCACGGTGAAAATACAAATTGAAAGAAATGCTAGCGCTAGGAGCTTTCGGAAAGTCTCCCAAAAATGTTGCTCATTGTTCTGGCACCCGTAATTTTAATTTTCTTGCTATTGTTATGGCAGCCACGTTGATTGACCATTATTTTTAATATTGGCACAAAAGTATGTTGTAAACATCGGCTTTTCGCCCAGTCTATCCGTAGCAAACTAAAGTCTAGCTTTATTTCACGTTAAAAATTTGCTCATTGTTCTGTTTTTCAACTTAATTTTCCATTGTCAGTTTGTGAACACAAAATGAAGAACACACGAACAACGAGGATGGTGATCAGGAAATCAAGTTGAAAAACAGAACAATAAGCAACATTTTTGGAGCAGTCCGGGGTAGTCAGGGGGGGGGGGGGCAGTCCGGGGCAGTCCGGGGCAGAACGGGGCAGAAAGTGACTTTCCTCTAAAAATACAATGTTCCCCGCTTGACGCCTCCAAATTGCCTAGTAACTGGTTCGCCCTTTTTAATTTTTGGAGATTTATTTGAAAAGAGGGGTGCACTATTTTCGTTCTGTTTTTTTTTTATTAATTAATTTCTTTGTTCGTTTTTATGATATTTACGACGGATTGATCTAACTTTGGGATCTTTCAAAACCTCGTTTTTATATGAATTGCTTTTTCCCTCAAAGATCAGATATTTTGACTATTATTCTGGCGTGATGGTAGTTAAAGACCCAAGAGTAAGCGGTGGCGGTAGCGCTGAAATCTAAGTAAAAGAGAGCTTGTGTTGAGAGGAGGGGGGGGGGTGAATCCTTCCCAAGATCTCATATATATATATATATATATATATATATAATATATATATATAATATATTGTGTGTGTGTGTGTGTGTGTGTGTGTGTGTGTAAACCATTGACAAAAATAAAAAGTAGAAGAAAAAAAAACAGTCTATCTGTCAAAGATGGGCAACATTTTTTAAAAATATTTTATTTGCGTAGCGATGTGCTACATATTTAATTAAGAAAAAACAAGATTTTGAGCACAAGGATGTCGCTTAAATTGAATATAGACGGTCTAGTCTCATCGCTAAATATTGTCGTGAAAATTGGTGCCTTCTTTTTCCAACAATATTCAAAAATGTTGTTCTTTTGAAATTGGCCTTTATAGAAATAAGCTTTTTATTTATCTTTGCAAAGAGCTGACTAACATAAAGAAGTTGTACCCCGCAGGGCCGATCCTTTTTATAGTTGACTAGTAATAAGTTTGAGAGCGAGATATATATATATATATATATATATATATATATATATATATATATATATATATATAATATAGAGAGAGAGAGAGAGAGAGAGAGAGAGAGAGAGTCTATATGTAAGAATAAGATCATCTCCTATTCTACGATATTTTAGTGAAGGCAAATTTAGATACTTTAATATTTCTAAATAGGATAGATGCCGAATGTCAGGTAAAAGTCTCGTGGCGCGTCTTTGTACGTTCTCAGTGCTAACAGAATGTCGCTTAAGTAAGGGACTCCATACTCCATACTCTAGACAAGGTCTTATGACTATGACAGGCTTATAAATTTGGACAAACGTTTTTAAATCAAGATAGCTAAAGTTTCTATATATAATTCACACAAGCGTGTACGCTCTTTTTATACAACAACCACATATATGTTCATCGAAATACAGTTTTTTAATTATCAAAGATGATCCCCAAGTCCTTTCTGAGCATCTAGTTGGCATAACAGTCATATTATTGTCACCTATGTAAAGGAGAATAAAGGGTTAGACCAACCAATATGCAGCACTTTACATTTATTAATATTAGAATAAATCTGCCAATTCTCAGACCAAATGTACAAATTATATAGTGAATTTATATCATTTTGTAAGATATCTTTATCTAATGTTGGTGCATAAATGTTCATGTCATCATAAAAAATTTGCATTTAGAATTTATAGTATCAGGCAGATTGTTTATATAGATAATTAATAGTAAAGGACCAAGTACACTGCCCTGAGGGACACCACTAGTTGCGCACATGAAGTCACCTACGACAACCCGTTGTGTACTTCCAGTGGAAAAAGGTGCAATCCAGTTATAAATATTACCAGTAATTCCATAACCTTTAAGTTTAAAAAATAACCTTTTGTGTGACACAGAATCGAATGCTTTCCTGAAATCCAAATATATAACATCAATATTGCATTTTTCATCAATACATCTTGTAACATCATCCATTGCTTGCAATAACTGAGTTGTGCAATAGTGTCCCTTTCTAAATCCATGTTGACAATTATTTAGCAATTGATTCATTTCAAGAAAAGTATTTATTTTCTCTTTAAATATGCTCTATAAGATTTTACAAAGAATACACGTTGGACAACACACATTATTATTATTATTATTATTATTATTATTATTATTATTATTATTATTATTATTATTATTATTATTATTATTATTATTATTATTATTATTATTATTATTATTATTTATTATTGTTATTATCATCTTCATCATCATCATCATCATCATCATCATCATCACATCATCATCATCATCATCATCATCATCATCATTATTATTATTATTATTATTATTATTATTATTATTATAACGATGGTTATGACGATGACTATAATGACAACGGAGATGATATTAATGGCGATGACGATGCAGATGATTATGTCAGCATTTACAAAGTTGATACTGATGTGACGATAGCCTTCGTAATAATGATGATGATATTATTGACAACGATCGTGATGACATATGCCGAGACGGATAATAAACAAAGGTGTCACGACCATGGCAATATTGTTGGAGATACTGACACTTACGATGAAGATCATGATCCGTGATAATGACAAGAGCAGTAATGAAGACAATAACAACACCAATACCAATAATGGTTGCAATCCCAATAACAATAGCAGTGATGCAATAAACGAGAAGCTGAAAATGCAAGTATCATACATGTATTATACAAGTATCAGATATTAATAATGATTCTGATCGTGTAATCCGTTATAGCAGTGTTTTAGATATTAATCCTTGTTGTAATATGGAAAGTATACATGATAAGTTATTTGAAGTTTTTTTTTCCATTTTCCTACCATATAAATACTGTTTACTGCTCCTCTAGGCATGCAGTTTTTTTTTCATCCGTTTGTGAATCTCTTACGTTCAACTAAACAATTGTACTAAACCACTATAACGTCGCAAAAGTACATTTACAGTTTCAATCTACCCTTTTGTTTGTGGGATTAATGAGAGTGTAGCCTAATTTTCTAGAAAAGCAACTCTTTACGATTTGTTACACAGTTTTAATTATGCCTCAAACTCAAAAGTGTCTTTGGTGTGTTTCTACAAACGCCCAGACTTCGTCGTCTACGTCCCAACTTGCCTCTCTTGTAAAAGCATATCACGTAAACTATAAACATTCCGTTAGAGCAGTCAACAAATATATTTCATTTCGTACATTCTGATTGACGATTAACATAAAAGCGTCCGATTCTACTCTTATCCTATCCAGCAACCGCTTCACCAAGCTTAACCAGGTTGACGCATTAATGACCCATCGTCTCAAAACGGTATTATGTCGGAACGAACCAAATGCTTAAAAGCCGAATTTAATATTAAACTGGTGAAAAATATAAATTGTTGGCATCAGCACCCTAAAATATGGTTGCCATTCTCCTCAATAAATGATATAAACTCAACACAAGTCTGATATTTCTGGCTATAAATTCAATTTTCAACATCTTGACCAACCCGACTTAATACCGTTTACAGGCGAAGGGTCACATTTGAT
>NC_088362.1:8380267-8390267 GCF_034508935.2 Berghia stephanieae
AAATGCAACCACTTGCAAGGTTCTCTTCCTTCCGTATTTATCAGCAGCCAAGCCAGCAATTGGAGAAGCGATCATTGATGCAAATATTCTCATGAACATCATTAGTCGAGGAATCAGAGATTTCCCACAGATAAGTCCCCATTCAGTGACTATCGTTGACACTTCTGGATTAAACTCTACATTTTCACACGAATCAAAGTCTTTGCACGAGCCTACAGTATACTTAAAAGTATTATTTGTGTAAGGCATGCCATTTGAGCTGTTGACAGAGATAGTTGTGTTGTCCAAACATTTCCAACCTGGGTTGTAGAGCCCATAGGCCATGAAATACAGAGAACTACTTACTGCAATCATAAGAATATTAAGAGCTGTCACAACAAGGATCTGAAAAAGTCCGCATCCACCCAAGTCATCCAGAAGTGCTTCGAAGTTAACGTTGTCTGGAGAAGAAAAAAAAACAGATTATTATTATTATTATTATTATTGTTATTGTTATTGTTATTATTATTATTATTATTATTATTATTAATATCATTATTACTATTACTATTAATATTAGTACTACTACTACTACTATTATCATTATTATTATCATTATTATTATCATTATTATTATCAATTATTATATTATTATTATTATTATTATTATTATTATATTATTATTTATTATTATCTTTATTATCATTGTTATTATTATTATTTATTATTATTATTATTATTATTATTATTATTATTATTATTATTATTATTATTATTATTATCATTGTTATTTTTATTATTATTATCATCAGTAGTAGTTAGTAGTAGTAGTAGTAGTAGTAAGTAGTAGTAGTAGTATAGTAGTAGTAGTAGTAGTAGTAGTAGTAGTAAGTAGTAGTAGTAGTAGTAAGTAGTAGTAGTAGTAGTAGTAATAGCAGCAGTAGTGGTCGTGGTAGTAGTAGTAGTAGTAGTAGTAGTAGTAGTAGTAGTAGTAGTAGTAGTAGTAGTAGTAGTGGTAGTAGTAGTAGTGGTAGTAGTAGTAGTAGTAGTAGTAGTAGTAGTAGTAGTAGTAGTAGTAGTAGTAGTAGTAGTAGTAGTAGTAGTAGTAATAGCAGCAGTAGTAGTATATTCTGTAAAACAAATATGGTGAGCTGGACAATCCCATTGCTGAACGTTTGCGAGGGTCTGATCTGCGACATTTTAAGCAGTCCAGTCTAAAGAGTAATCTGCAATCTAGGTTGTCCTGTCACATGATGAACATCACGTCAATAACTAATTTGTCACTGTCGAAAATAGTGATTTAACGATTCAGTTCGTCGACTAAAACAAACGGCTTCAAAATCTAATTTTAGTTTACCCACGTGTTCTCAATGGAGTGGCATATTCAGAATCGCGTTCCCATTTGCGTGGCTCGATCAAAGCAGAACAACGAGAAATGTTCTACACGTTCTTCCATTACCAGACGAAGGAACAGAAACGGAATTTTGCACAAGTCACTTCATTGAGTACATATGGGTCAATCTAAAGGTCAATCGAAAAAAAAATATATTTTGAAGCTCATCGTTGTGGTCAACGAACTGAATCGCTAAATCCCTAATGGGTTTGCTAGGAGAACGGGGTGACAGTGAATGATGAAGAGCGCTTGTTCTTTATCATTTACATATACATACATGTATCACCTTGAGAGCCATATTATAAAAGCGCACCTTGCAATGGGCAAAGACCAGGGCACACATAGCGGGCAGTGTCGCCCGATCGTCACAGCTAAGTGGTTTAGGCCATTGCTTCGGTCCTACTAATTGCCGTCCGGAGCCGTCCAGAGGTCATCTAAAGCATTCTCAAGCCATCCGGGGGCCCTCAGAGCTGTACAAAATTTTCCAGAAGTCGTTCGAAAGGGAGACCTTCCGAAAACTTCTCGTGCTGATATTTCTTTCAATCGGTAAAACTAATTGCCGTCCGGAGCCATCTGGAGACCTAGAGAAGCCGTCCGGCGGTCAAGCATTCTCAAGCCATCCGGAGGCCCTCAGAACTGTACAAAGCTGTAAAAATAAAAATTGTGACCCATCGTCTCAAACGGTATTATGTCGGGGTAAAACTGGTGTTTGTTCGGGTTTTTTTTTTTAAATGGGAACGGGGTTGTTATCTATCTTTTAAAATTACATCCATTTTCTTCAATTGAGGGATGTTAACCCAATTCAAATTTTATAATAAAGATACACTGAAATTTAGTTTTCAGTTGTACCCCAGGATATACACAATTGTAAACATGGAAAACATGCTATGATAAATAAGGAGTGAGAAAAAAAAGTTACCTTGTTTTTCCATGATGAGGGAAAATGGTTTTTCTTGTTCAGCACAGCCTTTAATCCGAATTCTGAAATTGCGAAATATATATATTTTTTAATCAAATGTTTTTTTCTATTAACATTTAATATGCACCACACGTTTTACTGAATTGTTTGAAAAGGTAAGACAAATATATTTTAAAAGTCAGTCACATTCGTCAGTACTCACGGATAATCATTTCGTATTTGAAAAGCCCACAAATCTGTCGAGTAGTAAAAGTCTAGCAATTCTGACAAAACTAATTTAGTTTTCAGGTGGGTGTATGACATTTGCGCACTCATGCCAAAAAAAACAGAAAACAAATATTACATTTGCGACAATATAGTGTTAACAATGTGATAAATTCCTTATTGTTATTACATTTGACGCAGCACTGTTAACAATGTGTCCTTATTGATATTACATTTGCGGCACTGTTAACAATGGCCCCTATTGATATTACATTTGCGGCACTGATTTTTATAACCAATACAGCGATATAAATATTATGTGAACTTTATTGAAGTATGATAAACTAACCACTATTTTCAATAAAATAAGACGTGAATACGTTCTTAGTAATTGTTGGATTGTTTTGGTAACCCCTTATTAATAATTACAAATCATAGCATATATAGAATGTGTTTACGTTGTCATGTATCTACAACATTGGTTTCATCATTGGTATAAAACGCATCTATGCAGTGAATTCTTTCCATTTGTCCATTTCACGATTAGAAGGATGTCTTCGAAATTTGAATAAAACAACTGAAGGCAAACTTGGCATTTCTCTCTTTCTTTATCGGTTAAAAAAATGTCCGCGACATCCAAAGAATTGGCAGTGCGTTAATAAATTCTGTAATATCATAATAACGCCTCTTTCCTCATTCATTTTTCAATAAAAATTCAACAAAATATCTAATGCGGCCTAATAATAATTATATATACTTTATTCATCCAAACAAATGGAAATTTGTTTACAGACGTGGCATGCAAAAAAATTTATAAACACAAAGTTGAGAATCGATTCTATATTCTATATGCAAATGCACAAAAATGTAAAATTATACAACCAAGAACCAATAGCAGCACTTTATATATCAATTTGATAAATTGAGATATGCATTACCTCTGGCCTTTAGTCCGAACTCTTGTGTGTGTATATTTAAAAGATAGTATTTAATTTAAATCACAGTTGCGTGTTAAAAATTCGAACAACGTGTGGCAAAAATGAATTAAGGTGACGTGTTGTCTTTGTTTTTATAGATATAAGGCGATGGCTCCTCATGGAGAACTTAATATATATGTTTCATGTAAACTCATTTGACAGTTCCAAGCTTGTAATGGACGAAGTATGAAACCTGTAAGATACTCTTTTAATTTTTTTTTTTTTTTTGACAGAAACAAAACGTTATCATCGACCAGATACTCATTTGACACACGTAAATAGGTTGTGAAAATGTGAGTAAAGAACCCTTTTCCAATGACTCAACTTTGCGGCGCCAACAGCTTGACTCGAACAAGTGACCTACTAATTAATCCGAGACGCATGTATCACTGTATAACAAAGCCGCACAGTACATCGACAGATGGTCAGAAAACAACCCTAAATTTTAAACAGAGGGAACGAAACTGACGTCACTCAGATCTTTGTTATTGTTTTTAGGCAGTCATTTTTATGATTACTTATCACGATATTATATCAGACTATAAGATATGAAGTGAGTAGAAAAGTGCTAGAAGACAATAGAGAATAAAAAATGTTTCGCGGCGGTGGTGGGGTTTGAACCTGCGACCTTATTGGTACGACAACTCCGCCTGGCAGGTGAGAGTGTGGCTCTACCGTGTGAGCTATCCACGAATACAAAAATATTCGTATCAAACCCAAGTCATTTTCTAGAGCTCTCTCTCACCCACTTCTGGAGACCGCCGGTTCGCTCGCACACAACCATCGCGAAGTTATTTACCAGCAGTTAAGCTTAATAGCCAATTTCTCAGCACAAACATATAACATAGAAACGATTGAGACATTGAGTGTGCTCCGGTATATGGGGTGAATTTTTAATTCAGAAAAGTGAGTGGAGCAGGCACTTATGTTGGTAACAAGAAGATATGAAGTGAGTAGAAAAGTACCAGAAGACAATAGAGAATAAACATTTTTCGCGGCGGTGGTGGGGTTTGAACCTGCGACCTTATTGGTACGACAACTCCGCCTGGCAGGTGAGAGCGTGGCTCTACCGTGTGAGCTATCCACGAATACAAAAATATTCGTATCAAACCCGAGTCATTTTCTAGAGCTCTCTCTCACCCACTTCTGGAGACCGCCGGTTCGCTCGCACACAACCATCGCGAAGTTATTTGACCAGCAGTTAAGCTTAATATCAGACTATAAACGTTTTAAGGTTACAAATAGATTTGTGTGTTGGTCATTTATATCAGCTTGGCGGATGATTTGAGTAGTTTAGCTTAGCACATAGCATCAATAGGGGGGACATGACATTGTCAGCGTCAGCCGCTTTGATTCATTAATTGGCTAATTATGTAAAGATTTGGCCAAATGTGACCCTTCGTCTTGAGCCGGTAGGATATCGGAGTGATTCGGGCGTTAGAAATTAAATTTTGAAACTTGAGCTTTTTATATATGCGCTATGTGATCTGGTGGTAGGACACTTGCATTCGGATCAGAAGGTCCTGAGTTCGAATCCCGAGTGGCGCGTAATTGAGTCCTTGAAAAGGCTCTTTACTCACATTCTCTCACCGTACTCGAGTATAAAATGAGCACCTGGTCGTTAACAAAGTTGTCTCTATCCGAAAAAAAACTGTAACATCGCTTTAGGCTCCTTCCGCACTAGGACAGGACTGTCCCAGGACGAATTTGTCCTGTACCACTGGAGAAAACTTCTATTCAAAAGGGGTACCGCACTAGGATAGGACTGTCCCAGGACGAATTTGTCCTGTCCCACTGGAGAAAACTTCTATTCAAAGGGGTACCGCACTAGGACAGGACTGTCCTGGGACACACCTTGCGTATCGCCTGCGCATTATCAGTATGGATGAAATAGAGGTTGCATGTGTATGCGCTTTACTGCTTTTAAAAAAATGGAAAGAGAAAACAATATTGAGTGCATCCTTTAATGACCCAAAGATTTCTCAAGGGTCAATTCCATAGACTCTATGGTGATCTTCGATCTTATCCTAAAATGTTTTCTTGGAATCACCTCACTTTACCCAGGTGCAAATGAGTACCAGTTCGCTGATGAAAGTAATCTTTGACAGACTAGCGTCCATTCAAGAGGATTATAGAAAGTCAGCATGGCTCGGCGGTATGGTCTTTGCTTCGTACCCGAAAAGTACCAGGTTCGATAACCCGCTGCTGCGCTGTGTGGTCTTGAGTAAGTCACCTCGCCCTAGCTCAATTTGCGGCGCTGCACTGCGGCTCACGCCTTGGTTATTCCAGTCTTCCCTTGGAATAGACCCTCGAGAAAAATTTCCCCTATGGGATGAATAAAGGGAATTATTTTTTTAAATTTTAATCTGTTATCTGTCTGCTCAACGCTACAGAAACATGGATAAGTTCCGGATTTATAAGCTTAGGAGGCAGGATGGCCGAATGGTTAGAGCGTTGTAATCTGGACTCAGAGGTTCGGTGTTCGATTCCGACCGAAGCCAAATTGTACTTCCCTAGAGCAAGAAAAGTAGGAGGTCACAACATAAATAATATAAGATACGCAGACGATACGGTACTCATTGCAACATCAGAAATCCAACTTCAAAAGATTGTTGACAAAGTGGTAGTAGATAGTGAAGCCAAGGGAATGGAAGTGAATATCACCAAAACGGAATGCATGGTAATACAGAAAAACCCCGAAAACAATAACACATGCAATATAACGATTCACGGCGAGCAACTTACCAACGTAGAAAGTTTTAAATACCTAGGTTCAATAGTGACAACAGATGGAAGATGTAACCGAGACATACGAGCAAGAATAACTCAAGCCAAACAGGCCTTCATGGACCTGGGAAACATTTTGAAAAACAAACAGATGTCGTTCGGGATTAGATTCCGAGTCTTGAAGTGCTACGTGTGGCCAATCTTGTTATACGGATGCGAAAGCTGGACTACAAATGAACATTGAAGCTTTTGAAATGTGGTGCTTGAGAAGGATGCAGAGAATATCGTATACTGCACACAAAACGAACGAAGAAGTGCTAAAACAAACATACCAACAAAGGAAACTAATGCCCTTAATAGCGGATCGACAACTATCCTTTTTCGGACACATAGTAAGGAAAGATAAGAATGAATACCTGGCAAGTTGTGGAAAAATACCTGGTAAACGCGCCCGGGGGAGACAAAGAAAAAAACTCATAGACCAACTGAAGGGCTTCACCAACCTAACAATCCAAGAGCTGTTTGAAAAAGCAAGAGACAGGGAGGAATGGAGAGAGATAATTCATGCAGTATCCGAAGCCTGGACCAGGCATGGAACCTAGAAGAAGAAGACTACTACTACTACTACTACTACTACTACTACTACTACTACTACTACTACTACTACTACTACTACTATACTACTACTACTTACTACTACTATACTACTACTACTACTACTACTACTACTACTACTACTACTAACCTACTAGACACACAACTACTACTACTACTACTACTACTACTACTACTACTACTACTACTACTACTACTACTACTACTACTACTCTTCTCTTTATTATATATGTCCCAGGACAGTCCTGTCCTAGTGCGGTACCCCCCTTAGAGAACGGTTAGTGGATATTGCACTACATAAAAGCTCAAGTTTCAAATTGAATTTTAGGTTGAATAGCTGATCAGATCTTTAAATTCTAATTTTTGACATTTTAAGAAACTTTGATTTACTGTAGTTAATGATCTTTATAAACTTAATTTAAATTTTATATTTTTGCTGACAATTCTTTTTTATATAGCATTTATATCAACGCGGCAAAACATAATATTGATTTGAGGCAAGGAAGTCTTTATATTATTGTTTAGTAGACTTTAGATTTGCTCAAAGCAAAGGGCTCCAAGCCATTTTAAAACTTAACTCACTCAATCCTAGAGATTTGTTGCGACTTTTCAAAATTGGAAAAAAATGTATTCAAAATGAGCATGTACATAGCGTTTTAATAAACTATATTATTATCATTCAAAGACTAGAAACTATCATTAACATATAAAAACTAAAACAATTAGCTTTGATACTACGCATATAATTTGTCTCAGAAAAAAAATAATAAATAGGCAAGGGGTAAAAGTATCCCGGATAAACTACGGACCTTCGGATATAGTTGGTGTTAGGGTTGAGTGAGTTAACGTAATAAGGGAAGTCTGTCATGATGATTTACCATTGTGATTTGCCTGGCCATGGCAGAAGGGCAATTTTGCCTTTTGAGACTGTCGAAGAAAGATCGAAGTAAGAAAGCCCAGATTCTATGTATTCTTGAATTTTTAAATTAAAAAAAAATATTTCCTTTAAAAAATTTTTTTTTTTTGCTAAATTTTACAAATTTGATGAAAGTACTAGCAAAGAGGTGAAAACGGAAAGTCTTTGGATTAATGAAACAGTACTGAGAGCAGGCTTCAGGCAGCCTCTGGCACTCTTAAAAATTTAATGCCGACATAATAGGAAGTCATACTTAAAGATTCAAGATAAGGATGACAGTTAACTTACCAAAGAGGTTCTTCTTTTATTCAATTTATTCGCTCACTGACATCCAACAGAACTAGTTTTCCACTTGACCCCTGGGTCAAGTCTTTATAAAAAGAAATAAAATAAAAAGTTTTCTTCAATTATAGATGGATTTGTATGTGAACAGACAACGTCTCGTTTCAAAATATTGGAGTAAAATAGATCTAATATTAATATAGACATGAGCTGAAACTGAAATACAAGTCGGTCTGATGGGGGTACCATCATGTATAAAACAAAAAGACCTTCAAATTCTTTCACATGAGCAATGAAAATAAATTACAATTATTCGAAAGTATAAATTATGTCAGAATCTTTGAAGAGATGATTTTCAACACCTGCTAAGTCGCGTTTCCATCATTCAGAGAAAACTACAAACAAAAATTATGTTTCATTCATTTAGTGATTTAAAGGGGACTATCAATGTCTCGTTTGTCTCATAGAACAATAACCAAGTTTCCTGCTGATTGAACTGAATGCAATTGAGAGTGTTCTCATATTCTATCTGGATGTGACTTAGTCTCATTTTATTATACTTTTCAAATTTATGACAGTGTTGTCAACATAGTGGTAATGTCATAGATCCAAACACGGGATCCAGTTGCCACGGCACACACATGATCTCGTATATATATATATATATATATATATATATATATATATATATATATAATAGAGAGAGAGAGAGAGAGAGAGAGAGAGAGAGAGATAGATAGATTGATAGATAGATAGATAGATAGATAGATAGATAGATCTTCTTCTTCTTCTTCTTCTTCTTCTTCTTCTTCTTCTTCTTCTTCTTCTTCTCCTCCATATCCCCTTTCTTCTTGTCATCTATTCTCTCCCCCCCCCCCCCTCTACAACCCCCCCCCCCCATTCTCCCCCTCCTCCTTCTACTACTACTGCTACGACTACTACTACTACTACTACTACTACTACTACTACTACTACTACTACTACTACTACTACTACTACTACTACTACTACTACTCTTCCTTCTCCTCCTTCTCCTCCCTTATTCTTCCGTTTCCACTATTCCTGGCTCTTCTCTTAATCTTGTCCAAACTCCAAATTTATATCTTCTTTCTTGTTTAATTTTACTCCATCCTACATTTCCCCTTTCCCACTCCCAATCTTACTTCGTATCGGTTCTTCACTTTTTTTTCTACATCTGTATATCATACCTTGATAATATTCCATAATTCCTTTTTAAGAATACAATTTTTGAGTCTCGATTCTCGAGCAAAGCAGCCGGTATTGATCTCGGGGGAAATTTTGTGTTGATGGTTTGACTCTCGCCTTTAGATCGGAAGGTCATGAGTTCGAGTCCAGCTCTGCGAGGCTCATTTTATGGTCCTAAGAAAAGGCTCTTTATTCACATTCACTCGCTTTAGTTAGGTGTAAAATGAGAGGCTGACCGTTAACAGCGTTGTCTTTATCGGGGAAAAAAAACCTTAATATCGCCTAACAGGTGTCATGTCTCCTACATGTTAAGGGTTGCTGTTGGCTATGGACCTCTTGTAAAACGCTTTGGGCATGCTTAGTTGATATAACGCTATACGCATATGTGTAAAAGTAACTTAACACTTGTTTTGAGTATTTCATTTGAGTTTTAAAAGACAAAATTGGGCAAAAATTATATCACAGAAATGAGCAATATCTTTAATATTTGTGGGCCAAATTTCATGCATAATCCTGTAAGTAACGTCGATCGAAAGAAAACAAGTTGGGTTGCTCTGCTTCGGTAATGAAGGAAAATTTTGACACATCAAAGTCAGTACTGCGTATGGACACCACAATTTCCAATCATTGCTCGGACAAGCCTCTCCATAGAATTTTATGTTATTTAAGGGGTTCATGTCATTTGCTGTGACGGTTTCTATTTTGATTCAACAATGTTCCAAATCTCCTAAGCATTCCTTGCGTGAAACTGTTGTTCCCTTCTAGGTGTTTTGAGGAGATCT
>NC_088362.1:8395267-8397767 GCF_034508935.2 Berghia stephanieae
TTTTAATAAGGCAGCTCCTGTATAATTACAAAATATGGTTAATCTTTATGTGCGAGAGATAGAACTGAGATCCAGTGGTCAAGATCTCTTCCAGGTTCCTCGCTGTAGATCGTCTTTTAGTGAGAGATATTTTAGTCAGTCGACAGCCACCTTGATCCCTCAAAAAATGTCCGACATTTGAAAATTTTAAAAAGAAACTTAAAACACATCTCTTTAGAAAATCATTTGATGTTTAGAATTTCTATCAGGCCTACATATTATGATATCCTAAATTTTCACCTTGTAGCATAGTGCGTGGTAATTAAATTACAAATTGATTGATGCTAATCAGATATGATAGATGTTATGCTTAAATTTTTAATTTATTACTTTCTTTTATTTGTATATTGTAAAGCGCCTCTGAGCACATTGTGGATCTAGGCGCTATATAAATTCATTCATTCATGTTATAACTCTGAAAGACATGAATAGTTGTAGTAGATCATTTATATTCTGTTTCTCATCTCACCTGTTACCATTTTAACGCTTATCATTGTTAAATATACAAAGGCGTTGTCTAAACGATATTCTTACATCGGCGAGTAAGGGTTAAAGCTATTGGCGTATCCAATTACTGCATTTCATATGGACATCAGAAGCTGCGATTGTCTAATGTTTTACGAGTTATAGTGGTCTTTATTTGTGATTCGTTGCCTCAAAACGGTATAATATCTGGATGGTTTAGATGGGAAAAAATGAATTTATAACCAAAAATTATATGAGATGTATGCCGAATACACATACACACACACACACACATATAGATATATATATATATATATATATATATATATATTATATATATATATATATATATATATATATTCGGCATACATGTTTTAGGAAGAAAGATGAGTACAGAGTGACGTATTCAAGTGGTGTGAGAAACACACAAGTGGATTACATGTTGTGCTGGAGGAAAAATTTGAAGGAAGTATCAGATTGTGGCAGTTTGCCAGAGTGGCAGCGCAACATAAGATTGTTATTGCGATACTGGCATTTGGAAAGAGGAAGATAAAAGAGAAACAAAGTGAGGGGAAAACACGATGGTGGAAACTAAAAGAGGAAGAGCAACGTGAATTATTTGCTACAACAGTAAAAGGAAGACTAGGAATGGATTTCCCAAAGAAATGGAAAAGAACTGCTGATACAATACGTGGAGTGGCCAAAAAAGTGCTAGGAGTCAGCTCGGGAGGAGGAAATGCTGGAAAAGAAACATGGCGGTGGAATGAAGAGACCCACGACGCAATAAAGAAAAAGAGGGAAGAAAGGAAGAACATGGAGACAAACAGGGATACTATGAAAGTAGATGAATATAAGCAAGCAAAGAAAGAAGCAAAAAGAGGCGTTGCAAAAGCAAAGTCCGAGACATTCAAAGATATGTATGAGCAATTAGAAAGTAAAGAAGGCCAGAAAAATATCTTCAGAATAGCGAAACAGAGGAACAAGAAAAGAAGAGATATATACAACATATTAAGATGATCAAAGACGAGAATGGAAGAATATTCGGCAAAGATGAAGAGATCCGAGCAAGATGGATAACATGTTATGAACACCTCATGAATGAAGAGAATGACATGGAGAGGAGAAGTGCAGTTATACAACCTAAAGAGAAGATAGTGGATGAGATAAGCAAGAACGAGGTGTGGGATGCAGTGCGCAAGATAAAAAGGGGGAAAGCAGTTGGACCAGACGAGATACCAGCAGAAGTCTAGAAATCACTTGGAGATGAAGGGTTAAATTTCCTGGTATGGTTATTCAACATCTTACAGAAAGAGAAAATGCCAGAAGAATGGACAAAAAGTACGTTGATTCCCATATATACAAAAATAAAGGAGATATTCAAGAATGTGTCAACTATGGGGGCATCAAGTTAATGAACCATACAATGAAGATATGGGAAAGAGTAATTGATAAGAGGATTAGAAAAGATGTCGACATAAGTAGAGAACAGTTTGGATTTGTCGCTGGTAAAAGTACAACGGATGCTATATTTGCTCTAAAAGTGACAACAGAGAAGTATAGAGAAAGGCAAAGAAAGTTACATTGCGTGTTCATTGACCTGGAGAAAGCGTATGATAGGGTACCAAGAGAAGAAATGCGGTACTACATAAGAGCAAAGGGGATAACAGAGAAATATATAAAAGGCATCCAAAATATGTACAAAGGAAACAAAATAGTGGTGAGGACAGCTGTTGGCCTAACTCATCCATTTAATGTAAGAGTTGGATTACACCAGGGATCTGCTCTAATAATAATAATAATAATAATAATAATAATAATAATAATATAATAATAATAATAATATAATAATAATAATGATATATAATAATAATAATAATAATAATAATAATAATAATAATAATAATAATAATAATAATAATAATAATAATAATAATAATAATAATAATAATAATAATAATAATAATAATAATAATAATAATAATAATAATAATAATTT
>NC_088362.1:8402767-8520267 GCF_034508935.2 Berghia stephanieae
TCCAATTAACAAATCCTTGACATCACCTTTGATCTAAATTTTGTTAGCCATTATCCTTAATTTAATTTACGGGATACAAGTAGGTACGTGGGATGGGGAAAGATAAGAATCAATACATATAATTACATAATAATACTATCGCGCATTAGCGAAAGCACATTTTGTTAATGTAATTCATTTAATGTAGTTAATTGATTTGAAGGTTAAAAATACATGTACAATAATATATACATAAATATATAGATAAAGATAATGAATTAAATATTTGTTATAATAACATGAGTTACCAATTTCTGTTAAGAACATGAGTTATCGATTTCTGTTATTTTATAGGTTGTGTCTACTTACGGCCCAGGAGTAATACACTATATTAATTATTAATCACTACACATACTAGTTTTAAACGGCATTAATTAGTCATAACACAATTTAAATCCACAGCTATACGATTGATATATTTATTTTATATCCTTGTTCACAGAATCTTTCCCGCTAAATAGAATTTCAAGTTGGTCACGAGAATAATAGCATGTTGGTGATAGAGCGATTGAATGAGAGAGAGACCGAATTAGATGAGTCTTTGTTTATATAGAAATATGACCGGAGTTTAGTCAATCCCTGTGTTTGTTTAATCTGGTTTCCATTGGCATTCTTGACATGACTGTATATGGCGCTTGATGTCATCCGTAACACCAGGCCAGTCCGTTGTGGCAGCGATTCCCACATGTTCTTTGAAAGGTATGGTATGTCCCATGTCTAGAATGTGTCGGCGATGCATAGCTGGAACGACGATCTGATGGCGTTTTTTTTTTTTTTTTTTTTTTTTTTTTTTTTTGCTAGAAACTCTGTATAACAACTCTTGTTGTATTATGAGTTCTCCCATTTTATTTTTCTCACTAGCTTCCGTCACTTTGGCGAATCAGCGCGTGAGAGTTTGTGCCTTTCTCATTTCCTTGGGTCCAGGATTTGGTCTTAACGGCGGCATATTCCGTTGATGCTGTGTTCGTGTCCTCGTGTGACAGGCGTGAAATGGATGTTTGAGCGTTCCGAGAAATACGTATTTGCATCCAAAGATGAGAGGGTGAGTAGGTGCATCTAGCACTCCTGCAGGTATAGTTCCTACTATGTAGGGCGATGATATCTCGATATTGGCTATCTTTTTCCCCTCCTCCTCCTCTAGTCTAGCACGCTTCTCTTCCTCCTCTAATCTGATAATCTCCCTTTCTCCGTTTTCCGTGGCATAGTGGCGCACTGAATCTCGATAGTCTCGTCTGTGAACTGGTCCGGCAGAACCAGGTCACGGGCTACGACTGCATTGAAGTCCTGTGTCGTAGAGAACGGTCACATTCTGTCCATTTACTTTGACTGTGTCAATGACTTGGGGGAGGGGGGGGGGGAGGGGTATCCGAAGATTCTTTTGTAGTGAGTGGTCCCAACGGTGCGACCTACATTTGCGTTGACGGCTTTCCCTTTCTGATTACAGATGCGCTTATTGTCGTGACGGCATTCCTCTGTTGAATGTCCCTTCATATTACAGTTATTGCAATATAAGTGTTGTTTGTGTTGCTGTGTGTTATTTCTTTCATACTGGTTGTTATAGTTCTTCTTTTCGTAGGGTGGCGGAAGTTTAGTTCTTTCCTCATGCGAGGTGGAAGGATTTTAAATCTGATATTGTCTCCTTTCTGTGGGTGATTTTTTTGAGCTGTCGCATAGCGGTCAGCACATTTTACAATGTAGTCCAGTTTATGAGCACCTTGCTCATCAACAAAACTACCGACATCCAGGGGCATTGCTTCTCTTAATTGTTCCACCATGCCAAGCCGATTTAATCCCTCACAAGTTTCTGGGTTGCCAGATAGTTTTAACCATTGTTGGAGGCTGAGTTGAAGATGATCTGCCAACTGGTGATACGTTTCGTTCAGCGTCCTAAATCGTCTGCGATACGATTCCGCGCTTAAATCATAGTGTCTCAGTAAGATGCCTTGACCTCTTGAAAGTTATTTTTGTTGTCCTGTGCCAAACGGGTATAGACATCATAGGCCTTGCCTTGAGATGCTGACGTAATTTAAGGGCCCATCTGCCCTCTGGAAGATCATATATAAATATAAATTGAGCTTTATATAGCGCAATATCCACTAAATGTGCTCAAAGCGCTTTACAAGGCATATACAATTGTTAATTCCTGGAAGCGCGTTAACCACTGATCAATTTCTTCAATCTGCGGGTTGAAAGTTTCCACCGGGAATGCCATTACTGTTTCTATGCTTCCATTACTCTGACTAGATTAAATGAGGCTTTGGGTATAGAGCCGGTTTTATGCAACTTCCCTTGTTAAAGAAACTTCTATTCCCTTTTGGCGTGTGCGCTGCATTTCCGTCTGAGCACGCTCTCTCTCTCTCTCTCTCTCTCTCTCTCTCTCTCTCTCTCTCTCTCTCTCTCTCTCTCTCTCTCTCTCTCTCTCTCTTTCTCTCCAGTTCCAGATCTTTGTCTTTCATTAACTGCTCGTGTCTCCTTGTTTCCTCCTCCTCTAGTCTAGCTCGCTTCTCTTCCTCCTCAAATCTGATAATCTCCCTTTTTGTGTTTTCCGTGACATAGGTAGATAACTGTCCATCTGATAGGCCCACTTATTTATTGCCCTAACTGGATAAACTCACGTCTAACTGTAACGCCGGTGGCCATGACAAATTACAGATTGAACTTGCAGAAGGTGAATGGGAATGTTGCAATCGATCGGAGTGGACCAGAAAGAGTAGAGCAGAAATCAAACAAAGAAAACTTTGCCAGTAAGGTTTACATATGAGTGAAGAACTTCTGAAGCACATATAACGAATTAAAGTGAAGTAGACAACAACACTTTGTTGAAAAGCTTTTTCGCTAAGCAAATTTCAATATATGACACACCGTACTTAGAAAGAATAGTGATTGCCTGAGGCTTAATTGTGAGTGCTCGTGTCAATAGAGAGATACCGTTACACGTATAAACAACAACTTACACGATGACCTAACTTGAAGCTAAAGTGGCTGTATTTTTTTATTAAGCTTGTTTAGCTTAATATTTGAAGAAAGGCGGTATGTTCTCTGAAAGGGGGGGGGGGGGGGGGGGTGTTCTCTCGGTTGAAGGTCCAAAATTAATGGCAAACAATAGCATAACAATTATTGTTAGTATAGTGGCAATGAAAAGCAATATGTTTTGCAAACTATTTTTTAAATTACGTTGCCTAATTTTGCATAATTAAAATAACATGGTTGTCATAATTATAATTATAAATCAGTGTCAGTAAACAAATTATAGGTTTGTGAAAATATAGAAAAAATGGGCATGTTCCAATTTGAAATGCAACCACAGAGACTTTTTAATAATAAATAAGATTTCTTCCTTCTTCTTCTTCTTCTTCTTCTTCTTCTTCTTCTTCTTCTTCTTCTTCTTCTTCTTCTTCTTCTTCTTCTTCTTCTTCTTCTTCTTCTCTTCTTCTTCTTCTTTTCTTCTTTCTTCTTCTTCTTCTTCTTCTTCTTCTTCTTCTTTCTTCTTCTTCTTCTTCTTCTTCTTTTCTTCTTCTTCTTTCTTCTTCTTCTTCTTCTTCTTCTTCTTTTCTTCTTCTTCTTCTTCTTCTTCTTCTTCTTCTTCTTCTTCTTCTTCTTCTTCTCTTCTTCTTCTTCTTCTTCTTCTTCTTCTTCTTCTTCTTCTTCTTCTTCTTCTTCTTTCTTCTTCTTCTTCTTCTTCTTCTTCTTCTTCTTCTTCTTCTTTCTTCTTCTTCTTCTTCTTCTTCTTCTTCTTCTTCTTTCTTCTTCTTCTTCTTCTTCTTCTTTCTTCTTCTTCTTCTTCTTCTTCTTCTTCTTCTTCTTCTTCTTCTTCTTCTTCTTCTTCTTCTTCTTCTTCTTCTTCTTCTTCTTCTCTTCTTCTTCTTCTTCTTCTTCTTCTTCTTCTTCTCTTCTTCTTCTTCTTCTTCTTCTTCTTCTTCTTCTTCTTCTTCTTCTTCTTCTTCTTCTTCTTCTTCTTCTTCTTCTTCTCTTCTTCTTCTTCTCTCTTCTTCTTCTTCTTCTTCTTCTTCTTCTTCTTCTTCTTCTTCTTCTTCTTCTTCTTCTTCTTCTCTTCTCTCTTCTTTCTTCTTCTTCTTCTTCTTCTTCTCTTCTTCTCTTCTTCTTCTTCTTCTTCTTCTTCTTCTTCTTCTTCTTCTTCTTCTTCTTCTTCTTCTTCTTCTTCTTCTTCTTCTTCTTCTTCTTCTTCTTCTTCTTCTTCTTCTTCTTCTTCTTTCTTCTTCTTTCTTCTTCTTCTTCTTCTTCTTCTTCTTCTTCTTCTTTCTTCTTCTTCTTCTTCTTTCTTTCTTCTTCTTCTTCTTCTTCTTCTTCTTTTCTTCTTCTTCTTTTTCTTCTTCTTTTCTTTTCTTCTTCTTCTTCTTCTTTCTTCTTCTTCTTCTTCTTCTTCTTCTTCTTCTTCTTTCTTCTTCTTCTTTCTCTTTTCTTCTTCTTCTTCTTCTTCTTCTTCTTCTTCTTCTTCTTCTTCTTCTCTTCTTCTTCTTCTTCTTCTTCTTCTTTTCTTTCTTCTTCTTCTTTCTTTCTTCTTCTTCTTCTTCTTCTTCTTCTTCTTCTTCTTCTTCTTCTTCTTCTTCTTCTTCTTCTTCTTCTTCTTCTTCTTCTTCTTCTTCTTCTTCTTCTTCTTCTTCTTCTTCTTCTTCTTCTTCTTCTTCTTCTTCTTCTTCTTCTTCTTCTTCTTCTTCTTCTTCTTCTTCTTCTTCTTCTTCTTCTTCTTCTTTTCTTCTTCTTCTTTTTCTTCTTCTTCTTCTTCTTCTTCTTCTTCTTCTTCTTCTTCTTCTTCTTCTTCTTCTTCTTCTTCTTCTTCTTCTTCTTCTTCTTCTTCTTCTTCTTCTTCTTCTTCTTCTTCTTCTTCTTCTTCTTCTTCTTCTTCTTCTTTTCTTCTTCTTCTTCTTCTTCTTCTTCTTCTTTTTCTTCTTCTTCTTCTTCTTCTTCTTCTTCTTCTTCTTCTTCTTTTCTTCTTCTTCTTCTTCTTCGTTCCTCTGATGGACATCGATGGCTGCAGTCCGATATCTGCTATGAAGTCTGTGGTCCGCTTTTGGTCCTCAGCCTCACCATAGATTCTTCCTTATGATATTTGCAATTAATTAATCAAAATGATTTATTGATCGAAATTAATGTAGATATATCTACGAGCCCCCATTGTAATAGAATGCTATAGAGCAGTATAATTAGGTGCCCCAAACGTAAACAAAGGTCGAGAAGCACATGGCAAACCACATGTTCCTGTCTTGAGAGCTCAAGTTCCAATGTAGATTATAGAAAAAAAAATAACCTTTAAAATTTGGCTGTTAGGTGGCAAAAGAAACACATATTCATAAATACTTGATCATGAATCAAATAATGTCTAGATATGGATATTTTATGGAACAAAAGGTAAAATTTATCATAAGTTACAGTCTATCTATTTTTAGACCAGAGCAAATTATTGCGCTGGTGTGAACAAAAAGAGAATTATTCGGAGCCTGATTTTCAGAATAATTTAGTCTTATATTATTATTTCTGCAACTGTTAGATTTTATGTAAACATATTTTCAATACTGAAAGTGTATTGCCTACAACTCAAACTACAAAATTGGGAGACCTATATTATGCGTAAATTTTTCCGGTCCCTAACGAAAATCACTAGCAACTTGTTATTTATTGTTTACGTTTGGGGCACCTAATTATACTACTCTATTGTTAAATTGAGACAGCGGCGGTTCTAGCCAATTTACAGTGGTGGGGCAAAATTGATCCGATTATATATATATATATATAATATATATATATATATATATATATATATATATATTATATATATATATATATATATATATATATATACATTTTTTTTTTTTAATTATAATTTTTTTTTCACCTTTAAAAAAAAATATTTCAACCACAAATAATCACATTCACAATGAAATGACAATACCAGTAGATTTTAATTATTCCAAACGTAATCAAAAATTAATCACGAAAGAGAATACAACTAAAAAATAAAGCGACGAGACATAATGCGACAACACCTTGACAATAGAAGTCCATTTCGTTCACTCGAAAAATTAAAGAGATGCTTTAATCCCTCAACGGCGAGATTAATATTTCTGTTACATTACTGGTTTTCAGTAGTATGTAGTAACCTTAAAGTTTTCATCGAGAAGCAACAACAGCGATATGACTTGAGTTTCATTCAGAGCTGAAATTGCATCATTTTTACTGCTGTCTTAGTGGTTAGAATGATTGTGCCGGTGGTGGTAGTGGTTGGACTAGTGGTAGCGGTGGTGGAGGAGGAGGAGGAAGACGAGGCGGTGAGGGAGGATGTAATTATGATAGTGGTTTTGGTGGTGCTGTTGGTTAGAATGATAGTTGTGGAGACGATGACGGAAATTGTATGATGATGTTGATATTGTTTTTATTGCTATTGTTGTACTTGTTTTTAATATTGTTGTTGTTGTTGTTGTTGTTGTTGTTAATGATGATCGATGATGATGATGATGATGATGATGATGATGATGATGATGATGATGATGATGATGATGATGATGATGATGATGATGACAACGACGATGTCGTCGACAATGATGGTTACCACCATACGATATTACAAAGTTTATTTAATCTTAGGCTTTCGCCAATAATTCACACAATACAATTAAGACAAAAGAATGTTACCAATCTCTCCTCATGCATTCGTTATACTATCACAATAACGGCCGTGTTATCTTTACTCCTTCCCCAACCAACCCCTAGCTTCCCGCCTCTTCATCGCGAACCATCTTATGTATGTATTAGCTTCAGGACGGGCAAGTACGGAATCTGCCCACCCTTCCTTTAAACGTATTTATTTCCTCTATAACTTAGTTAGAATTCAACTCTCTCCTTACTCAGAAGAGTATTTCTCGTATACTAATTCAATTGTTGAGAAAACCAAAATGGTGGTTGTATTTTATATATTTATTTAGTCGTGACTTTTGAATAAAAGTGTTTTATTTTATTAGAGGGAATACAATAGAAAATTACATTGTTTTGCAAAATTATTTAGTCTTGCAATAAAAATACAGCGGTAATTACTTTAAGAATAATAATAAAAAAAAGAACTAACAAATTAATTTGTTTAAAAAAAAACAAAAAAAAACAACAACAAAAAAAAAACAACAAAAAACAAATAAGAAAACAATTTAAATAAATGAGTTTTGAGAAGTACTAAAGAAAACGAGAAAGAAAGAAAAAAAGAAATAATTTAAATGGATAAACAAATATATATAAAAACAACACAAATTAATACTAAATTTATATAATATTAGTAAGTTAATAAATTTAATTCAATACTGATAAAAAGAACAGGAGCGTATCCTGGTTTATGCATTACGGGGTGCATGGTGATTCGCAATCTATAAAAAATACACACAAATTGATTTCAGTACGAAGTATCAAGTTTAAGTAGTAACTTTTGAAATTATCTAATTTAAATTTGATTATTTCGGACCTGGTAATACAGCTTATAACTTGAAAAAACAGGCTGGTATTTGCCCATCCTGCCCATTATTACCAGCCGTCCCTGCTCCAGATCAATAAGTCAAATAAAGTTTCTTACTTTAAATGTCTTTCCATCGTTTCAAAAAGCCTTTTTATTTCCCCCTTTAAATTTGTTATAGATCAACGTCGATAGTCGAACCTAATTTCCGGTTGACCTTCTCTGCAGTAAGGCTTGCCAAGGCCGAATTTTCGATCGAGAAAAGGTTAAATCTTGGTTATTAGGAAAACCGAGAAATGTTTTCTGTTTTGAGGGCTTTTCGTCCCAATGCAAATTTTGTAAGTCATACTTTAAGTAATGAATTAACGCAATTTTCACCAATGTTTTTAATGTTTATTAAGATTATGAATTAACTTCCTTGTAAAAGAAAAATAATAATGCCCCCCTCCCAAACCCCCCCAGTAGTTAGGGCTAGGGGCAGGGGCCCTTAGACTTAGAACAATTATAAACAAAAAAAAAAAAAAAAAAAAAAAAAAAAAAAAAAAAGAATACTGGGGATGTAGGAGCTTTCGGAAGGCCTCCCAAAATAAAACCTAGTACCTTTAACTAACCCAAATAGAAAAAAAAAGCCTCCGCTCTCGAGCTAACCTGCCTTAAGTCTTAAGAGAATAAAAAACAACCCTAGGACCTCTTTGCACTACCTTTCACTTCACTTTCAATTTCAAGTTTTATATGATGACACATTGAATAAACACCAGACAAAAGATCCACGATGAAAATACAAATTGAAAGAAATGCTAGCGCTAGGAGCTTTCGGAAGGTCTCCCGAGGCTTCTCTCCCAGGACCCGTTCTTATATACGCCTAGACCTAGACGTGATAGTGATAGCGATAACAGAGGCTTAGCCAAAGAATGCATCAACACATCCAACCATAGCAGAGTTACGTATTGAGGGATATACTATATATATAATAGCTAGCAGAGATTTTGAAACTGCAGGCAGAGGAGTATACTTATTGGTGAGGGAGAACCTCAAGGTAAACCCCATAAGAGGAACTCACAGATCACGACTTTAGGCAGGGACAGCGCTTAGTGCTCGATTGGAGTGACTGGACCGAGTCAGATATTGGTAGGAGTGATTTAAAGGAGCCCAAATAGTACAGGAGAAAATAATGAGAGAATGATTGGGATGATAAGGAGTGAGTCACAAAGAAAGCATTCAGAGATAATTATTATGGGAGACTTCAACATGCCGGAACTGGAGTGGAAAGGGATGGACGGAGCAAAAGAGGGAAGCCTGGAGGAAAAATTAATCTAAACCATTGAAGATTGCTACCTACAATAGATAATAAATGAACCCACAAGACAGAGAAAAAAACAAGCCCAATGTATAGGACTTATTATTGATGGAGGAAGAAAATGACATTATCGACCTGAGACTGGGTCACCCACTGGGAAAAAGCAACCACGCGACCTTACTCCTAAAGATGAGGGTGACATCAGAGACTGTGTACGAAAATCTGACACTCAGATATAGGAAGGCAGATCTAGAATGAGAGCGAAACTGGGGCTTATCAAATTGGAGGAAATACTAATCATAGGAAACAACTGGAATAGCTTTACCAGAGAGCTCAACCAATGCTTTGAGAGAAACATCCCGAAAAGCAGAGGGAACCGGATTGGGAGAACACAACCTTGGATGACACAGGAAGTGAGAGAGGCATTACAGAAGAAGAAGGCAGCAAATAGAAGATACTCTAGAAGCAAAACGGAAGAGGATTGGGACATATTCAAAAGGGTGAGGAACGCAACTACACTAAAATAGTCTGACTAGCGCACCAAAAGTATGAGAACAAGATAGCAGAGGAAACGAAAGAAAACCCTAAGGCATTCTGGGGTTATGTAAAAAGTAAAATAAGACAAGACAGGGAACCTGTGACATGAGGAAAGAAGATGGCACCTGGACATATGAAGATGAAGACAAGGCAGAGGTGCTAAATTTCTTCTTTGTCTTTACAGTGGAGGACCAGGAAAACTTGCCAGATATTGCGACAAGAAGTAATTAGTATAGATACTTCACAATGGCCGATTACTGGAGAGAGAGTAATGAAGAAACTACAAAACCTAAAGGAGAGTAAATCACCTGGACCTGACAAACTTCATCCTTACATTCTAAAACACTTGGCAGAGCAGCTCAATATTCTCACCTGATCATCATAATCTCTCTTGTGACTGCTATTAGTGGTACTGGACGTAAGGAGGGTGAGCATGTCATGTCATGTATTTAGAATTTAGACTGGATGGGCTTTAGATATGGGAATCATGTTGGAAATCTGTATACGGGAGAATAGCGAGAAGGTGCCACTACCTCTATTCTCACCCAGGATGTGAATAGCCACTCCATATAATTATACTAGATTTATAGCCTAATTGTAATGGAGAAAAAGAGCCCTTTTGCCCTGGCACGAGCAGGGAGGGTGGGGGATGGTCAGACTGTTCCCATTCCATTGTTAAAAACAACGAAGTGCTTAATCACAGTAGTATTGCAATAGTGGGGCCACCATGGAACCACTATTTGCAGTAGTAGAAGAGCTCTCCCGTCTCTGAATATTAGTTTTTCTCCCCTCACTGAACACAACACTATTTTCTGTTCAAAATGGCGTGCTGTCAAATAGCTTGAAGTTGATTGTGTTATTTTGAGAAGGAAAGAAAAGGAGGGATGAGTGAAACATTTTGTGTGACTGAGAATTGAGATTTTGAATGTTTCAACTTTTCCTTCAAGCCTGAAACTTGACAAGATCGTGTTTTGTTTTGTTTTTGTTACCCCAATCCAATCCATGAAAAATTCCCCGTCCCCACCTCTCCGACTTGATCATTCGTCCACATCTTGAAATCTATCAGCTTATCTGTCAGATTACTTACTTTAATGAGAATAGTTCCGCCCCCAAAGATAAGCAAGATAAAGCATAAATGATTATTAAAATTTTATGTCATTTGTCTGAACATTTATTGTGATATTGTAAAAAAATAAATTTTTATTTCATGTTGGCAGTGTTTGCAGAAGGCCATTAAAGTAGGCAGCTATTCCACAGCAACAGAAGCATCCCATGAACTTGTGGTGAGTATGGGAAATTGATAAAGGATGAAAATTAAATTTGAATATTTTTAAAAGAAAATAAAATTGAGCTTTTAATATATAGCGCAATAGCCACTAAAATTGTTCTATAAGCGCTTTACAAGGGATCACAAGCCAACTGCAACTCTTTCATATGTAGGAGGAGACGTAATGTCTGTAAGGTGATAATGACATGTTTAAAAACCGATATAACGCTGTTAATGACCAGGTACTAATACTCAATAATTTTACATCTTTCCTAGCATTATATGTTGGAAGCTGTATTTACGATTAAAAAATAAACAACTAGTCATTCATTTTATGAGCAAATTTTCACTATCAGGCCAAAGCAATATTTTCTTTATCCCAACAGAAGGAGATGATAATTCTTTGGTCATTTCATTCTTAAATAATTTCTTCTTCCATGGACAGTCTAAGTCTAAGACTGCATTCGAATCTTTTGGGGTTCTGGGTGGTGCAAATAGTTTAAGATTGACTAGGCCAAGGGAAGAAAATAACGAGTGAGCTTTGTGTTTCTTTTTCGACAGCATGTTCTAAAAACGGTATAATACACAGTTTTGAAGAAAAAATTGTCATTTTTACTTTATTTCTTTTGATTTGGTTAGTTAAGATTTAGACTGTATTTTTTAAACTTCTCTTTCTGGTTATGCTACAGTGGTCACCGTCACATTGTAATTGTCCACTTTGCGTAATAACTCACCATTCTCATGGATCAGAAATGTAACTATTAAATACAGCTATATTGTATTCAGCTTCTTTGTCTAATAACCAGCTTTTTTTCATGGAGTAATTAAGAGGGGGAAATGATTTTGATGAAATTGCTTTGCAAATAGTAATAGAGAAAACCTGAATAAAAATTTGGTTCATTGATTTGCATCTCAATGTTTGAAGTAAAGTCACATAACGAAGTGTAATAAATTAACAAACACATTCATACACACTGCTATTTTAAGAGACCCTTTCACACCAATGTTCACCTAGAGAAATTGTCTTACATCCATCAAATAGGTTGTCATTGCAGGTAAAGTTATGTGCTCGGTTTCTCCGATTCCAGTGTATTACCTTCATAGTAGCCGCTTGTCATGGTGGAATCGTTACCATTATGATTTGCTATTCCAGAAGATGAGCAAAGAAGCATGAGAAAATGTAGTACAGAATCACTTCCACCATTACAAAACATCACTCCAACATCTATGACCACATCACACTACCCTACCTCTACTACAGCCTTATCTTTATTAACCAAACCTCTACCATGTTGTCACTTTCCTGAAATATAATTCAGAGATAAATAGCAATAATAAGATAAATAGAAGCTTAAAATTAATTTACAAAGACATATAATGCAAACTTTGAAAAGAGAAAATCCAGTTTGTTTTTTTTTTAACGAAGGAAGAAAAAAGTAATATTATTGATAAGGTACCGTTTTTGGTCGAAGTAGTTGTGTACGCTTTAATGTTCTGTTTTTGAGGTCTAAAAGTTGGGCGCTGTGCTACTATTATTACATAAGAGAAAATCATTGATGGCCTGGGGTAGTCAGACATTTCATGATTACAGTATTACAAACGATTTATAATCAAATGGCCAGGGGAAGGATAATGTCTTTTGGTTTGGTGAATGGACTATGAGCTTATACCAAATTATTGCCATCTTTTTAGAAATTAGGAGAAAAATTAAAAACATAAACATAAACAATTTTTAAAAGATGAAATAATGATTCGTATACTATTAACAACGTAAGGAAATCTTATTTATAAGTAAGGGACGTAGCCACTCTGGTTAGCAACCCATTCATTTTGTCACCCAAGGAGCAGGCGATGAGGCTGTGACCATTGTATTATATTTTTTACTTATTTAAGAGATAGATGTCAAATTACATTTAGTATGTCTGGGTGGGGTTTCTCACCTCCCATAGTGGGCAGGGGGTACATACTGTGTCTTCTATCCCCTTATATCTGTTTTCCAACATGCTTTCTGTCTTTGTCTTGGATTGAGATTACTTGGTTTTGTCCTGGCCCTGGCCGGAGTCCTAGCTGGGAGGGAAACAGTCAAATGCATAGTTATTGTTTTGGGAGATGATATTTGTTTCCTTGTAAATCGTTTCTCTGTTATGTATTATTATATTTTGATTTTGAATTTATAATATAAGCATTTGAGTGTATTCCTCTTTGTTGGATTTTGTGCTTGTGTCCGGATGAGACTAATAGGTGGTCTCAAACTAAGTACTTTGATAGTGTGCTTTTAGAATCTACATCTGATTCCTATTTGTTTCCAGTTTCCCTATGTCTTACTTTTTCTTGGGTGCTTTATTTGTAATTCTAGAACTTTTTACTATCCCATTTTCTTCCTTTTTACTTGCGCTGATATGACCTAAATGTGTTGCAAGTTCCGTAAACCCTTAAAAACAATAAAAAAACATTTAGTATGTGTAATGTTATCTTGTATTATGTTCTGTGCACCCTATTACCACGTTATTGTCAATAATAGTTTTCAAATTGTGATTTACCAAAACTCACATATTGATATGATCATAATAATGTGAAATATTACCTTTTGTTTTTTGTGACAGAAATTCAAATGCATGTCAGTTAGGAATTTACTAAGAATTATATTTGATTGATGTTTACAGAGGGAAAATATTTTTTTTATTAAAATACAAAGAAACATGATATTACAGATTGAGTTCGGAGTAAATTGTTGTGTCCATAAAAGATATCGACAACAAAAGATCTACAAGAACAACTCTTTCAGATGTTGTGGTCAAAACTAAATGTGTTTACTTTATGACTTTCTTCAAAATTTACACTTGTAGACAAGTCTTGTTATGATTGAGGTGAAGTTAAGAAAATATAGAAATATATTAATGACAGTACTTCACATGCTAATAAAGATGCCATTTTCTTTTATGAATAAAGTCTGTTGAAAGTCATTGACGTTTTAAAAGTTTGGAAATTTTGCATTAAAAAATAATAATATAAAGAAATGCTGAGAATCGATTACTGACTTTTGAAATTTCGAAAGCAAAACAATGTAAAGTGCTTTAATTACTTTCAATTTAAACTAGTTAATATTTCTACAAATTTTCCATCTTTCAGATTTTCAGGATTCACTCAAAATTCTTTTCTTTGAATTTTTTTTTTGTTTTTTTTGTTTAATAATTTGTTTGTCATTCGTCTTTGATAATTTGTAATTTTATCTTTATGAGAAATGGATTTTTTTTTCTTTTTAATTTTATATATATAACTTCGTAAATTGATTTCTAAATATCTGGTTTTCATTATCGATATAAATTTGTAAATTAATTTCTAAATATCTGGTTTTCATTATCGATATAAATTTGTAAATTAATTTCTAAATATCTGGTTTTCGTTGTCAATTTAAATTTGTAAATTAAATTTGAATATCTGGAAATATATGACTGAAAATAGATTTCAAATAATGCAATGACATACTAAACCATTTTACAACCAAGGAACAATGAAATTTTTTGTAGATTATGGAAGATACCAAATTATCAATCAGTGTTCTATTCAAGTAAAGACTTGAGAAACTCTGATATTAGATCTGTGCAGTTTCTATCGCACACAAATCGAAAAAGTGGCTAAGCATTGTACAATGGCTTTCAGTGAGTTCATATTAGCTATATTAACAGTCAGGTTAAAAAAAAGTTCTGTCACCCTAATTACCCTAATTAATTTTAAAAACACTCAATTAAGAATATAATATGTACTACAATTCATTATCTTTGGACAAATCATTTCCCGTGTTGATAGATGTCACATCATACAATCAAAACAACTCACTTAACGTATTGGTTTTTTAAAATCCAGAACATTCCATCTGAGTTTTGCACATTACAGAAATTTTATGTTTTGTTTTATTTAATTTATTTGATTGAAATTTAAAATAGTGAAATTAACACATTGAGAGCGTGACTGAGTTATCGGATGCTTTCATTGGGATTAACGATTATTGCATTTGCAAGACACTTTCATGTGAGTTAAACGACAATTCAACATTTAAGACGTTTTGGTGACACTGAATGTGTTGAAGACAGACCCTGGGTGGGGTACCCAACCTCCCCTACTGGGCAGGGAGGCACTTACTGTGTCTTCTATACCCCTATATCTGTTTTCCAATTGCTTTCGTGGAATGAGATAAATTGATTTTGTCCTTTCCCTTACCCGAGTCCTTGGCCGACAGGGAAACAGTCAAATGCATTGTGGGAGATGTTTTGTTTTTGTCTTGTAAATTATCTCTTTGTCATGCTCTGTATTATTTCTTGTAAGCTTATTTTCTACTTTAAATGGCCTCAGGCCACATTTAAGCTTTTACTTCTTGTTAAATAAAAAATTTTAATTGGAAATTAAATTGAACTAACACCTTTGACAATGAAGCCTTCAATTAAAAACTGTATAGCTAATAAACCTAAACATAAACGGATTACTTCCCTTTATAGTAACTCTGGCCCCCCAGGAAAACGTGACCGATGCGGCCGCATAATTTGCCACTTACCGCAATGCGGCCGCATAATTCACCTTTTACCGCATAATTATGCAAAATATGTTTTTTAGCGTGAATTTATGACCATTGTATGAAGAAAAATGAAACCAAAAAAGTCCGACGATGTTCCCTAATACGTGACAGTGACTTCCATTTAACTTTAAAGGGATGCTATTCCAATTCCAAGTTCCAAGTGTACGATTTGATTTGTCTTCTTGAGATCTACCCTGCTAAGCTGCTCCTGTCTCCACATTGGGATCAACTTGAGAACCTCACAAAGCTGAAAACTGTACCCGAGGAGGAGATCAAGAGGTACACCCGGCAGCTTGGGCCCCTCGCGTTGAAGAACTCCATCACCTCTTCTGTTGACGTGCCACATTTTTGGCAGTCCATCTCTGATGAAGTGCCCGCTTTGGCTGCTTGTGCCAAGCGGTACAAATACACCACGATCAACAGCGCTGATGCTGAGCGCAGTTTTTCTGTTTACAATCTGATATTGTCAGACAGGCGCAGGAGTCTTAGCACAACGTCTCTACGACATCTAGCTTGTCTGTGCTACAACAAAAAAATAAGTTTTGAATTTGCGTTGTAGTTCTTTATTTTTGAATTGGTTAAATGTAAATAAAGCAATGGAAAAATTTAGACAGCTATTTATTACTTTTTTCTTGTTTTGCATAATTTGTAATTTCCCTTGCATAATTTGCCTTTTTCCCCCCGCATAATTTGCAATTTCTCCCGCATAATTTGGGATATTTTTTTGCATATTTCCGGGGGGCCAGGTAACTAAAATTTCTATATTTTGGTTTTAACATTAATAATGATCATTTTTTTTTTTTTTGTATGAGTATGTTTTTTTTTTACCCAAGTGGGCAGCTTTAGAAGTAATTAGCTTGTCTATAAATTATATGTGTGAATTTTCCATCATTTTGCCAAATGTGATTGCATTAGTAGTATGTAGTAGGAAGTAGTAGTAGTAGTAGTTGTTGTTGTATGAAGAATAGGAGTGAATGCTAAAAAAAAAAAAAAAAAAGAGAGAGAGAGACATGGATCATTAGATAACATAATGGAAAAATCTTGTTTCAGGTGCAAAATGTCATCTATGGAATTGAAGCCCGCTCTCCCAGATTTTTTATACAACTGATTTAATGGGTTGGCAGATGTATATCACCATCACAACTTCATTTGATACATAATCATCACCACATCATTATCTCTTATTCTTACCACCACCACGGTGGCATCACCACTGCTACAAATACCATCAGTGTGTGTCATTGCCACAACCAACAACAACATCACTTCTACCACCACAGCTTCGCCATCATCACCACCATCACTATCGCACCATAGGCCATAGCTAAAACAATCACCATCTCTTCCCCTGACGCTAGCATCAATAATACCAACATGATCGCTCGCTTATCATGTGTTGTTTACATGCGCACCTGTTATGAATGTAAAGCCGTGAGAAAATCCTTTCATTTGATAAAAAATAAAATGAGCTTTTATATAGCGCTATATCCACTAAATGTGCTCAGAGCTTTACAAGGGGTCCAGGGCCAACAGCAACACTTAATATGTAGGACGAGACATGACGCCTGTTAGGCGATATTACAATTCTTTCGGACAAAGACAACGCTGTTAACGGCCAGGTACTCATTTTACACCCGAGTACGGTGAGAGATTTTGAGTAAAGAACCTTGTCCAAGGACTCAACTATGCGCCGAGAGAGTCTCGAACATAGGACCTTCCGATCCGAAAGCGAATGTCATACCACAAGACCACATAGCCTCACATTATGTGTAACATGATGGGGTTGAGTTTGTAAATACGGCGGTAGTAGGATCCGAAACAGATCGAAGTTTAGCTGCAAATTCTAGCTGTTTAAATCAGAATTTAGCGACTGACATGTTTTACAAAATCAAAAATTAAATACATTTGCTTTTAATTTCAAGCTTTTTCGCAATCATGAATGGATTCTTTAATGGTTTAAGAAACATTATTCGCAACAACAACCAAAAAAATGCTAAAAATTCACATTATCTTCTATTTTGGCTTATATCTCGAATCGAAGCTTGCCGCATCTTCCCAGGTTTTCTCATCCAGTCTCACATTTTATTGCATTAGATAAACAACATGTTTGCTGTGTTATGTGCCTAGTTCGATCAACTTTGAATTGTGTTCATAGACTATATTCAATTTTGATTTCAGGGATGAAAGAACTTTTGCATGTCTGTATAGTATTAATAATAATGATGATGATGATGATAATAATAATAATGATATACTGTTAATAGTAATGTTATCTTTTTGCTCTTCAGAATAAGGAACAATGCTGCTTATAATACTTCAATCAATAATATTATTTTCTTTGCACAGGAAAAGGGTTGACATTTTTAAAATACATTTTAAACTTGAATCAGCTCTACAGACCTTTCATTACAAAAAAATTCCTATGGATGAATCGAGTATTATTATTATTATTATTATTATTATTATTATTATTATTATTATTATTATTATTATTATTATTATATTATTATTATTATTATTATTATTATTATTATTATTATTATTATTATTATTATTATTATTATTATTATTATTATTATTATTATTATTATTATTATTAATATGTGAAGTACAAGAAGAAGAAAAATATCAAGGTTGAAATTGGAAACGCCCTTCAGTTTTACACACTTTTCAAATGGCAATTATTAGTTACTGCCATGTCTTTTTTAAAAGGTCAAATATTGATTTAGAATGTTATGATTTAATTACCACCAGGAAGCAATTATAATTGTCTAAATATGTTCCATAAACGTCTTTTATTTGATTTATTCAACAGCCTTTTAAGCTTCACAAGCTAGAAAATGGTCCACAAGAGACAGTTACTTTCACAAGAGAGGAAGCTCTCAAGTATTACCGTCAAATGAGGACAATACGAGTCATGGAGACGACAGCTGGGAACCTCTATAAAGCCAAATGGATCAGGGGATTTTGTCATCTGTACTCTGGACAGGTCAGTGTTCTTTTAGGCTTAATGTTCATCCATTGTAAGACTATATATAGGTATTTAATTAATTTTTTAACAAGGACCTATAATTTTTATTCTCATTTTTAAGTTGATGTTATCATGTATTTCTATATATCCTTTTAAAACAAGGTTTCAAAATAATTAGTTATCCTTTAGCTCTTCTACAATTGTAGGTTTTCGCTCTTTGTTTGAAGAATGCGACAAGCTTGGGGTTTCAGGATGTACTACCGTATGTATTAGGGCTTCACTAATGAAAGATGAAGATACAACTGGAAACAAAGTTCAGTGCATAGCCTTGACATTGCAAATGTTTACATAGAGTCACCATATTACATAGGCAAAGTCGAATTTTGTCACCGATTTGATAATTGGTAATAATGACAATGCCGAAGATGTTGAAGAATTAAAACTTGCACAACAAATTGTTTGCCCAGCAGAAACTAGATCTACGGTCAAAAAGCAACAGTCACCAATGACTATTCCACTAGAACCACAAAACTTTGATCACAATGATTTTGTTATGGCACAGAAAGAAGATGATTCTATAAAAACTTACTTTAAGCTTGTTGCCAAAACTTTAAAATCAAAAACAAAATACACTATTGAAAACTATATACTGTATAGGTCAATGACAAAAGGCTCCCACGAAAGTATAGCTTTAAATTACTAAACAAGTGAAGGAGATGTGTAGTAGGGGTAGTACTTCTTCACTCCTGACTGATCACGACTCAGCAAATATAGAGAACAACCGTGCTTCCCAAACGTACTTCACACAAGACTTATCACTATTCTTTTGTGTCTGGATAGAGATCTGACCGAACAAGTTTCAAGGCACCAAATATTATCACACTGTTTTATGGAGATGTGATATTACGACACACGTCTCTTTTTATTTGTCACTGAACAGGCAATACAACCGGCCAGCATTGAATATTTTAGAACACAGTTTTGGCCTTCTCTGTGTATACTTTATTTGGATTCATACACATAGGAACAGATCAACCTTTTCTGTTCTATGATTTTAATAGTCACTTTGATCAGACTGACATTGCAAAGATCGGCCTTCTCTATGCTATGACTATTTTTTGGTCACCCATTTGTGGACTTACACAGTACAGATCAGCCTTTTCTATACTTTGATTTGGAGGTCACTCATTCAAACATCCGATTCACATAATACAGTTACCTGCACTATGCCTTGCTATTTTTCGCCCCGAACGTTACTCACACAATCAACCCTGCATTGTGCGATCAAGAATAGCAAGTGCTGATTTGCGGCCTGCCATGGGTTTATATATCATGGTGAGTAATTTTCATTGGACGACCAAGAGGGGTTGTCAACACAAATAGCCTAACCAAAAACTAAATGCTAAAATTTGGCAATACTCGGGTAACGTAATGTAACGCAATTTTTTTTTTTTTTTTTGGGTATTTTTTTTTAGTTGTCTAGTTTTCTATTTTTGATTTAATTCATTATCTTCAACAGGAAGCAATTTGTGTTGGAATGGAGGCAGCTATTACACCAGATGATTCGGTCATCACAGCTTACAGAGCTCATGGATGGACATATATCAGGGGTGTGTCACTTCGTGGTGTTCTGTCAGAACTTACAGGTAAGGAAATATGTTTATCATTGTTAGACTTATGGCCTTATTATTTACCCTGGCTGGGTGGTGTTCCTGACCTCCCATTGTGGGCAGGGAGGTACTTACTGTGTCTTCTATCCCCCTTTATCTGTTTTCCAACTTGCTTTCTGTCTTTGTCTTGGAATGAGATTACTTGGTTTTGTCCTGGTCCTAGCCCTAGCTGAGAGGGAAACAGTCAAATATATAGTTAGTTTTGGGAGATGAGATTTTTTTCCTTGTAAATCATCTCTCTTTTATGCACTGTATTATGTTTTCTTTATATTATATATGATTTGTAAAACATTTGAGTGTATTCCTCTTAGTGGGGACCTTGTGCTTGTGTCTGGATGAGACGTTTAGGTGATCTCAAACTAAGTACTTTGATAGTGTGCTCTTGGAATCTACACCTTTTTTCATATTTGAACCAATTCCCCTTTGTCTTACCTTTTCTTGGGTTCTTTAATTGTAATTCTAGAACATTTACTATCCCATTTTCTTCCTTTTTACTGGCGCTGATATGACCTTAATGTGTTGCAAGCGCCGTAAAACCCTTAAAAACAAACAAACAAACATATTTACCCTGGACTTGTTTAAAATTAAAGTAGATCATGGTTTTTAAACCAATTTGCAGAAATATTGAAGATTAAGAAACATAATAAACTAATAACAAAAACTTGTGCATTGGAACACAAAATTATATCTTCTGATACCAATGTTTTGTTATAATGGTTTGTAAAGCCCAGTTATAAAACTTCTGGCTTCGCCTGCAAAGTATGTAAAATTGTCAAGGATGATATTAAAAATTTTAATAATGCACCAAACAGAATATCGTCATCAATGAAGTTCCTTCTCTAAAATATGAATCAACGGTATAAATCAGTATTATTGGGTCGACGTCTTTGCGAATAATAATAATAACCATGATAATGAAAATAGTAGTATAATAATAATAATGATGACAAAAGTATTAATAATTCAAATAACAAGGTTACCAATTTTCCGCAAATTTACGGAATTATATTATATTATTAGCCCTCAGTATATTTTCCAATCACCTGCTAAACGGAAAAAAAGGAAGTACAAAAGTCTTTTTACTGGAGTTCAGCACTCAGAAAGGGGTCGGTCTTGTTTGTGTAAAAGTTCAGTAGATTTTTGCCTCCAGAATAGGTTTCAATAGTCGTAACGTCACTTCCTTCCTTATGACGCATGGTAACTTAGTAACACTGGCTCTAAACTATCGGAGCAATGGCGGACGCCCGTATGAAATATTTCTCCAACGAGCATAAAAGCGTATCCAGAGGGGGAAAAAACATAAATTTGATCATGTTTTGACTTTTACACATTCTGATCACAAAACATATGAAAAGTTCTGGCCAGCTTGAAGAATAAAAAGTAATGATTTTCTTTGTTTAGAACCAAGATGGCCATCGTTGCCGGGGGGCGTGACATCAGTCTACTGAATCCAATTGGCAACCTTGAAATGATAATAATAATAATTATATTAATAGTAGTAGTACTACTTGTAGTACTAGTAGTAGTAGTAGCAGTAGTAGTAGTAATTATAATCATAATTATGGTAATAATGAAAATGGTGAGGGTGTATAAACAGGTATTCAAACTCAGGGTTCTTTTCTTAATCATGGAAGAATTGCAAATATTTTGAGAGTTCAATGGATATCGGTACCTATATTACCTTCACAAAGTCTCATTATTTTTTCTAAATTTCTTATGATTTCAGGTCGTGAATCTGGTTGTGCCCGAGGTAAAGGAGGCTCAATGCACATGTATGCCAAGAACTTTTATGGTGGAAATGGAATTGTGGGGGCACAGGTTGGTTGTTTCAGATAATTGGATTGGTATTGTTTTTTTAATTTACAGATATAGTTAAATTGTTTCAAACCATCACAACAGACTCGGTTACATTGGCATTACATTTCTTGCTTAAAAATGTTCCTCAATTCTTATTTTTATGTGAATTGTCGTTTTTTTAAGCATTACTCTCTGATTTGGAAAATTATTATCTGAATTTTTTATTGGTTCTGTTTCAATCAGTAAAGATAACTAATCATGTGGAGGAATGCATACATTCTCAGAGTGGCTGAGGTGATGTGATACCATCGTAATGAATTTTAGATGATAAAGACCAACAAAGAAATCTTACTAGAAGAGTTAGTTGAATATTTCATAGGTGGGAATTTCCTGCTATTTAAAAATTGAAATAAAATCTCGCTCAAATATCGCTATTTTCCAATGTTGAATTCTAGTAGGTTTAAGACAGAATAAGTTCCATAACAAACACACCATCATTTTCACTTTATGTGGTCTTGTGGTATGACACTTGTTCTCGGATCAGAAGGTCCTGGGTTCAAGCCTCGCTTGGTGCATAGTTGAGTCCTTGGAAAAGGCTCTTTACTCACATTCTTTCACCATGCTCAGGTGTGAAAAGAGTACCTGGCCATTAACAGCATTGTGTCTGTCTGAAGAAATTGTAATATTGCATAACAGGTGTCATGCCTTGTTCTGTATGGTATGTGTTGCTATTGGCCAGGGAAACTTTGTAAAGTGCTTTGAGCGTGTTTAGTGGATATTGTGCTATATAAAAGCTCACATTTTTTGTTGTTGTTTTTTTTTTCCAGGGAAATCACAATAATACAATCATCGTCACCACCACATCATCATCATTGCAGCATCCACTGCCTGGATTGTTTGTTATAATCATTAAAACCACCACCCCCTTCACTACTACCGACAATAGCATCACCACAACAACGTTATTATTTTCATTATTACTATTATTATTATTATTATTTTTATTATTATTATTATTATTATTATTATTATTATTATTATTTTGTGTGTTGTTGTTGTTGTTGTTGTTGTTGTTGTTGTTGTTGTTGTTGTTGTTGTTGTTGTTGTTGTTGTTATTAGTATTATTATTATTATTATTATTATTATTACTATTATTATTATTATTATTATCATTATTACTATTGTCTCGATCCAGGTTCCAGTTGGGGCAGGTATAGCATTAGCTCACAAATACAAAGACGAAGATAATATCTGCATATCTCTCTATGGTGATGGGGCCGCAAACCAAGGCCAGATATTTGAGGCCTATAATATGGCCAAGCTATGGGATCTGCCTTGTATCTTTGTGTGTGAAAACAATGGCTTTGGCATGGGGACATCAGCAGAGAGAGCAGCAGCTTCTACTACCTACTACACCCGTGGAGATTATATTCCAGGCTTGTGGGTCAGTTATATTTTGAAACCGTATTTTAATTACTTTTTTTGCCTATTACAAGAGCTGTAACCTAACAATAATTGCCTAATTGGACAATAAAGATTATTATTATTATTATGATTATTATTATTCCATTTATTAAATCGATTGCTTGCATTTAAAAATTGATTTGTAAAGACTTTGATTATTTTTGTTAACAGATATCTTTCATCACTTTCATCTCATATATGTTCTTTATTTTTGCACTAACTTGCACAAAATATAAGTTTCTAAGATTTGAACTTTTTTGATTTGTTAATTCTTTAGAATGCAAATATTGATACCCGTTTTCACTTGTTTGTTTTTTTTATAGTATTTGATTTTGATATTATGATTTAAAACCCTCTTTAGGTGGATGGAATGGATGTACTTGCTGTGAAAGAGGCCACTCGATTTTGCAAGGACTATGTATTGAACAATGGCCCAATTGTAATGGAGATGGCGACCTACAGATATCATGGGCACAGTATGAGTGACCCAGGAACTAGGTACACAGCTTTTCTGGCTTATGATCTGTTTGGTTGTTTGTTTTTTTTTTTCAAATTAATCATCCCAAGTTTTGGCAGTAATAAATTTCAGCTTCAAAGCAAAATATTTTTTTTTAACCTACTGTAATTAACGCATTTGTGCGATTCGTTTATAATTCTCAGAAATAGACATATGTGTCAGTGCATGACGTAATCAGTCGGAAGGTGAACATTTTGGATTTGCATTATTTGCATTTTCTGAAAGAATGTGCTCCCCATAGAATTTTAATCTTTATTTAAAGTAAACCGCGTGATTTTTCATGAAGTTACGGTCAAGTGTTTGGGAAAGGTATCCAGCAACTTTTCTCAAATTTCATACTTTTTCAACTTGACTTGCTGTAAAAAATATTTAGAAGTGATTTTAAGCTTTGATATTTCCCGAAGATGTACAAAAAGGATTGGATTTAATTATTTATGAGAACTCATTTGTGATAAAGTTTGACCTTCTGATTAAACTTGGCATTATCTCAGTTTAAACCTTTTCACCATCCGACTGATTATGTCATTCACTGTAACATATAATAATGATGTCATTTGTATTCTTATTTCTTTAACTATGGAGATAAAAAATAGCAAAATTCAAGCATAGACAGGATTTTAAGGTAACCATTCTTATAGCCCTTCTTCATTCCAAATTTCAACTCTTGATTACTTTATATTATTTTATCTCTAATATTTTTAAGCTATCGTACGATTACTTAATATTATTTTATCTGTAATATTTTTCAGCTATCGTACGATTACTTTATATTATTTTATCTGTAATATTTTTCAGCTATCGTACGATTACTTCATATTATTTTATCTGTAATATTTTTCAGCTATCGTACGATTACTTCATATTATTTTATCATGTAATATTTTTCAGCTATCGTACGATTACTTCATATTATTTTATCTGTAATATTTTTCAGCTATCGTACGATTACTTTATATATTATTTATTTTTTCAGCTGTAATACTATTTTGATTTTCAGCTATCGTACGATTACTTCATATCTGTAATATTTTTCAGCTATCGTACGATTACTTCATATTTATTTGTACTAATCATTTTAATATTTTTCAGCTATCGTACGATTACTTCATATTATTTTATCATGTAATATTTTTCAGCTATCGTACGATTACTTCATATTATTTTATCTGTAATATTTTTCAGCTATCGTACGATTACTTCATATTATTTTATCATGTAATATTTTTCAGCTATCGCACGATTACTTTATATTATTTTATCATGTAATATTTTTCAGCTATCGTACTCGTGAAGAGGTCCAGGAGATTCGGCAAACACGAGACCCGATTGGAAAATTCAAGGAAGTTATTGTCAATGCAAATTTGGTAACTAAAGATGAAATAAAGGTATGTAATTATTTGCAATAAATTTTCATCTTTGAATTCGTGTATTTGTTTACATATTATATCTTTGTCTTCCTTTTTTCTTTACACTCACTTAATTGGTTAACAACATCATCATCATCATCATTATTATTATTATTATTATTATTATTATTATTATTACTATATTATTAGTTGTAGTAGTATTATAATTATTGTTAATAGTGGTAGCAGTAGTAGTAGTAGTAATAGTAGTATAGTGGTAGTAGTAGTTGTGGTTGTGGTAGTAGGATCTAGTAATAATTGTTGTAGTTCTGTTGAAACGTTTCAATTTTTAAAAATATTATTCAGTTTTAATTGTTAAACACAAAAGGATTTGTTTGTAATGTTATTAAAGATTCTGACATTATTTATTTGTCCTATATCTATAAAAGAAAATTGAGGATGAAGTCAAGAAAGAAGTAGCTGAAGCAGCAGAGCAGGCGAAAACTGATCCTGAGCTCCCCTTAAATGAACTGTACCAGAATATTTATGCAGACCCACCGCAAGATTACAACGTTCGAGGATGTGACGACTCAATTTGGGTCCATTCTAGATAGTCTTATAAAATATTACCCAGCAACTCTCAGTTGTCACTTCATTTTGCATTCAGTATGCTATGACGCTTTTGTTGTTTGAAATAAATATGCATATTTATATTATATATTTATTTATTTATACTCTGAATATCATGTTGTCCATAATTTTAGGATGAAAAGAAATGTCACAGTGGTGTCACATTTGAATGCAAAATGTTGTGAGCTTTATCATCTTTAAAACCATCTCACTGTTTTGGAGATTAAGATTATCCCTACTTGCATAAATTTAATAGGGTGTAATTTAATTTTGGGAAGTATTTAATTTCAGTGGCTATATCAATGGGGAAAAAAAATATTAAGTAAAAGGTCTTATGATGATTAATAAGAAAATGTTTCGTGTATCTTTGGGTTGCAAGTTAAATGGATCAGGTTGGGGTTGAAATCTCAGATTTATACTTTCTTTGAGAATATATGATTCACCAGTTTGTATATTTTAGAAATGGTTATGATTTATGAATTGGTGAGAAGAGAAAAAAAAAAGAATAATTGTTTATTTTAATGTCTAACTTGTCAATCTTTTTGTAACTTGAGCTTATTAATAATAATGGCACGAAACAACAAACTTTACCATGAAATTGTGTTACCCTTAAGTCTGCGATCTCCTTTTGCAACTGTCATCTTCAGGAACCAATATAGTGTCATTATATTTGAATATTACATTCTGGAGGTCTTTGTATTGCTGTTTTTTTAATGTTATTTTTGTTTTCATTGTTATTTGAAAGAGTGCAATCTCAAACTCACTTTTCAATAGAAATTATAACCTATTATTATAAAATGGATTTCAAGCTTTGATGAGATTAAATTAAAAGATAGATTTGATTTGACATAACTTTTTTTTTTCTTTACTCTTGATAATAACACCTTGTGCTGGGGAAAAAAGTACAGCACTAATTGTTCGGATTAGTATTGTGATATTATTTGTGTAAGCTTGTTTGTGTGTGTTTGTTTAGTTGTTTCCTTGTGTTGATTTAAATCTTTTTGTATGTGCCGATATAGCTTGGTGACGTGATGTCAAATTCTAGCTTGAAAAGTGGCATTTTCTAATTTTGTATTTATGTTGTCGATTTTAAAGGATTTTATTTCCCCTCTTAAGGTTGTGGGGTTGGGGGGTTTTTTAAAAGATTTTTTTCATGTATATGAAAGGACACATTTGCTATAAATTTCAGTTTTCATTTTGTATTTCTGACACATCAGATTGAAATAATTATGGCATATATAATTAGTAATGATGATGCACAACTCTTGAAAAGTTATGTTAAAATGTTTGAATGCGAAATTCAAGTGTGCTTCAGAAGAGCTATAAATGAGATATTTGGGACTCAAATAATTGAATGATTGTTTTTTTGTAAGGTTTCGAAAAATGTTTATGTAGTTTTGTGTAGAATAAAGATGGATGAACACATAACTTGAGGTCTGCTCCTTGTATTGATAAAATTTAAATCGCAGGTGATATGTGTGAGCTACTGGTGAGATCTTGTCAAGTGGCTTTCTGTTCCTCTTTGTAAACCATCCCTCTGACTGATTGTATATTAATTGTAACAGTGTGAGAAGCCATCTGAACATCTCACTGACCTATCTGAGACCACATAGTCACACCCAGTCAGAAACAGGATCCCACCAAGAGTCCTGGAGTCTTTCGACCTCCCATGGTGAGCAGGAGGTAACCTGTTGCCTTCTATCCCCTTATGTCTGGTTTCTGAGAGGCTTTCTGTCTTTCTTGGAATGAGATTACTTGCTTTTGTCCTTTCCCAGCCAAGGAACTCCGGCAAGGATCAGGACAAAACCAAGTAATCTCATTCCAAGACAATGACAGGAAACAATTGGAAAACGGGTATGGGGGGATAGAAGACACAGAATGTACCTCCCTGCCCACTATGGGAGGTCAGGATCCCCACCCAGTATCTTAGAGAAATATTATCTAAAAATGTAGATTCCAAGAGCATATTATCGTATATAATTAGTTTGAAATCATCTTAATGCCTCGTCCAGAATCAAGCACACTCACATGTTTATGTTGTTTTTGTTTTTAAGGGTTTTACGGCGCTTGCAACACATTAAGGTTATATCAGCGCCAGTAAAAAGGAAGAAAATGGGATAGTAAAAAGTTCTAGAATTACAATTACAGCACCCAACAGAAAGTAAGAGTAAGACATAGGGGAACTAGGAACAAAAAGGGATCAGATGTAGATTCCAAGAGCATACCATCAATGTACTTAGTTTGAGATCACCTATAAGTCTCATCCGGACACAAGAACAAAATCCAACAAAGAGGAATTCATTCAAATGCTTACATTATACATTTAGAATAATACATAACAGAGAGATCAAGGAAAAAAAATATCTCCCAAAACAATAACTATGCATTTGACTGTTTCCCTCCCAACCAGGACTCCGACCAGGGTCAGGAAAATGACCAAGCAATCTCATTCCAAGACAAAGACAGAAAGTATGTTGGAAAACAGATATAAGGGGATAGAAGACTATGTACCTCCCTGCCCGCTTGGGGAGGTCAGGATCCCCACCCAGACTCACATGTTTACAAATCATATATATGTAAAATAAAAAGTAATACTGTGCATGACAGAGAGATGATTTACAGGACAAAAAATATCATCTCCCAAAACTCAACTCTAACTATACATTTGACTGTTTCCCTCCCAGCCAGGACAAAACCAAGTAATCTCTCATTCCAAGACAAAGACAGAAAATATGTTTAAAAATAGTTATAGGGGGATAGAAGACACAATAAGTGCCTCCCTGCCCACTATGAGAGGTCAGGAACCCCACCCAGCTATGGGAGGTCAGAAATCCAACCCAGGAGGTCAGTATTAAAAAAAAAACAACAGTAATGGCCACTGATCACCTGCACATTTTAACTTTAACCACACATTCGCAGAAATGGCTTCATTTTCAATTCAATTTTTATTTGCACATAGTCAACAAAATCAGCGAATTATACAGATCATCAAACATTTTCAGAAAAATCAACAATGAATATAGCATTCTTTCACGTGCTTGGATGTATTAAATGTGTTAGTTTTTAGTTTTTATCACGGCTTGAGAGTGAGTTTTTCCACGATAAAAAAGGAATCTAATAAACCCAAACCCGTGAAAGAATACCTTTATTCCACCCCTCAAAGTAATTTTCTCAGATATTTCATAACTAATAATTTGTACAATGCTTCATTTTTCAATCAATTCAAGTTATCTATAGGGAGGGACGATTAAAGCTTTGCCCATACGAAATTCCGACAAAATGTGCCAATTTGGTACTTTTAATGCCAATTTTTTAAAATGCTATTGCATTGAATTAAACAAAAACAAAAAAACGTCCTGTCCAGGCACTAACCACGAAAATGGGATAAGAAATTCAAGATTTTTATCCACTTCTACGGGCATTTAATAGAAAATGTGATGCCTCTAAAATTTTGGCATTTACTTAGACCATTCCGAATTTTTTCTGTAATTTGTTTGGCAATTTTTCCTAAATTAATCTGACAGTCTAGATATGCCGGCTATAATATTTTGTTGTTTTGTGCACTCTTCTTTCAATTTTTGATTTTCTTGTTTTATCGATGTAAATCAATGAAGGCACAATGAGATTAAAGGAAGTCTAATTATTAATTGTAAATGTGTTAGTTAAAGTCATGTTGAGTGAAATTGTTTTGATTCTTTTAACTCCAACTTAGAATAGAATGAGTAATTGGTTGTGAATTTTAAAGGTTCTGGACGTATGGCAGTAGTAACTTCAATTCGCCATTTGTCTTTTACTACATCTGCTTGACTTGAATGACAATTTGACCCAAAAAAGAAAAAAGTTCAATTTATATTCATGCACACCATGGTCACCAAAAGAATGTTTTTAATTGCCAATCAGCTGTCTTTCACACTATATTTTAAACCAATAAATGTGCGCAAATATTCTGTAAATAAATTTTTGATTTTTTTTTTTTTTTTTTTGTTTGTTGCTTTAGGTCTCTTCCAACACAATTGAGGTTATATGAGAGACCGCTGAAACAAAAAACAAGCAATCTAACAAAAATAGTACAAATGTCAATCAAAAGCATAACCTAAAGATATCATAAGCTAAATGATAAATAACCAAGAACAAACAGGCAGAGGATTTACAGGAAAAAAAATATCCCCTGTCAAAAATACAATCACAAACCAAAGAAGCAGGATAGGCTAGTAAAGAGAAGAAGAAACGACATCACTATCGGATCGTACACCCATGCGAACATCATAGGTATATGATTCAAGGGTGATGCTCCCATCCAACCACCCGCGTATTTTTGATTTAATTCATTCAAAGAATTATTCAACGACTATGTATTTTTTAAGAAATGTGTTCCCAACCACTGCACGAGCTTGCGAGTGCACGTTGGGAACAAAGTTTGAATTCCAAAACGCAAGAGTGTAAGAAATCATGTATTCTACCCTGCAATCAATCCGATTTCATCATCTTTGAATAAAAGACAAGTTCAAAAACACTTTATAATATTTATTTTTAAAGAATCACAATTTTAGTGAAATTTAACAGTTTATAATCTGACGTCACAATCTATTATTAAAAACATGATATAATTACGCGTTACTATTTAGGGAAAGGGGTGGAATAAAGCACATTATTTAACACCAACAATGCAGTCATTTTCAAAATTCATACCACAAATGTAAAGGACAAAAATCAATAAGTAAATAAAAGATAAATAAATAAATAAATAACACTTAATACTTGATTGCGATGAAATCAAGAAAAAATAAGCCTTTTATACACAGTAAAAAAGGTAGGTTTAATGCCCTTTATTTGTAGCGAGTAGGTAATAAAGAAATGGATCAGCAATACAATATCATGAAAGTCAGAGAAGTTGGTTCTCCCATGGTGTGTTTAACGATGCTAGACCAAGCACTCTGGCAAGTGTCAGGACATAACCAAGTAATCCCATTCCAAGACAACGATAAATAGCAGCTCTGTTTGTTTTTAAGGGTTTTACGGTACTTGCAACACATTAAGGTCATATCAGCGCCAGTAAAATGGGATAGTAAAATGTTCTAGAATTACAATTTAAGCACAAAAGAAAAGGTGAGACAAAGGGGAATTGGTTCAAATAGGGATCAGATGTAGATTCCAAGAGCACACCGTCAAAGTACTTAGTTTGAGATCACCTAAAAGTCTCATCCAGACACAAGCACAGGTCCCTACTGAGAGGAACACACTCAAATGTTTACAATCTTATATAATATTTTAACAAAACATAATACAGTGCATAACAGAGAGATGATTTACAAGGAAAAAAATATCATCTCCCAAAACTCTAACTATACAATTGACTGTTTCCCTCCCAGCCAGGGCATCCGACCAGGGCCAGAACAAATTCAAGTAATCTCATTCCAAGACAAAGACAGAAAGCAAGTTGGAAAACAGATATAGGGGGATAGAGGACACAGTAAGTACCCCCCTGCCCACTATGGGAGGTCAGGATCCCCACCTAGAAGTTAACTCATGAAAAGTACATTTTTAAAATCAACTCATTTTTTAAAGAGAATATGGTTCATGAATGGAGGCACACAATTTAGCCAGAGATGTTTGTTTTGTTTTTGTACAAAACAGTAATACAGAGGGGAATGGTTCAAATAGGAGACAGATGCCGATTCCAAGAGCATACCATCAATGTACCTCATTTAAGATCATCTAGACACCAGCACAGGATCCCACTAAGAGGAACACACTGAATTGTTTACAAGATGTATATATTCAAAACAAAAAAATATAACTATCAGTACATGACAAAGAGATGATTAAAAATGAAAAAAAAAATCACCTCCCAAAATTGACAGTATATTTAACTGTTTTCCCTCTCAGCCAAGAACTCCGGAAAGGGCCAGGACAAAATCATTCCAAGACAAAGATTGAAAGCAATTCATAAATCAGATAAAGAGGGATAGAGAACACAGTAAGTGACCTGCCCAGCACGGGAGGTCAAAAGACACCACCCAATAGATTGAGATTGAGATGAAATTTACAATTTGGAATCATTTATAAGAAACAAAAACATAACAAATCACAATCATATTGTACGAGAAAATGGTTTTGTTGTATTTCTCAGAATCAAATTATGAATTATTTCACCTTACAAAAGCAAATATATATTAACCTCATTGAGATCAATCACAGGCAACTCCCTTTCTAACAACATAAATTAATGAACATTAATATTATATTTATAATATAGGGTTTTGTTTTGTTTTGTTTTGTTTTGAAGTGTATTAGGGCGCTTGTGACATGTTTAGGGGGGAGGGTTTCGCCCACTGGCCTATGCACTGAAATGTGGAAAAGTGTATTCCACAGCAATTTCATTAACTCCCAAGTTCACGTTCAGTGAAAATGAACAAATTTGTACGATTTTCCATGCATATGAACTCGAGAGAGTTAGCGTGCCTAATCTGATATTCCCTCAAAGCCCTAACCGGGCACAACCAAAGGATCTCACTATGAAGGATACACTCAAATGTTTACAAACTACAATGAATTCAAAACTAAAAACTATGCTAGTAAATAACAGAGAGATGATTGACAGGAAAAAACCTGAGCAATCTCAATCGAGAACATGGAAAGGGAAAAACATATAAGGGGATAGAGGACACAGCAAAAGTGACCCCCGAAGACACCATTCATTAGTTTAGTTTGGCCAGCTACCCGTCCAAGAGCACACACTTATGAATATAAGAGTATCTTATTTTATGGTGTTTAATTTCAACAAACAAAGCAGTCAGTTACTCAGAAAGATTTAAAATTTGGTGCTTGCTACTCTTCAGGTTATAGTTGTTTTTGTTTTTGTTTTTAAGGGTTTTATGGCGCTTGCAACACATTTAGGTTATATCAGCGCCAGTCAAAAAGAAGAAAATGGGATAGTAAAAAGTTCTAGAATTACAATCAAAGCACCCAAGAGAAAGTAAGACAAAGGGGAATGGGAACAAATAGGGATCAGATGTAGATTCCAAGAGCATACCACCAATGTACTTAGTTTGAGATCACCTATAAGTCTCATCCGGACACAAGCACAAAATCCAACAAAGAGGAATACACTAAATTGCTTACATCATACATTCAAAATAACAAATATAATAATACATAACAGAGAGATGATTTACAATGAAAAAAAATATCATCTCCCAAAACAATAACTATGCATCTGACTGTTTCCTTCCCAGCTAGGACTCTGGCCAGAGTCAGGACAAAACCAAATAATCTTATTCCAAGTCAAAGACAGAAAGCATATTGGAAAACAGATATAAGGGGATAGAAGACACATTATGTACCCCCCTACCCACTATGTGAGGTCAGAAACCCCATCCAGGAGGTTTTAGTTATAGATACCTATGCAGAACAATATTACATAGGAGATATCAGATGTAGAGTATTTAGAATTTTTATATCTATTGGGTTCCTGAAGCCAGAGATTTTCCCAGTTTGTACAGTAGAAAGTATAATATAAAGTAGCGAGTAATCGCTACTGCACGTTCTATATAAAACGTACAGTAGCGATTACTTGCTACTTTCTGGAAAGGACAAACGTCTACATTATTTACTTTCCACTAGATCTGATTCAATCAAGCTAACGATCACAGCTGGATAGACAAGGGGCCTGAAAAACGTTTGAATTATCACAATAACAACCCAGTTTGTTAACATGACTGTCCAAAGCTCTGTGAAATGGTTTACTCACTCCCAATTCAATATTTATTCACAATTATCAAATAATCGTTCCTGACTAAATTTGAAATATTATGCCTGTAAAACAGAACAAAGAAATATATTTCTTCCACATCAATTTTTAATTATATTTTTATTTTATTTTATTTTTTTTTTTTGGTTGAATGTGCCTGTGCCTCTCTACAGGCCTTATTCGAGTATTTCTTTTCATCGTATTCAGCAATAATATAATGGTAGAAAGATTAATAGTAATAACAATTATAATAATGACAACAACAACAGCAATGATAGTAAAAATAATAATAATAATAATAATAATAATAATAATAATAATAATAATAATAATGATGATGATGATGATGATAATAATAATAATAATAAAAAAACAATTAGCAATTTACACTTTCTACCCACGGCTGATTCACTTTGCTGCCTTAGAATCTCTCATGATGGCACAATGAGAAGGAAAGTATTTACAGTGTCTATAAAGGAAATGGGTAGGGAAACAAAATATGTACATTTATTTATTTTATTTATTTTTATTTTTATTTTAAGGGATTACGGCGCTTGCAACACATTAAGGTCATATCAGCGCCAGTAAAAAGGAATGGGATAGTAAAAAGTTCTAGAATTAAAATTAAAGCATTCAAGAATAAGGCAGACAAAGGAGAATTGGTTCAAATAGGGAACAGGTGTGGATTCCGAGAGCATACTATCAGTGTACTTAGTTTAAGATCACCTAAAGTCTCATCCATCCAGACACAAGCACAGGTCCCTACCAAGAGGAACGCACTCAAATGTTTACAAATATATAATACATGAACAAAACATAATACAGTGCATAATAGAGAGATGATTTACAAGGAAAAAAAAAATATCATCTCCCAAAACAATAACTATGCATTTGACTGTTTCCCTCCCAGCCAAGACCCAACCAGGGCCAGGACAAAACCAGAAAGCATGTTGGAAAACAGATATAAGGGGATAGAAGACACAGTATGGACCTCCCTGCCCACTATGGGAGGTCAGGAACCCCACCCAGAATATGTACATTTCAAATGATAAATTACAATCAACTGGTTTTATGACAAGGATCACAAAACGCCCCAGTTTAACACTGAAGTTACAGATGTTTCGAATATTCAAAAATAATTATGATGAAGAAAATAGAAATGACACAATTGAAGGCAACATTTTCCACAGCACTTTACATAAGAATTTAAATTAATCAAACAGGTTGCTATAGATAATGAAACGAGGTAGCCAATTTGGTATAAAATATTTAAATGGAAATCCAGAATAATCCTGGATAAAGCTATCTGGAAATCAGAATTTTGCTTTTCAATGGCAAATCCCATGAAATTAATAATAACCAAACTTTTAAAAAATTATCTATATTATATAATGACCCATGTCATTATTTAAGACAATTTATTTTCTCAAAACAAGACCATTTTCTCAAAACAAGACCAAAGACTGTCGAATCATACAAAAATTTAATTTAAAAAATATATAATGAAACAAACAAGTAAGAAAGTTTAAATAATTTAGCTCAAAGAATGTTATTATTATTATTATTATTATTATTATCATTGTGCGGCTATGTGGTCTAGTGGTATGACACTTGCTTTCGGATAGGAAAGTCCAGGGTTCCAGCCTCGCTCAGCGCATAGTTGAGTCCTTGGAAAAGGCTCTTTACTCAATTCTCTCACTGTACTCAGGTGTAAAATGAGTACCTGGCCGTCAACAGTTTTGTCTGTCATAAAAAATTGTAATATTGCCTAACAGGCATCATGTCTCATCCTACATGTTAAGTGTTGCTGTTGGCAAGGGACCCCTTGTAAAGCGCTTTGAGCACGTTTAGTGGATATTGCTCTATATAAAAAGCTCTTCTTATTTTTTTATAACATAGTTGTTTCCTTATTTAAAAAAAAAATAATAAAATAAATTTCTTCCAGTATTTTACATGTAAAATTATTTGTTAAGGTAAAGGGCAAACTGAAAAGTCAACAATCATTTATCTTAAATTATTTATTGAAGCTTAACTTTTTTCATATTATTTTTCCAAAGCAAAAGCACAGTAAAACAAAAGACACCACTCATCGCAAATTCATTTTTAATATTTTCTTCTTTGGTTGCACACAGATATTAAAGATGATGACACATATAGTAGTGGAATTTGGTCCACTTTCAATTTTTTTTTGTCTGTAAAAATAATAATAAGTAGCTAATTCAACCCTGAAATATTTATTTGCTGGTTAATTATTACATGTGTTTGTTTTTATGTTTTTAAGGGTTTTACGGCGCTTGCAACACATTTAGGTTATATCAGCGCCAGTAAAAAGGAAGAAAATGGGATAGTAAAAAGTTCTAGAATTACAATTAAAGCACCCAAGAGAAAGTAAGACAAAGGGGAACTGGGAACAAATAGGGATCAGATGTAGTTTCCCATAGCATACCACAAATGTACTTAGTTTGAGCTCACCTAAAAGTCTCATCCCGATGCAAGCACATGTCCCCACTAAGAGGAATACACTCAAATGCTTACATTATAAATTCAAAACAACAAATATAATAATAATAATACATAACAGAGAGATGATTTACAAGGAAAAAAATATCATCTCCCAAAACAATAACTATGCATTCGACTGTTTCCCTGCCAGGCAGGACTCCGGCCAGGGTCAGGACAAAACCAAGTAATCTCATTCCAAGACAAAAACAGAAAGCATGTTGGAAAACAGATATAAATATAAGGGGATAGAAGACACAGTATGCACCTCCCTGCCCACTATGGGAGGTAGGAACCCCACCCAGTTATTACATGTATAAATAACGTATAAATAAGTGGCCAGATTGAAGGATAAGAGGGCTATCCTGCAGTATATATAAAAAAAAAAGTTTTCCAAAGTTACGAGGGCATAATCTATTTTTTACTAAATTACACCGCTTTTATCTGGAAGATCATTCATTACTTTAAACATTAAAATGGTTCGTGTGAAACAATGAAATTGTGCGCTGAACGAAACTTGGCCTTGAATTTTATTAAAACAGGAGTGAGAGTGAACAAAAGAGTTTTTAAAAATTATGATAAAACCCTCTCTTCCTCAATCCCAGCCAAAACTTTGAGATGCTTTTGTATGTAAAGGGCTATACGTATGTAGATGATTACCATGATAAAAAGTATAAGGATTTCATGTGATTTTCGTTAACCCAAAAAAATTAGTTGAAAATATAACCAAGCACACACAAACACAAAAAACTAAGGGCCTTGAAAATGGAAATGACTGTTGGAAAATACAGCTGCATGTCTTTAACAAAAAAGATATCTGCACACATAAACGCACGCTTCCGTACACAGACACACAAATGCATAACACCCATCCCACCTCCCTTCAAACCTTTCCAAAAAAAACAAAAAACAATCCCATAAAATGCTCAGATCAGCATCACTTTACTTCAACATTTGTAAAAAATAATCACTTGTGGTTATTGATAAATGTTAGTTCATCAACATTTATTTTAAAATGTTCATTAAAACGAGTTGCCTCTTTTGTTTATATATATATATATACACATGTGCAAAAATAACATTACATCTTTACACACCAAATTACTATAGTTTAACTATGTGTTTATATGCATGCTTTGTTACATTGCATTTTGTCAAATACAGCGTGGATGGCAAACATTTTGGAAGACAACTTGATATTTCGACTTTGGAAATGACATATGTTGTTTGCTACTGTTTCAAGTTATCTGCTGTTTTAAACCAAAAAAATTATCTTTATGAAATCATTTTGTATTTACTTTGATTTCAATTCTTTTACTCTTGAAAACATGCCGAAACTGAGCATCGCAGAGAGAGCCCGTCTACTGGGCCATATTCAAGCTAAACGGCCAGTAGTTGAGGTTGTACAGCTTTTCAATGTTGGAGCTACTTGCCATTCTATTATTGCAAATTTCAACACAAAGCGCATGTGAGAGATCAATGGCGGACTGGTCAACCTAGAGAAACGACGGCCAATAATGAGTGAACATTAACTTGACACACAGCCAAACCCCCTCTTATGCCTCTGACATATGTGGAAAACAACATTTCAAGCTGGACAGTATTAGGACTGCTGGACTCAAAGCGAGAACGCATCTGTGCAACTTCAATTGAGAATAAGACTTTGCTGCTCGAGTGACCAGCTGTAAATCCAGACCCCAATCTTAATGAGCACCTCTTGAGATTTTTACAAAGGCTCTACAAGGGAACAACAATACCAAGAAAGGAGTGCTTTACAAACTTGGAACATTGTGGAATCAGAGTAGAATATGTCGCAGCAAAATGACATAAACCCCTTGATAAATTCTATGGGGAGACTTGTTTGAGCAATGATTGGAAATCGTGATAGCCATATGCATTACAGACAATTTTGCATCAAATTTTCCCTCTTTTTCCGAGGTAGACTGCACCAACTTGTGTTCTTTGGGTCGTCGTTACTTTTAGGATTATCCATGTATTTTGATTAAATTTGGATCAGATTTTGCACATTTCTTTGATATAACATTTTTCTAATTTTGTCTCATAAAACTCAAATGAATTGATTCAAAACAAGTATAAAGTTACTTTTGCACATGTGGGTATAACTGGAGCGATTTTTCTGCGCATCAATTGAGCAGCTTTGACTGCATTTTCCTTCCAAAAATTGACCTTTCAATAGTTTTGGATGAAAAAAAACAACAAACCAAGAGGAAATATTCCCGATCAATGCACTCCTTCCCCCGCACACACACACACACACAACACACAGTATCTTTTCTCTCTCTCTTTCTCCTCCCAAGACTCACCCTCCCACACATCTCTCTCTTTCTCTCTCCTCCTCACACCAACCCCCCCACTCCCCCACCCCCAGTCCTTTTTCTCATTCCTAAAAGGGAATGTGTTGTCTGTAAATATATTTATATTTCTTACGCATTCGAATCATATCATAGCTTTGGTACTTCCTATGAACTAAATATACAACAACTGTGCATTGTCTCAAAACCAATTGCTTTTTTTTTTCCATCTTGCAAATTATCAGCCTTGCACTTTAACAACAAACAAGGAAAGAACCATTCTACAAATTCAAATTTGGTATAAATAACACATGACCAGTCATGCTGCAATTCTTAAGAAATTCAACTCAGTAAGCTTTCAAACTCTCTTTTGCACGCGTTGTCATCTTTCGTAATCGACCTCTACTGCTGACACTCCTCGCACTGCTAACAGGTGACTCCTCCTCAACCTCGGTTTCAGAAGTACTTGATTCACTATCAACAACAACATTAGCATTGTTGTCCTCTTCATTGTCTGAATCTTCCATGTAAGTCACACGCTGGTGTCCACGATTTCTAGTCCGCATTTTAGAATTTGCACCACTGGCACTTTTAGAAGATTTGGAATTTTTACCTTTCAATGCTTTCCGTTTCCCGTCATAATGATCGTTTAATTTGCCATTTTTTGATGCAGGAATTGAAATTCTACGTAATTTATTATGTTTATGATTGTCTTCTTCTGAATCATCCTCAGATTTCTCTTCTTCATCATCTCCTGAGCTACTCAATTTTCTTTTAGCAGCATTCCTTCTAAGACAAGAATTAGACTCACTCCTCTTAGATGAATGATACCCGTTTTGTGGACTAGAAATATTTTCGTCCTCGGTTTCATCATTATCTTCCTCATCTGATTCTTCTTCCTCTTCAGTTTCTGAATCTTTAATTTGTTTACATTTTTCTACTACTTGACCCTTTACAATGTTGACATTCTCATTATCAGACTCAGACTCTGTATTTTCACCATAACACTTCCTGTTCGATCTGGCTTTACGTGATGAACGACTTAAGGCACTACTATTATGAATTGGTTTCTCTGGGCTAATTTCCGAATCTTCATCTGACACAAAACACGGTTTTAAATTCCGCCTACCACCCCTTGCTTTTCTGTGAGATTGTTTTTTAACCTCCGGGCTAAGACTTAAACGAGGTTTTCTTTGACCTTTGGTTCTTCTGTTAGATTTTCTCACAACACTAGGATGTTCATCTTTAATTTTGAGATCATTGATGTCTTCATCCTCACTACCTCCCTCTACCTCGAAAGAATGCACCATTCCATTTTTGGATTTTCCGAATTTTAACACAGGTGGAATGATTATTTCATCTTCCTCATCAAGCATATTGTCTTCACCTTCAGAGACATAGAAAATATTGCTTTTCTTCACTCTATTGCTGGATGGACGAAGGGGGAGTGAATTGGATGACTTGCTTTTGCCTCTTTTTAACTTGAGTGATTTACCTGGTGAGATGTAAAGGTTGATAAAAAAAAAAAATTGAATTAAGATGTGGTATATTCATATATATTTGCTGACCATTCAAATTCTTTTCAAAAGGTTTTAATACTGTTTTTATATATTTTCTCTCGTTGAATACTGAGTTGTAAGAAAAAGTCAACTTTACAGAGTTATGCTCTCACCATGTAATTAAAAATTTAAACAAAATCATATTTTTACAACACAAAGCGAAATCCTTAATATAGATTTTCCATTCCTAACAAAGTCATACATAACTTTAGACCATACTAATGAGCATAAGAGAAAAAAAAATTTGACTGTCAAAACTTCAAATAAATATGTTTTTCATGTATCCTGAAAAAAAGTTTATAATTAAAACACAAGACATCAATTTTTATGCTTGTAGTGAGGAAAGTCAATCAAAATAATAATTAACTAAAATCAGTAAACACTTTGTTGTTTTTGTTTTTGTTTTTAAGGGTTTTACGGCGCTTGCAACACATTTAGGTTATATCAGCGCCAGTAAAAAGGAAGAAAATGGGATAGTAAAGAGTTATAGAATTACAATTAAAGCACCCAAGAAAAAGTAAGACATAGGGGAACTGGGAACAAATAGGGATCAGATGTAGATTCCAAGAGCACACCACCAATGTACTTAGTTTGAGATCACCTAAAAGTCTCATCCAGACACAAGCACAGGTCCCAACTAAGAAGAATACACTCAAATGTTTACCAATTATATAATATAATATGTAAACTAAACATAATACAATGTATAACAGAGATGATTTACAAGGAAAAAAATATCATCTCCCAAAACTATAACTATACATTCGACTGTTTTCCTCCCAGCCAAGGAGCTCCGGCAAGGATCAGGACAAAACTAAGTAATCTCATTCCAAGACAATGACAGGAAACAATTGGGAAACGGGTATGGGGGGATAGAAGACAGAGCATGTACCTCCCTGCCCACTATGGGAGGTCAGGATCCCCACCCAGAGTAAACACTTTATAAAAAGGTGAACCAGGGTTGCCAATTCAGAAGGCAAATATTTACTGAAATTTTATGCAAACACATCGACCAACCCCCTTTTTCTGAGTGCTTAACTTCAGTTAAAAGACATCATGTACTTATTTTTTTTTTCATTTTAGCAGGTGATTGAAAAATGTACTGAGGGTTTATAACAGACTGAATCCCGTAAATATACGGAAAATTGGCAACCTAGGGTGAACATAATGTCATTTGCTTGTAATGTTAAAAAGTAATCTAACTGAAAGAGTAAGATTTTTCTTAGAAGACGATGAAAACCTAATGCAAATATCTAGACACATTAGAATAATATAGCTTTGAAACTGGGGGAAAGACTTTATGGACGCCCTGTAAAGTATATCCAACAACTTTGTTCTCTCACCATTTTTGATAGGTAAAAGAAAAAAAGGAAGATGATTTGTTAAAAACCTTACCCTTGTTTCTAGGAAGCCGGCCAATTCTTCCATTCTTTCCTTTGACACACCGAGAAGAAGGCTTATAATCTACATCATCAGGTTCAGTTTCATCATCGTCGCTGTCATCTTCAGCCAGCTCATGACCGTTCACCATTATTGCCATATCATCACCATCATCACATATCTCAGTGTCATCACCGCTGTCATCTCTGCTACTGTTAGCTACTCCACCATCTACAATGGTAGCGTCTGAATCCTCTTCATTTTCTTCACTACTTACACCTGCCGTTGCTGCCTTGCCTTTGGATTTCTTGGATGGATGCGACAGATTGGCTAAAGAAGGATAAACATTGAAAATTAGAAATAAACAAAAATGAAAATAACAGCTTCAAAGACAAAAACAATAAAATACCAAACACAAAATGTTTTGGGCCCAAAACTCTTATTCAACCAACAAAAACAATAAAAACAAACACATTACTCAAAAACCAGTGCCAAATATTTCTCTGCCGACCATCTGATTATTAAGTAAATTATTTATATTTTAGTGTTTCTAGCAGCTTAGTATCTCATTGAAAATGTAATAGTACAAATACCTTTAGGAAATAAGATTACCAACAACTTATTGATAAAATGGATGGATAGAATTAAAAATGTAGAAGTATGAAAAAGAACACAGCAGAAACCAGTGGGAGAGGAAATAGGAATAAGACGATGGAGATGGATTGGACACACCCTTGGAAAGAATGACTCCACTATAAAAGAAGTGATAAGACATGGAATGAGATAAAAAAAGTTAGCTCAGGATAGAGAAGGATGGAAACTGTTTGTGGCCTATACCCGACCCAGGGTGAAAAAGGCAATGATGATGATGATTGATAAATTCAAAATACTATATGGCTGCCAAATTTCACCAAGTCCCAAAGTATACTTAAATACATAGAACATCACAGCAATACTATAATCTTTTTTTTTTTTTTAAACTCAAATAGGATTACCTTTCGGAACTTATTTGATTTTCCCTCCTGATTAAGTTTTGGAGTGAATTGCAGTTCAGAGAGTCAATTCATTCTAACTTGCTTGTTTATTTTTATTTTTATCTATTTAAAAACAAAATTTGGGGCATCATTTGATAGTTATTCATATTTATTCTTATCAATTAAGTCAAGATGAAGGTAAGTAAGATCATACGAGAAAACTGAAAATTAGTTTTGTATGGCAGAAAAGAAAGACAAAAAATGAATCCAAACATAAGTAAGATATAAACGTCCAGAGATCATCCAAATATTAAAGTAGTGGGCCTCATATGAGATTTTTGGGAATATCACTATCACTATCTCAAAACGTGTCAATATGAAACAAAACAATAAACCTCTAAATAGCAGAGGAAAATCCACCCGTGTAAAATAGAATGCATTTGTGTCAGATACCCTGCAACACTTTGCATATCATTCATAATATTTCACAATTTTACATAATGACATGGATAATGCCGAAGATAAACACAGTTAATACCTGTTACATGATTTAAATAAGCCCTCAAAAACAAGCACAAAGCATTCATAGTATGCACAAGTGCTTATGTTTGTGGGTGTGTGTGTGTGGGTGTATGTGAGAGAGAGAGAGAGAGAGAGAGAGAGAGAGAGAGAGAGAGAGAGAGAGAGAGAGAGAGAGAGAGAGAGCAAGAGAGATAAATAGAAAGAGATAGAGAGTGAGGAGAAGAAGAGAGAAGAGAAAGGAGAGGGAGTGGTGCAAACACCAAAATAAAAAATATTACAATATAAAAAAGTAAGGAGGGGGGGGGGGGGGGGGGGGGGGGAAGAGGGAAGGTTGAGGCATAAGTAACAGAATCAAAAAGTCAAGAATTAACCTGTTCTGCCAGTTGTTAATGATGCTGCCTGAGATGGGTTGAGTCTATTGACATCCCTTGAGTTACGTTCTGAGATACCTGAGGTAGAGGGTTGAGTGACTAGGAGAGATTCTGACGTCAGTGTTGACCAGGTAGATGAAGATTGGGATGGGGCGGAATTGCTTGTCCTTGAGAAGTAAAAACAAACTTTCATTAAAAATCGCAAGTTTGACCAAATAGAACCTTGCTTGGGCAAACAATACTAAAACTCTGATCTCCTTGGAAAAATCATCGGTTTTGATAATCACAAAAATTCTAACGGACTAGGAAAAATTAAACATAGATATAAATGTTAATTTTAAATTAATTATAGAAACATTATTCTCTGTGTGGCCAATTATGGCCATATTGGTCAGGCCAATGGCTATCTGACAACCACGGTAAGAATTTCGGGTGCCCGATTTCGAACAACTCTCAATCAAGATTTTCCGAGAGTAAATAAAACGCTGTAAATGATATTATTAAGCCATCAAATTGCCATTAATTTCAAGCCTGTCCATTTCTGATGATGCCTAACCTACAATAGACTCAGTATCAATGTCGTCAGTATCGATAAAGGCAAGTATCGACGATATTTGGTCCTTTTAAAATATTTTTATTTCCAGTGGACTGAATACACAGCTGTGTTTTCAGTCCACTGGTGGACTAAAAACACAGTTCCTTAAAATATGTGACCACAAGCCAACTTACTTTCTAACTCGTTGAAATTTGCCACTGGCTCGTAACGTGGACTTCCATTGTTTGATGATCTGACTGATCTGATCTTCAAACAAGGCAGACAGGCGAAGAGTCATCGAGTAAATCTGAAAAATGAGATGATGATGCTTATGAGACGATTGCGTGTATTCTGTTGTAAATAGGGAAATAATTTTATATCTTGTTTGAAGTTATTGAAAAATAATAAAACTCTGTAAAAATGTTTTACAATCAGAGCAAAAGCACATTTAGGAAATAATTTTATATCTTGTTTGAAGTCATTGAAAAATAATAAAACTTTTAAAAATGTTTTACAATCAGAGCAAAAGCACATTTAGAAAATAATTTTATATCTTGTTTGAAGTCATTGAAAAATAATAAGACTCATTAAAAATGTTTTACAATATCAGAGCAAAAAGCACATTTAGGAAATAATTTTATATCTTGTTTGAAGTCATTGAAAAATAATAAAACTTTTAAAAATGTTTTACAATCAGAGCAAAAAGCACATTTAGGAAATAATTTTATATCTTGTTTGAAGTCATTGAAAAATAATAAAACTTTTAAAAATGTTTTACAACCAGAGAAAAAAGCACATTTAGGAAATAATTTTATAAAAGCACATTTAGGAAATAATTTTATATCTTGTTTGACGTCATTGTAAAATAATAAAACTTTTAAAAATGTTTTACAATCAGAGCAAAAAGCACAACAATCAGAGCAAAAAGCACAACAATCAGAGCAAAAAGCACATACATGGATTCTTTCTTACCCTTGAGCGTTTATTGGTGTTGTACTGTTTAGAATTGGAAAATATGAGCCTAATGTCTTTGCACATATCGAGGGGATTTCCGTAGTGCCCTGTAGCCAGTTTGGTGTGCACTGTAGTCAAGTCCATCGGATTTCTCACTATGTCATTATAATCCTGTAAGTAGAATAATATTTGTGTTAAAGAAACCAAACAAACCTCTATTATTATCTACAAGAGTTAAAACACTTAAAAACAGCTTGATAACCGTGGCATAAAGCATGGTTATGTAATTTTTCATTGCTATTTTATTATTATATTATAAAATCTACCATAACAAATATTTCTATTTGTCAAAAATGAACTGAAGATTGATATCTATTCTTCACAAATGCAAAGCTATTTGCGCATATTTTCAGGCTTTTAAAATTTTAAAAATATTTTTTACATCTACATGAAATTTTGACACAGATGGGACAAACATCAATTGTATGGTATAGTGTACAACGCATGAGAAATGGAGAAAAAAAATAATATCAAAATTAACGCTACAAAGCTTCTATATTTGACTACACTAAGGACCCAACTTACAGGATAAGCCACTGGATCAACAGGCAGTCGGAAGGGATTTGAGTCATCACATTCAAACAGCATGGCCAGCAATGATTCACTCTGCTCCAGCCACTGGTTGGGGTTGGCTGTCTTTTTGGATGATTTCCTTCGTCTCTCACCGCCTTTGCTCTGATAAATTGTGGTATTATCAAAGAATAAAGATTGGATATCAGTTAGAGGAAATCTGTCTTAAAATCATTTTAAAAGTAATACACAACACAAGCAGTTTTGGATGATTTGTCATGCTAGGAAAACAAAAATACTCATCTCCAAAAATACTTGCAATAAACTTTTTAAAACTGTCCAACTATGAATATATACAAGTTTTTAAAATGCACAAAAGCGTTATTAGAACACTCCATAAGCTCTAAGAATGAAAAAAAAAAATGAAAAAAAACCCAGAATGATGGTAAAAGTAAGGAATATATTGAGATCAGAAATAAATATATCCTACTTTGTTCGATACAGCTGGAACATCATCATCACTAGCTGGACCTTTCATTACATCATGAGCAAGCCGAGATAAAAATGGGAGAGGGTCTTGACTGTCATGGTCTCTGAAATAAAATTAATGAATAGGTTTATCAATACATATCAGAAGACGATGTGATGCGAAATTAAAAAAAAATAATATTCCTAGTATGGTAGTTGACGTTATTCAGGTCAGAAATCCTGGAAAGAAAATTAATTCAACAATTTTTTTAAAATCTCAACAGTGGTCTGAAAGTCAAAAGGACCAAACCAAACCTGTTATGAAAGAAAGCAATGAACAAAAATGAATTAAGAAATTAACTATCTCTGTATAGTTATAGCATCTGGATAACTCATTGAAATCACGTAATCATCAAAGGACTTACTTTATAAATTTTAGAACTGTCTCGACAACAGTGTCAGCCATCTGAATAATCTTGCTGCCAGATTCGTTGAATATGATGGCATTGCTATGGATCAGCCTAACATCCCATTGTAGAGCTGTCACACGTCTAAAGTTGATAGGAAAGAAAATTATAAGTAAAATTTAAAACTTCAAGTGAAAGAGTATGGACATGTGAAATAAAGGTGAACTTGGGCAATTCTGTAGGTTAATTAAATAAAGAGACTATAAAAAATGTGAATTAGACTTGCAAAATTTATTGAAATTTCTAAAAAGCACAACTGTAATCAGAAATGATGATGAAGTAATTCTGATGTTTTCTTTTAAAAAAAAGAAGAATAAACGACTAGCTGGTTAAAATGTTATTATCTGAGACTTGTAAAGGCAACTAATAAAAAGAAAAATAGTGTGTGTAATTATTTTTATTTTTCTATAAATATTATATTGGAGTAATTGGACTTGGAGTCCTTGGTAATCGAAATGTTTTATTACTGAAAAAAAATAATAAAGAAATTGTACATACCTATAAAACCCATTCTCCAGTCGAGTTTTAATTGTGCTTAAATCAATGGGATATGGGACAAAGTAAGCATAAGTGGGAAACTGCTGCAGATCTACTGGTGTGTTGAATGGTTCTGCAAAAGAGTGCTGCATCAAGGAACTGATGCCATCCACCAATCTCCTAGAATCTTCCTCTCTTCCACACGATGGCCACTCTGTTTTCTTAGGCTGATAAAGCCAGGCTTTGTATTCATCAGCAGTGACATTAACACCGCCCCCTACAACACTTGGTTTACCTGAAATCATGAGAGAATGTAATTCAGCAGCCTTTATAGCGATGGAAAAAAGCTGATCAGGAATGGTTTTTCTATAGAAAATCATCATTCTCGATGGGTAAACAGGAAATCATGATTCTCCTCCTAAAATATTTAATACGACCAACACGTGAATTAACCAAGTACTGAACACAAAGATACTCGATTTCATTCATTCATTTTTGGAGAGATTTATTCACATAAATTTTCATATCTGCTCTTCTGCTATTATTTGTAAAACCAAATGCCATTTATTCAGTTAAACTTACGTTTATTGTCAACAGGTTCCATATCCCAAGGACTTAATTTCTCAAATTCTCCATTGTCCCAACTGAAATTATCAAGATAGTAAAACAAAATTACTAAAGTCTTAAATGAGATTTTATAATATTCATGCTGAAAAGCTCAGATCCCTGTAGCCGTCATCTTGAACATCAAAGGCAAAGAGACATAAATGCTCCAGTAGATTGAAAAGTAGACCTGAACTGTGATTGTTCTCAGCAGGCAAAAGTTAAGATTATAAATCTAGAATATGTCATTTTCAATTGAAGCTTTTATAGGCTTTGATGTGAACTATTCTCATATTAAACATTTGCTCAGAACAATCATGGGGCACAGGGACTGTTTGCACCAATAATCAATTCCTATATTTCAAATTCGACAAACAAGAAACATACACTTAAAAATAAATAATCAAATATTCAAGAAATATCAAATTTCCATCAAATCAAAATGCAGATCTATATAAATAAAATAAATTATATGAATTGCCAGTTTAATATTAAATATAATAATTGCCCATTTCTGAGTAAAATAACACCATTTTGATCAATTTTCCTCAACAAGTTCCGTTAAAAAATCAAAATCTAGATTTTAGGGCCAGCTTGATCACCAATCTTATATAAATAAATATTATATGAAAATGCCATTTAATTAATTAAAAATAATTCGCCCATTTTGAAATATAATAACACCATTTTGATCAATTTTCCTCATTAAGTTCATACACACCTGTAAAACCCATTTTATAATTTGACTCAGCATGATGACTGATAGAAAAATCCCTCTTGTAAATGTGATTGAGACCAAAAAGCAAATACTTATCTCTTCTTTCTCTTCAACCGACCATTTGACCACATTATCTAGGTATTCAGAACAACCATTTACTTTAAAACTTACTGCACATTGAAGCATTGGAAAAGACTGTCAGGAAATTCAGGTGACATGGGTTCCTTTGATTTGATCACCCCTAGCCACCACTGGTCATCTATCATGGATCTGAATTTGGAACCTTGAAAAAGAAATCAGGAAAGAATATTAAAACCACGACTTGAACGTCAACCCTTTTATTTTTGTCCACTAAGAGTCCAGAAATACAAAGCTCGGAAAAAGTACACTACACACAAAATAGAAAATTTAAAATAATTTTTTTTAATTGAAAAAAAAAATATTAAAAAAAAAGAGCTTTTAGGGCAATAAACATGCTCAAAGCACTTTGCAGGGAGGTCCCTGGTCAACAGCAACACTTAAGATTTAGGACAAGACATGACGCCTGTTAGGCGATATTACAATTTTTTCAGACAGATACAAGCTGTTAACAGCCAGGTACTCATTTTACACCAAGCAAGTGAGAGAATGTGAGTAAAGAGCCTTTTCCAAGGACTCAACTATGCACCGAGTAAGGCTCAAACCCAGGACCTCCCGATCCAAAAGTGAGTGTCATACCACAAGACCACATAGCCGCACATAGAATTTACATAGAATTGAAAATTAAAATATGTAGGAGAAATTTGAGAGATGTATCTGAAATGAGAGACCGTCACAGACTTCATATATGGGCAAATGGATACATTTACATATAATATGAAAAATAGAAAATATTGGCTTTTTTATTCTCTTGAAAATTAATAATAATAATAATAAATAAATCTTTATGTCCTCAAAATAGTGGCAATTTGTCATTTGGTTACACATTTATAACAATACAATAAAGACATAGACACTCTCACACAGATGCACACAAGTAACATCATGGCCATCGAGAAAAAAAACAAAAAAAAAAAACAAAGACGGCATCAACAACAACAACATCATCATCATCACAACAACCTTCCTAATATTTCCGTTACAATCCTTCACTTTCACCATTCCCCTATAACACCGTCACCATTAAGCCTCTCATAGTTGTGATATCTTGCTTGAGCAAACATACAAAGTAAAAAAAATATCAACAATAGCAGACATTCTAACCTTGTTTCCATCCTCTCTGCACAGAAATGTCATAGTGCTGCCTTAGAACAATAAAATCGATAACATCAGGCATGTCGTGGTATCTAGTAAGAAGAGATTGTAAATAAATTTGAGCTCATAAGTTTGTTTTGTTTTTAAGGGTTTTACGGCGCTTGCAACACATTTAGGTCATATCAGCGCCAGTACAAAGGAAGAAAATGGGATAGTAAAAAGTTCTGGAATTAAAATTAAAGCACCCAAGAGAAAGTAAGACAAAGGGGAACTGGGAACAAATAGGGATCAGATGTAGAATCCAAGAGCATACCACCAATGTAATTAGTTTGAGATCACCTATAAGTCTCAACCAGACATAAGCACACGATCCAACAAAGAGGAAAACACTCAAATGCTTAAATTATACATTCAAAATAACAAAATATAATAATACATAACAGAGAGATGATTTACACAGAACAATAACTTTGCATTTGACTGTTTCCCTCCCAGCCAGGAATCCAGCTAAGGCCAGGACAAAACCAAGTAATCTCATTCCAAGACAAAGACAGAAAGCAAGTTGGAAAACAGATATAGGGGGATAGTAGACAGCAAGTACCTCTCTGCCCGCTATGGGAGGTCAGGAACCCCACCCAGTGAGCTCATAAGTTATGTGCTATACAAACAAGAGCCAAGTCCTTTTAGAGCTCGATGAAATGTATTTCCATCTGTTAACTTTATCATAACATATCAATATGCAGAGCAAATAGGCAATATGCCTTCAAATATTAAATAAGATAATTTTGAACTTATGATATTTTTAGAATAAAATAAAACGCAGATTCTGATTACCAAAAGTAAAAGAGAACCGTAACACTTTTTTTAAAAGTGAGAGAGCTCATTAAATAAAACACATTGCTAATTACATAAAGAAAGAATATTCAGCATAAGAGAGGTAAAAATAAGTTACCAATACTTCACATAAGAAAGATTTTTTTATTAAAGGATACCTATGTTTATCAGTTAAGATAAATTAAAAAAATAAATCAAAAGAAATTTCAAACTGAAATTTAAATAAATTTAGAGACTATAAAATCAGTATCATTGACAGAAAAATCCTTTAAATTGCTCATATATAAAAATTTCATATATAAAGATGGCTAATAATATATAAAGGCAGCCTTACTTGATTGTAAAACTTTTCCCTGTCAATCTGCCTGTTTCGGTATCCAGAAAAGCAAGCTTCAAGCAACACAAGCGTGTAGGTTGTATCAACCATTTGATGCCGACTATCTTTACAACTTCATGGGCCTGACAAATAAAAGAATGGTCAAAGTTTTGTATATGAGATGCTGAGAGAACCAGTCTCATTTTTATCACCATAAATCGATAATCTGCTGAATTATGAATGTAAAAAAATCTAGAGAGAATAGGAAGAAAAGTGCATTATAAAATCAACAACTTGAGTGAACACCCCAAAACAGTGCAAGTAAATTGGTTACCCAACGATGCATTTTAGAAGATAAAAAAGTTTTATAGACTACTGCAATTTCTATGCATTTCAAATTTCCCCATGTTTATGAACATAATTTTAAGTATGTTATCATAATATTGAAAATTCCCTTTGACTGTACATAATGTTTACTTTCATACACAAACAATATTTTATTTTGATTTCATTTCTTAGTCACCCGCTTTTCTTTCTTTTTTTTATTTTTTAAATTTGAAATTAAGGAGTAGATGATTTGTAAGCGAAGAGCACAAAGAAAAAAAAAAGAAAAAAAAGAGGGATAAAAGATTTAGGTTGGTGAGGTGGGAGTGATGAATATTTACTCTTAGTTTAGGAATCTTATGCCAAGGTTGGTTTTTATCCAAGTCCACTTCATAAACTCCTTTCCTTTGCACAGCATGAAGATATTGCTCATGACCCTGGCGGAAGTATATCACTTCATCCCCCATCTGCGGTACAAATGGAGCTTTTCTGGGAAATACAGTTGTGATCCAATCTGAAGGCTTCATTTTCTCATCCATTTCTTTGCTTCTTTCTATTTCAGCTTCCTTCCTCTTTCTTGGTGACCTAGGACAAGGCTGTCATTCATACATTTTTTTTTTGGGGGGGGGGGGGGGGGGGGGGGGTAAGAATTGTTTTAAAATAATTTTGATTCCATCAAATGTAATATTCTTTCTATGAAACAATTGGGACTAAATAGAATAGGGTATAGACATCCCAAAAAAAAAATGAAGTGTGTTGCCAGGTGTCAAACATTCTCTGGTGAATGATATGTTGATTGAAATAAAAACTGATGAGAATGACAAACGTTGACTTGCTATACTTCTAACATAATAATGGTACCCTAGCTTAATAGTTATTTGCTATTCAAGTCAGAATGATTAAAAGCCATTTCGAAATGTCAAAAAGGAAGTATACAGAGATTTGATTTTGTTTTTGTTGGACAACTCTTAACAAGAATGTAAACAATATCTCAAAACATAGCTTTAATATTAACATTAACACTGAATACCTTTCGCTGCTGCTTTTTCACCCCAGGTTTCCTTCTACTTCTTTTTCTTGGTGAAGACGAAGACTCCTCTTCTTTTCCTTCATCCTCCATTCTTTCCTCCTTGCTGCTCTCATCACTTGTTTCTGCTTCTACTTCTTCCACTTCATCTAGATTCACAACGTGACCCTTATTTTCTGCTTTTCCATCATCAGACTCATCATCCTCTGAAGATGAAAAGTAACGTCTTTTCCTCTTTCTCTGAGAACGACGCTTAGGAGGCTCCAAATTGCTGCTTCCTTGATCCCCAACCCAATCTGAATAATCATCGCTACTGTCACTGCAAAATAAGAAATAAATTACACACAAAATGTTTAAAAATAGGGAACTTATTATATTATATGAGCAACACTCTGAGCCAATAGACCCAAGGAGCCTGAGTTTATCACAGTTTTTAAAGTGTTAAAAACACACACACACACACACACGATAGCAATAGCATGCTATCCTTTGGATAGGATGCTAGTCTACTGCAAAGTACTTTCTGCCAAATCAAACAGGCCCAGCTATCCAATCACTGCTGGGTGGTCAGGGGTGAGAGAAAATAAATTCAGACTTCAAACATTGCCGAATAGCAACAGGATTATTTGAGTAATGTGTCTAAATAGGCCCGGGATTGAGCACTACTATTTCAAAGATTGGAAAGGGATTGCATGATTTGAGCACTGATCATCTACTTAGATTACAGGTATAACAGCTCGACCACTATTATACAAGGCTACTTGCCTTATGGACATATATATTTAGCATTCTAATTCTATTTTCTTAACTTTTGAAAACTATTTTTTCTTTCCTTTGTACTTTGTGGTTTTAAATTTTGGTTGCAAGAATACTCCATATTTTTGTTTTCTATCAAAGCTATCAAGTGTAGGATAATTTTGCCCAAAAAAATCATGAGCAACAGATAAAGACCCCTAAGATTTATCAAATCAACAATAAAAAAGAAAAGTAGCATATTTCAGTATTTCAAAGAAAGTTGATGGCTTAATCCTTTACCATTGTGAAATAAACTGGAAAGTTTCATTATTGTTTACTAGTATCTGTTATTATACATATATTTGCAAAACTGTTTACCTATGCCATGAGTCAGATGCTCCTTCAACCTCCTGAAATATGAAAATTAATAGCGTTTTTTAAAATGGTCATTTCATCATTTAAAATAAAATCATGGTAAGAATAATAGGAAATTAAACTCATGAACAATCTGAATTCAACAATGATTATTTTAAAAATACTGTTAAAACTGTGTTATCCAAAATGAAAGTTTTTTCAGCTCTCCTCGACTTAGACCTTTGACCATATATTTCAGTTAAAACATAAAGATAACCTCCTCACACCTCACCCAGCCGGCACATACTACAATTTCTTAGAAGTAAATATAGTATTCTTCTTCTTTCAGATTATCCTGCATATTGCAGGGTTGCCATAATGAATGCCACATCTCCATGCATACCAGTTCATTGCATCATCTTCCTGCCCAGTTCTTTCATATTGTCCTTTACCTTATCCATCAATCTAATCTTCAGACATCCCTTTTTCCCGCTAATTGTATATCTAATACTTTCCCACCTACTCCCTTTCTCGTCTCTTAACATGTCCAAACCATCTCTATCTTATCTCATCTTTATCGATACATTCCTCACTTCAGTCAACCTTCGAATAAAGTTCATTTCTCACTTTATCTTTTCTTGTCCAGCCAAGTGACCATATCAACATCCTCATTTCTGCCACCTCAACCTCTTTATCTTGTTTCTTTACCGCAGGATTTGCATTTTTTTTTTTAAAAGCCCTTAGTGCTGACACATTGGAGTGTGGTAACTATAAAAATAAAATGATAATTTCCAGTCCTTATAAAACACCTACCTCCTCTTCCGTATCATATAATGCCCGAGTAGTCAACCTGTTTCGAGCTGTCTCAACATTTTCAGGAATGTCCTCCAAGTATTGGACATTTGAAGCTGTTCTCTTTCCTTTCTGGCGCCTTTTATTGTTGGCAATAGATGCAGATGTCAACTGAGATTAAAAGACATTAAAGGTTTTTCATTTTCTATTTGCAATATTTGGAGAGATGAATTTAAAATGTTTAGAATAGAATTACGAATTTAAACTAGCACACAGTATTATAACAAAAACAAACCAAAAAAAGTTCCAGAATTGGTAATTGTAGGATATAATGAGTCCTTTACAAATAAAAAACAAATATATAAACAAACATAAACACACCTCAGTTGGAGAGATCAGTTTTTTCTTCCTTTCCTTCACAAATATTGTTATCTCTTCCTCTGAGAAAGCTGTTCTCTTTTCTTCCGACATCCTGAAAATATAAAAAGAACAAAAACAAAAGACATTAATTCATTTAAAAGTCTTTAAACATTTCTGAAATAATATTGTGTCACTCTGAGGATATTTTCTGTTAATTTTGCAATTTGTGTTTCTTGACGGGTTTTACAGCATATGCAACACTTTAATGACATTTCATCACCATTAAAAAGAAAGATGATGGTAAAGTAAAAATTTAAGTCAAATCGGAAGAGATCGGAAGCAGATCAAAGAGCAATCCACCCTAGAATATAGTCTGAAACCAAAGAAAAGCTGCATACTGGCACAGTCATAGGATCTCCATCGTGAGCAAAACATTCAAACATTTATAAACTGCATTACATATTCAAAAACCCAACAGTTACATATAATATAAAATAGATAGGTGATTTTATAAGGGAAAATAATATCATCTTCTATCACAAAAAAAAAAGACAAAAACATTTTTTTAAAATGGAAAATATAAAACTTGGAATTCCAAGACATTCAAATTGTAAAAAGAAACATACCTGAGTTCTACCTCGCTCAAAGGTTTGACTGTCACTCTCTCCTTTCCAAACTCTGCCTCCTTGTTGGAAGTTGGAGCAGCTGCATTCACAGAAATACTGGCCCGGGACTGCCTCACACCTTCAATCTCTCCAGATCTACGCATTCCAACACGGCCTATAAAAGAATTTATTGAATATTTAATTATATGGACGTGAACAGAAACACCCAATTTTAAACTATCATGTATGGCAAGTAGGTCAAATTTTGAATTTTTTTAACACTCTCCGTAGCTAGTCAGAAAATGAAACTAAAATCAAAGTGGTCTTTGAAGCATTCAGAGAAACAAATATGAATTCTTAATTCCTTGTTTTTAGAAATCAAATCTATTTTTCACTGAACTGGAACTAAACTTTCAACTGAATAATTGATAATATTTCTCCCAAAAATACCTTCTATAACAGCCTTAAATACAAATACTCACCATGGGCATTACCCCGAGGTGTGGTTGGGGGAGAAGCTAAGGAAGGACCAGGAGGAGACATGATTTGGCCACCACTCGCTGCTTCCTGACCGTGACCCTGACCACTGCCCCCCACTTCTACACCCAACCGCTCATCTTGTTGCCTCTGCAGCTGTTCAATCATGATGTCAATGCTAGCCCTGACAGTTCCTCTGTTTGCCACAGAGCCAGGTTGTCGCTGATGTGGAGAGTCTTCAACATCAACATCAGTATCAGAATAATTCTGATCATCCCTCTCAATGGCTTGATCTGGGACTTCACGGTCTCCTACAACTTCACTTTCACCTGAAATCATCAAAACAACTTCAAATTTACTACTAAGTTAGGTGTGTGTGTGTGTGTGTGTGTGTGTGTGTTGGGAGGGGGGGGGGGTATTTCAATGAGAGAAAGAACTGTTCGGTTAGGTAAAATGCATTTCACAAAACTGATAACCAATTAAAATGAGGAAACTAAGACTTAACTTTTTTTTGGTTGCAAATGTCTAGTTGTGTGTGTGTGTGTGTGTGTGTGTGTGTGTTTGTGTGTGTGTGTGGTGAACTTGAAATACGTTCTATAAGAAAACAGCTCTCTAATCACAGATACTATTTTTCTTGCAAAAGAAGAAGAAGAAGAAGAAGAAGAAGAAGAAGAAGAAGAAGAAGAAGAAGAAGAAGAAGAAGAAGAAGAAGAAGAAGAAGAATACAACCGGGATCAGCATATTTTGACTCAAAAAGATAGCTTTTAATTTACCCAAAATGATATTTTAAAACAAAAGGAGAAAAACAAAACAGGAAAATGCTGTATAATAAAAGGTCCAAAAGATGATACTTAAATCAAAAAAAAATCAGTAGGAACTTTATTAACATCAAAAATTGATTTGCCCTTGGCAAACTTTAATAACGTTTCAAAGGCACATATTAAGTCAGGCACCAAATTTTCATTTAAAACAAACTATATCTAATCAAAGATGATTTTGCAGTTCTGCAGCTGGAGCAAAGACAACATTTTGCAGTGTGCAAAAGAGTGGGATGAGGCCAGGGTAAAATGATGTCTAACCTGCTTCATTGACAGCTATATGAGGTACAAGACTAGAGGCTTTTGCATTCTCCCTGCCAGGCACAAGACGCTGTATGGCTGGTGGATAAGGATTTCCATCGATGTCTACCAGGAAAGGGGGTGGCATGAGATGGGGAGGGCATTGAGTCTGTTCATCAAGAACAAACCCTTTTGAGTCACGAATCAAAGGACGGTAGTCACTGTGAAAAAATAGCTGCTGGGGTGTCTGAAAGAGGATAGAAAATATAGAGATTAGGAATGATCTTCCAAGGAATATGGCAAACATGTAAAGAGAGCATTTTATGAAGACAATCTATATCAATCTATTGTTCCAACTAAAGCATTTCAATTGGCTCAAACTGTTGGATGTATCTGAAGGAATGTGAACACTCTGCATTATTATCATGATTGTCAAGAAAACTACATTGTAGGTCACTGAAGATTTGTTGGATATAATAAAAGTTCTTGACATTGTCAAATTTTCATTCACTAATTCAATCCATCTTACAAATGTGAACTAATGAATCTATGAAGATTGAATTAGTCATTAAAAAATGTATGAACATAATTGTTTACAAATTTAGTAGAATGGAAATTCTTAATTAAAAAGCATGTGAAGCAATCTAATTCCACTATACCTTTTTACACCGTTCACTGGTTCCAATACCCATGAGCAAGAGATGCCCATGCGAGTCTGTAGCAGCCAAGAACTGACCATCAGGTGAATACTTGCAGTCAAACACAGCACCATGACCTTGACCTTCAATCTGGGAGAATAACAAAATCAAAAAGCCCATTCATGGAAAGATTTTTTTGTTTAATTGGCTATCTATTGGTGGAGTAGATAATGAGTTCCTATCTGGCCATGTCAATCATGTACACATCCTTTGATGAAATAAACTTAGAAACGATTTCATAGGTCTGTTCATCGCCATATTTCAAACTTTTATTCTCATTATTTTTTTATTTTTTTAAAAGAATAACGATTGGGTCTTTAGAATCTTGATCTTCCAATGATTGGTCATTCTGATTGCTCATATGTCAGCTGTCAACTCATGGAGTCACCATAGAAGCTTTTGACAATGGTCATCTCATGGTTTTATCACAATTACCACCTTGATGAATTCATTAGCTAGGCATGGCTGATAGGTAAAAAAGCCAATTTATGTTCTAGTTACATTTGAAAGAAAGTATATCACCGATCTCGTCTCATTGAGATATAAACAATTATAAATATCAAGAAAACCGCTCAATAAATAAAATAGTTGATAAAAAAAACTAAAATAAACAAAAGCAATTTTTTTGAATCAAATGTACTTGTCAAACAGTTGGGTTTTCCCAATTAAGACCTATGCTCATTTTTCAAGCCGATTTCAACAATCTGTCCATCCAAGAAAATGCCACCGGATCCACATATATGCAATAATTTTGCTTTCTGCATGTCTTTGCCCCATATTTCCTTTTTTTTATATTTAAAAAAAAAAAAAGAAAAAGAAAAAGAAAAAAGTCTTTGTCGCATAGTTGGCCTCCCCCCCCCCCCCCCCCCCCCCCCCCCCCTTAATTGGAGGTTGGGTCATTTTAAAGAAAACACATGGCATACAATTTGTAGCTGATCATTATGAATCGATTGATGTACTGAGGCGAAATCCAATCATGAATGGTTAAATAACCGGGGGACAGCATGGTAATGGACGTCGCTCAACAATTCAGCTGGTCCTAATATTTTCCTCAGCAATATATATAAGTGGGCAATTTTTCCACGGATTTTTGCTGTTCTGACTTCAGATTATTGATCAGTGACAAATTGATAATAGGTTTGATACCAAGAGCTTGGTGTTGACTCCAAAAATTGGTGAAATTTTCCAGCTTAAGTTGAGCTGGAACATTCGCATATTTCTCAACCGTGCCGACACCCTGGCAATGAGATCGCTGTAAGATTTGGCTAGGCGACCCAACGAGATTGAGTACTAGACAGAACCATGATAAACAGTAGTGTGGAGCCAGGATGGCCGAAGCCATTCAGGCACCGGGTTGAATCTCCATTCCGTAACATATCAGGGTGGGTCGTTCAAGATGCCATCATATCGGCTTGACATCCGGGATGGTCTAGTGATAGTCAACTGGAATTACTCCTTTACCGATATCATCATCATCATCATCATTGCCTTTTTCACCCTGGGTCAGGGTATAGACCACAGACAAACAGTTTCCATCCTTCTCTATCCTGAGCTAACAAGCTAAAAAAAAGGATTTGGTTTGTCCGTCTGCGTTTCTGTAACGGTTTGAGTTTAACGGAAAGGGGTGTTAACCCTTTGCCAACCCCCAACCTGGAGGACCAGGGGCTCAAAGATGGGGGAATCACACACCATTAGTTGCCTTTTACGACACGCTGGCTTGGCGTTGGGCTATTCTTGACCCTCTCAGTTGAGGGACCCCGGACACCACACGGGGATTACCCCTGATATGCCTCATCCATTAGGGGCGGCCTTTTGGTGTATCTAACAACCCAGCCGACATTACAGACTTACACCTTCCGACGTATATTGCAACTAAAGAGTTAAAGATTTAAGGAATCAGAATACAGCAAAACATCCAACACAGGTTGCAGCAATGAGTGACAGCTCAAAGCTTCTCCCCATTAATATAAACCAAATACAACACAAACTGCGACTTACCAGATTGAAAAATTTCTTGATTTTAGCACCAGTCTCAATATCCCATATAAATATCTTGCCATCGTGAGCAGCACTGACCAGAATCCTACTGTCAGTTGGAGAAGTTTCTAATACAAACACCTCATCTTCATGACCCTGTACATGAACAAAAACACTACACATTATTTACACTGCAGAGTGTAGCATCACATACATGGGAGATTTTAAGGACAATTAGGTTATCCTATAATTTTTTTTCAAAACCCACATGTTCACGCTCTCACTTTAAAAGAACAAAAAAAATAATAAATAATTCCAAGCTAGGTTTCGTTCACCACACAATTTCATTGTTTCATGACAAGCCTTATAATGTTTTTTTAAATGAATGATCTTTGAATTAAAGGGGTCTTACATATTAAAAACCAATGACCAAATAACTTTCTCAAAACCTTTTTAGAATGTGGGATGGCCAAGTTGTCCTTAAAACCAATCAAAATGAAATTTTTAGAATTCAAATGTCAAATTGAAAAATAATCAAGCATAGGTCAGCTCCATTTGATAAATCATAAATGCCTTTGATAAACCAAATGTAACTTATTGGTAAATATTACAATATCCTATCTCTTAAAATTAAAATTTATTATTCTCTGATGTATTGGTTAGGCCATTGAATGTCAGGCTCGAATTTACTCTGAATTATATAAAATCTAATCACTTAAAACCAAAAAAAAACAATAACAGCATTGCAACTCAAGTCAAAAAAGTTGGATTGCTGTTATCGCTCTCTTAGTGAGCAAGGTAAGTCTACTGTTAAAACAGATGGTGATGGTGTTAGAGGGGAATGGAAAGTATTGTAACGGAAATATTAGGAAGGTTATTGTGATGATGATGGTGATGACGATGATGTTGTTGTTAATGCCGTCTTTTTTTCGTTTTTCAATCTACGATGTTACTAATGTGCATCTGTGTGAGTGTGTCTATGTCTATATTGTATTGTTATAAATGTGTAACCAAATGGCAAATTGCCTTTTTGAGGACAATAAAGATTTATTATTATTATCATTATCATTATTATTAAAACCAAATAGTGATCTGGCTGTTAAAGGGTTAATTGAGCATAAAGGCAGGCTTGTCATACCTCAAGAACCCTAACAAGAGAACCAGTATAGGGATTCCATATCTTGATGGTGAGGTCAGAGGCAGCCGTCACAACTCGACTGTCGTCCATGGTCCAGCCCACCATGGTCACCCTGATCTTTACATCACCAAAATCATGAAGAGAGCTGGTTTGTTTTTTGAAATGAAAAAAATAAAGTGATAAAGCAATATCCAATAAATGGAATTCTTAGAATTTTACTGAAGACTGACAAATGAACTATATTTGCATTGTTTTAAGATTAGTTGTTGATCATATATATATAAAAAAATTTTTTTTCAATTATACCTTTTGCGCCACGACATCATAAGATATCGTCGCCTAGGCATTCCACGAAGGAATATAGATAACTCATCAAACAGGATGTCTGATGTCAACAGGATCCACCCATGTTGTCCAAGTGAGCAAATTGGGGGTTAATAGGGGGTTCAAGCCCCACTTCAGGCACTTTCGGGGTATTTTTTTCCTTGTTGATCATATATGGAAATTAATAATAATCACAACAGGAGCTTGATAGACAACATAACAAATATTGCTGATTATTTTAAGAGTCTTATAGCGCCTGTGATAATTATAGGCCAAATGAATACCTAAATGTAAGAATAGGACAAAAGATGCCAAATCATAGTTTCACTTAATGCTGGAAAAAATAATGAAGACATACCCATTCAAATGTGCAGACATGTTCAAAACTGTTGCACGCCACTCTTGCTTGTCAAACCTCCAGATTCTTGCAGTTCCATCATTGCTCCCACTAATAAAGCTATTGTGTTGATTTGCATAACAAATACTATCAACCTTGTCCTAAATATTTTTTAAAGATAAAAACGTAAGAGAATGATAACTTTGATTTATACCAAGCATTCATTTTGTCGATTTCTCTCTCTTTTTTTTTTGTTTGTATTTATAAGTTTTGTATTCAAAATACAATTCACAATCATAATTTTTTAAAACTAAATAATTACAGAAATTTAAATAGCTTGAAACAAGTGTCCTATAAAAAAATCCATTCAAGCTCTTCTTTAAACTTTACTTACTATCATTTCTCCATAAATAACGCGTGCACTTGTAAAAATGCTCTATAATCTAGTATCATCTGTCTTTTTTTTAAAAAAAATAAACCGGTCTTGAGATTAATATTCTACCACACCTTGAAACTTCAATAATCATTTTATTAAAAACTTACATTGTGGGCCTCAAGCTCGCAAATTTTTTCAGGTCCGATTCTGTGTAAGAAGTAAACTCTGACAACATGATCAGAGTTACCAGTTGCCAAGAAAGCACCACCGGGAGAGAAAGATGAACACAACATCTGGGCTCCTGCTCTAGATTTCTCAACGAATTTGATGGGCTTTGGACTGGAAAAAAAAAATAATTAAATATAAAAAATAGTTGAAGAACATTATCTTTGCCGATTCTGTGCATATATCACATGAGTGAACGACATGACAGCATATTTCTTACAAAGTGGAAAATGGGATATGAAAATTAAACGTTCAAAACAAAGAACGGAATTTTTAAAATCATTCAAATTCGTCCGTCACAAGCTTCTCAGATTATCATAGAATAAATTATTGTTAAGTTCCGTGTTTAAGTAAACAACTCAGTTTATCAATAACCTACCATTTTTTACTTGGAGATCGAGAGAGGACAAAAAGCAGACCCCATCAATAAAGTTTATTTAAGAATTCTAGCCCCAGCAATGTGTCTTTGAGTAAGGCATTTCAAATTATTCTACTCAACTCTATTCATAAAGGCCACTTTCTAAGCAATTTTTAGTAGACTATGAAAGTGAAAGAAGTAAAAATGTCAAGAATATTATTGCTATCGACATAAATGCCAACTTCATGAGTTTCCAGTCCACATAAAATGTCTGGTCTATTATAGAAACATATATATCACATACAAAGAGACAAAACCGATCAGCAACCAATAAGAAATACTCACTTGAAGTAACTGGTCACAATGTTGTATGCCCAAAAGCAGACACAGCCATCATTACCTGTACTGACCAGGTAACGCGTATCACCACAGATTTTTGGACAGAACTGCAGATAATCAAGACATATATAAAAAAAATATTGTGTATTAAGTATAAAGTTTATCAGATTTCATCCACCTGTGAAAACTTTAAATAATTGGTTGTTTGAAGTATCAAAATCAAATGACAAGGGTTTCAATCCTTTTAAGACCTATTGAGATTCTTCAGGACTGATAAAATGGAGAGTAGGATTACACTATCCGGGTTGTTTTTTGTTTTGTTTTAAAATAAATCTAACTTCCACTTCACCCATCGTGCATTACTAATGGATAACTTTCTGTTTGTTAATTATATAAAATGTGTAAAAGATGGATTTAATTACCTGTACTGATGTGATCATACTGGAATGAGCATGGAGCACAGCACATTGTGCTTTGCTACGAACACACCAAACTCGGACAGATTTGTCAAGACTGGCACTAGCTAGATATGTGTTTTCATAGGAAAGGGCCATATCGGTAATTTCTGCTGAGTGCCCTCTCAGTGTTGCAAGTAGTCGTAAATCATGTCTACTCCAAATCTTCACAAGAGTATCATCTGCACCCTGAGAAGGAAGAAATGATGAGCAAAAAATGATTAAACATACTCGAAACTACTGAAACAATATAAACAGTTGAATTTCCATGAACACTCATGGAAATTATGTTAAAATATATTGCTGACACATTGCTTATTGCACATCATAATACTTCTTAATAATCACAGTAGGCCATATGGAACAAATTTGTTTTATTTGTCTTTAAGGGTTTTACAGCATTTGCAAAACATTAAGATCATATCAGTGCCAGTAAAAAGGAGGAAAATGGGATAGTAAAAAGTTCTAGATTCACAATTAAAGCACCCAAGAAAAGGTAGGATAAAAGGGAATTAGTTCAAATAGAGAACAGATGTAGGTTCCAAGAGCAAACTTTCAGTTTGAGACCACTTAAAACTCTCATCCACAAATACAAACACAGGTCCTCACTAAGAGGAATGCACTCAAATATTTACAAACCAATATATATTTATAACAAAAAAAACATGAAATAGTACATAATAGAGAAATGATTTACAAGGGAAAAAATATCATCTCCCAAAAATGTAGCTATACATTTGACTGTTTCCCTCCCAGTCAATGACTTTGTCCTGGGCCAGGACAAAAGTAAGTAATCCCATTCCAAGACAAAGACGGGAAGCAAGTTGGAAAACACATATAGGAGGATAGAAGACACTGTCAGTGCCTCCTACCCACTACGAGAGGTCAGGAACCCCACCCAGCATCTTGAATCCCATGTCCAATGAGGGATAAAGTATATCATCATTTGACAACAGGGTGTCCAGCAGATTATCAGACTTAAAAATCCTACCTCCCCCCAAAAAATCCTACCAAGCAATACCAAAAGCAGGGGCGAGAATGACGTCACAAAAAAGTGGAAATTTTTCATCGTGAAGATCATGACCCATCCATGCGACCATAACCTATAAATTTGAATTTCACTCAAATTTACTGAGATGCGATCCAAAATTTGTCTTGCAGCAATTTCTGACACGACTCGGTGGAATTTCAAAAGTTGAAAGTGTAATTTAAACATTTGGTGGTTGTAGTAGGGATGATGATGTGATGGTTGTAGTAGTAGTGGTGATAGGGATGATGTGGTAGTAGTGATTGTAGTAGTAGTAGTGGTCGTATGGATGATTGTGTGGTGGTGGTTGTAGTAGCTGTGGTAGGAATGATGATGTGGTGGTTGTTGTAGTAGCTGTGGTGGTAGGGATGATGATGTGGTGGTGGTTGTAGTAGTGGTAGTAAGGTTTATGATCTGGTGGTGGTTATAGTAGTAGTGGTGATAGGGATGATGTGTTATTTGTAGTAGTAGTGGTGCTAGTGATGATGGTGTGGTGGTGGTTGTAGTAGGAGTGGTGGTAGGGATGATGTGGTAGTGGTGGTAGGGATGATGATGTGGTGATGATTGTAGTAGTAGTGTGGTCTTAGAGATGATGTGATGGTGGTTGTAGTAGTAGTGGTGGTAGGGATGATGCTGTGGTGGTGGTTGTAGTAGGATTGATGATGTGGTGGTGGTTGTAGTAGTGGTGGTCTTAGAGATTATTGTGTGGTGGTGGTTGTAGTAGGAATGATGATGTGGTGGTAGTTGTAGTAGTAGTGGTGGTAGGGATGATGATGTGGTGCTGGTGGTTGTAATAGTAGTGGTGGTAGAGATGTTGATGTAGTGGTTTTGGTGAGTGTTTTTTATTCAGTGATGATAATAGCAATTTGTCAAAAAGGAGGAAAATGTCTCCCGTCTATAGATCAACAAGCAAAGTGTAAAAATAACAGGAACATAGTTTTGTATTAGTATTATTTAATATATTACTATAAATAGTATAAATCCATTCTTATTATTAGACATAAATTTACTTTTTGTAAACATTTAATGAATTGTCCTTTCCATATGTAAAAAGCCTACAATGCTATTCAAATACAAGGCCAGAAAGTGTTGTTTTGTTTTGATTTTTACTTCATAAAGCAGGCTACAATATCTTTGTTACCGAAAAAACATAGTGGTTATTCAGCTTAAAGACAACCCAATAATCTCTCAAATTAAAGCCATAGCCCAAAGGTAAAAAGAAAGAAGAGTAAATTAAGCCAATCACCATTGCTTTATTCTAATAATATATTATTATCTCTGTATAACCAGATGATTATGAGAGAGAGAGAGAGAGAGAGAGAGAGAGAGAGAGAGAGAGAGAGAGAGAGAGATAGAGCATGTTGGAGAGAGGGGGGGGGGGTATTAAAAAGGCAATAGGTACCTACAACGGAGAAAAAAATCCAGACTCATTTGTCCCTCCCTTCCCCTTCAACCATCAACCAGCTAATCAAAGAACACCACTCTCTTCTATATCAATTGTGACATCTGGTGCCATTCTGTCTGGCCCGACGTCATAAAAACGGGACCGTCACCAATTTCAAGAGACTGAGCACAGGTGTCAAAATATGACATAAGACATAATGGTGATTTTGTGGTTTTGAGGAAAATGCTTGACATGGCAAAAAATCCGACCTCGGGTGCAATTATCCGACTTTTTCCTAGACTTTTTCCTACCAATCCGACCTTAAGGTAAAAAATCTGACTTTATCCGACTTATCCGACCTCGCTGGACACCCTGGACAAGGACAGATATATTGATAAAGAATAAGACAATCATTAAAATGCACATGCCATCTGTAGATTTGTCACATGTCATACATGTTATATATAGTCCATAAAAGCTAAAGTAAATGATAAGGAGGAAACCAAAATGATTAAATAAAAATTTTCAGAGGTTTTACACTACTTCCTAAAGTTCAGTTTCGTCTAATATACAATTATACAAAAGCAAATTTCATACCGTAAATATATATTTCCCTGTCCTGTCAAATAGCACACAGTATACTGCATCTAAATGTCCCAATTTCCTGCCGTACATACTCATTTTGTTGTATAACACAGTGGGTACAGCACTGCGGGGACGTACTACCCCTGTCATCTGATATGCTGGCATCACAAGGGCTGGAACCATAATAATAATAATAATAATAATAATAATGATAATAATAATAATAATAATAATAATAATGATAATAATAATAATAATAATAATAATCATCATCATAATAATAATAACAATAATAAATAATAATGCACAGTCCTTTTACAGTTTCCGTATTTAGACTGTTTATAATTCAATCTGAAATTCAAACCAATATCAATGGGAAAAAAAAAAAGACAAAATATTTATTTAATGTGCAATAACATAACAGATTATATCTAGTCATAACTAAAAATAGCTCAGTGACTTAAGAATAACAGAAATTCTTACCTAAATTTGGTGGTACCAAATTTGTAGGTGGATATTGCGGTGCTCCATTTTGCCGCACAAGATGCTGATTGAGTCCCCATTTGGGCCGTTCAAGATCTTTTGAGGAATAAAATATAAAATTGATGAAATATTTGAAGAACATTAACATGAAGTCTGTATAAAGACTAGCTGGACTTCCCCTCCTACTAAGTGTATCATTTGCAACATTGCTGATTTGTTATGGTCATGAATGGCATACATATCATGGTCATCCATTCTCTGTTTAAAAAATACACACACAGCGAAACACTCACATATAATGGAGAAAAATCATCAACAGACCGACAACTTGAAATGTTAAAAATTCATTACTGTAATTAACTTTACAAACTAATATTTTACCCTTAGCATTATTAGAATTAAATAGGCCTTCCAAACCCTTAATAGATGCTTTGTGGCACCAAAGTATCTTTTTAACACATTGTATTGAATCAAAAATGTCTATGTCTGTTGTTGAAGCCAAAAAATTGTATTTTTACAGTCAACAAGTAATAGTTCTTTTTCAGATCAGACCATCGTGTTAATGACGTTTTTTGTTTTGTTTTTAAGGCGCTAGCAACACATTTAGGTCATATCAGCACCAGTGAAAAGGAAGAAAATGGGATATAGTAAAAAGTTCTAGATTTACAATTAAAGTACCCAAGAAAAATGCAGACAAAGGGGATTTAGTTCAAATAGGGAACAGATGTAGATTCCAAGAGCACACTAGCAATGTCCTATGAGATCAACTTAATGTCTCATCTTGACAAAAGCACAAGTCCCCACTCAAATGTTTACAAATGATACATATCTAAAACAAAAATAATACAGTGCATAGCAGAGAGATGATTTACAATATCAGCTCCCAAAACTCTAACTATACATTTGAATGTTTCCCTCCCAGCCAGGGTCAAGACAAAACCAAGTAACCTCATTCCAAGACAAAGGCAGAAAGCATGTTGCAAATCAGATAAAGGGGAATTGAAGACACAGTAAGTGCCTCCCTTGACTGACCAGTATGGGAGGTCAGGAACCAGATCATGTTAATGATGAAATATTTTAAACATTATAAATTAATTAAGATGATACAGTTATGGACCCAAACACATACAAAAGTTGTGTATTAAAAAAAATCATATCTAAATGAGAATAATTAAAAAACAAACACAAAACATTCCACAAAAGAGACAAAACAGACATAAAAATGTTAACCGATAAAGACAATATCTACAGCAGCTATACATAAATAGTTGACACAACGGTTTCACTCAAATTCAGAAACAGTCAACAAATTATTACACTCCCTTATGTTGATTTCCCCTTTTTCTCTCTTCTGTTTTTCTCAATTCATATTTTTAATTCATGAAGCATGATGCAGCCATGATACATGCACACTGAATTTTTTTTTTTTTAATCAGATTACAACCCTTCAAAAACTGGATTTTTCGAGGCAGTATCTAAATCAGACCACACAAGTGATGTTATTGATTTTCAAAAAATCCATATACCTTTTTTCAATGGACTGAACTAAACAACTTACCTCTAACAGCTGATTTTTATTTATGTGTTTTATTGTTGTTGTTGAATGCAATGTTAATTCGCCATACATATCCATTAGAAGTAAAAAGTAATAATTAATAAAACAAATGATTTTTTCTTCTTCATTATTTGGAAATAAAAGTGGAAAAATCTAAATTTTCTTTTTTAAAAATTAAATAATTTTTTTTTAAATGAAAAATCGGAATGAAAAGCAAGTCTGATGGCACAACAGTTAATCCATCATAAAATATCAAAACTTTTAGGAAAGAGCAGGCCGGTATGAATGTAATCAAACTTAATCATACCCTCCTAATCAAAATGCATCTTTCCTCATGACTCTAGATAAAAATTTGAGAAAGACTCCATTAAACTATGGAATTTCAGACTGGATGAACTGGTTAGCAAGCTTGCAGACAACAGCTTAAAGAAACCTTAGCCAAATGAAAAGGAAAGAGGTGTAAAGTGTATAAAATTGATAATTTTTGAGACATAACTATATTATGCTTTTCCTCAAGTGTAAATAGAAAAGCATAACTTTTTTAAAATTTCCACATCCACAATAAGCACATAAAAAAGATCAACACAAAAATCAAAAACATATGGAAATACATAGCATCTTAAAAAACAAATCTCACCTTCAGATGTTCTTAACAATGACAGACTCCCAGCTCCCAACAATGATCTCACCCCTGAAACACTGGGTTTAATATCCTTGTCCAGCAAAGGACCAATGCGTTCGACTACTTTTAATAAATGATCATTCCGAATATGCCTGTTGAGATAAACCTGATGAGGAAAGAATGTGTAACGAGCTTAGTACCATTAAAGTATGAATATATGCTGAAAAAGAAGAAAAAAATCACACACAAATTCAAACACATACATTACATTCTACACATGATCATGAAAACGACGTGAATGACAGTGAGAGATAAATAAATATATATATATATATATATATATATATATATATATATATAAGAGAGAGAGAGAGAGAGAGAGAGAGAGAGAGAGAGAGAGAGAGAGAGAGAGAGAGAGAGAGAGAGAGAGAGAGAGAGAGAGAATCAATTCTTGACGACTTGACCTGTGACCCCTGACCCGACCTACAGCTGCAGCCAATCAGAGGCGTTTTTACAAATCAAGTCTAAAGCAAGTAGTCCGTGACCAATGTTTGATTTGATTGGCTTATCTGAAGGATAGCGAGTGTGATGTCACGGAAATTCGGTCTGAAAACATTTATAGTAGAAATAACAAAGTCCATGGATATTTTATTAATTTAAAATTTTCTATTATTTTCTACAAATATGTTTAATATATCATTTGAAAGTTTAGATTTTTTTTCTAAAAGATGCAGACAACAGGAAAAATGCCCATAAAAATATGTTAGCTATTTTTTTAATATAAAGTTAGACCCGTACAAAACGAGCGCACGTCTTTTTTTTTGAGCGTACCAAGTTTTCGTAAGTCCTGAAATGTTGATTTCCTTCCCAGTCCACTCTCTTTTGAAGGAGCTGAAAAAAGAAATAAAATTATCAAAAATTCAAAAAAAAATCAAAATTAATTTTTGGCAACTATGTTTTACATTTTTAACAGATCACAAGGCACATAAACAAATTTAAAATATATGAAAATAATTTTTTTTAAAGTTTGTAAATTTCCACGAATAAATGATGACAAAAAGGAGACACTCACCTTGAACTCTTCCAGCTCTTCAAGGAGCACCTGAAAAGAAAAGAAAAACTATGAGCCTTTTGAATTCACATTAAATTAATAAACTCAAATGGAAAACAACTCACCTGCGCAGTCCTCTTGCAAGGTCCAGCACTAAGAAATCGGGCGATCAGAAAATACAACTCTGAAAGAGAAACAAAATGGAGTGTCAGGTTGAGTCGAGTTGGGAAACCTTCAAAATATTAAATTCAGAAAATCAGTGGCACTTACCTGCCTCAGTGGACGATGAATGAGATGTGTCATTATCCATTTCTCTTATTAAGAATTGACAAAGTCTAAGGTAGGCTAGTAAATTCAAAATATTCCATGATACACCTATGAATGGCCATGATGTTTCATCGTTGAAATAATCGTCATTCGGCAGGTCGAAATCATGTTCGTCTTGTGTTAGTGAGGATTAATACGCTGTCAACTTTCGAACCTATGTCCTTTAATTATATTCCTTATAATTTCCCATTCTCAGATAAGATTATTATCAAATATTATTTGACCTGAAAGTTGTGATATTTCAGTCAAGTTTGTTCACAAACAGACGGAAAATCGCGAACTATTTTATGCACTTCCATAACACACCACAACCCTTCAGCTTAACATTCAAGAACAAAACAAAGCACACACACTTGAACACACAACACGACCGCCACAACACCGCTCTTTCAGCGAGAAGGACGAATTGCGTTTCCCCCTTTTTTCCTCCTGAATGCCACTTTGGCACTTACTGAGCCAAGTCTTTAATGTTTCGCAGCTTATTTCCAAATTTGTTTGGTATTACATGATTTATTTAACTAATGTCACTTTAACGCTTTCTCAAAATACAAAATTTTACAAATTTAATAAACAATTTTTCTTTTGATATGCCTCACCATCATCCAATACAAAATTGGTATTTTTGGTATTGAACATTTAACCAGTTAACTGCCGTACTCTGGAACCAGAGCTCGTATTTTAAAATTTGGCCAGAAAACTCTTCCTTCAATAGCGATCGGTTTAGATGAACCTTATCGTGGCAAAAACTCTCAAAACTGAGACCTCCGCGAGGTCCCAGGTTTGAACATTTTTTCCAAGATGGGGAGTTAAGATTTATCGATATTTGAAGGACGAGTTTTCTGGCCAAAGTTTGAAATACTTGCCATTACAGAGCACGGCGGTTAACTGGTTTCTCAAAATACAATGGAGCTCGGTTATAACGAGAACCTCCGTTCCAAGCAAAAATTCATGTTATTTCCGAGTTCTCTGTATATTTTCAAGGGAAAGAACCACATAATCTTATTCTGACCCTTTAAATGCATCGATACTCCTTCAAAATAATGTACACTGTGCTGGACCTGGTACGGCTATGTGGTCCAGTGGTATGACACTCGCTTTCGGATCGGAAGGTCCTGGGTTCGAGCCTCGCGCTCGGCACATAGTTGAGTCCTTGGAAAAGGACTCACATTCTATCACCGTACTCAGGTGTAAAATGAGTACCTGGCCGTTAACAGCGTTGTCTTTGTCCGAAAAATTGCAATATCGCCTAACAGGCGTCATGTCCCGTCCTACATGTTAAATGTTGCTGTTGACCAGGGACCCCTTGTAAAGCGCTTTGAGCATATTTAGTGGATAGTGCTCTATATAAAAGCTCAATTCTTTATATATTAAAGCGTCGACATAATATTATCTCGTTGCCCCATTCTCCTCCAATAGTCAGTCGCTTTTTTTTATTTTGAGAATCCATAATGTTGTTATTGTTATCGGGTTGAAATTAGGTATGATGACGATTGAAGATACATATTATATGGTTTTGGCAACAAGTGCGGCGAAAACTTGGATGGATATTTACAGACAAATTGACAGCAGGAACCGACACACGCTATGATGTGAAAAAAGCAAGCTGTTGTGATCGTGGTGTGATGCGAATGAAAGGTGTCGATAGATGCATTGATATGACACTTGAACTTGTCCAAGTATGGGTAAGATAGGTTATTTCATTTCATTTGGAGGAGTGATCTTCGTGGTAAAGTCCCTCATCTACACGAATATCAGTCGTTCTAATAGTAATAGCTATCCTATTGCTATTGTAGCACTGCCGATATCGATTTGCGTTGTGAAGTTTGTTGATAAATAAAAGGGCATTTTTGCTGTTATTTTAGATCGAGTTTTCGTTAATATCGTTCTCCGAATCGCTCTTTCTCGTTATAAAAAGACTATTTACAATCGATAAATATTGGGGGGGGGGGGGGGTAAAAAAGTATCGTTATTTTCGATGCCGTTATCCTTAAAGCACCATTGTAAATATTTTTATAAGTTGATTAACAATAGCAAGTTAACGATTCATTTCCCAACCTACAGTGATCAACGAACGACGTGGAAAAAACGGAAATATGTCCTAAGACTCCTTAATTGTCGAGCACTGTACATGATCCATGTATATCAATTTCTCACGATATATAAAATATGTTTATCCATCTTTTAATATTCCCATTTACCACTTGCTGCCTGACTCGTGTTTTTAAAAATGGAAAATCCTTTGATTTATGCTTTAGATCAATCTGAGATTTCAGTAAAAACTGAGATATAGACGTTTAAAAATGGGACAATATATGTAAATGCACGCATTAATCATAGTTTGTTGCTCTCTATAACATTGTCCTTTCTTTTTGACGACAATCTTATACCATTCGCCTTATCCAGTGATTCTCCGGGTCTATGGACCTTGTGGATCTCTGAAGGACGAGCATATTTGTTACTTATCAACAGAATAAGCTTAATATTATTCTCAATGTATTTATTAGTCATACTAATCGCTTGAGTCACACTGTTATCGATAGAATGAAGTTGACGTCACTCGGGCCTTTGGGTTTTTTGTTTTTTTTTTTTGCCATCCACGTTTATGAGTAATGCTCACTTAACTGTATTATCCGGACTAGGTATAAAAGTCCATAGTTACACAGAGTTTTGTGTGTTGGTCCGTTTTACTTCCGGGTGGCAATATTGTGAGCTTATTCGACAAGCGCATTCCGGCAATGAAATTTGGCATAATTTTTTACACCTATTAACTCTATAAGTTAAAAAATATCTGGCAGTTCTAGTCCTCCTGCAACGTAGCACACTGAAACAATGTTGAATGTTGATGACAAACAGAAAGTAGGAAAAGACGACTGAAAGTTGAAAGGAAAGGAGGTATTATGATTTTATTATTTGCGGCCGTTTGCGTTTAGTATTCTAAATAGGAATCTGACAAGCTTCGATTTAAAGGTTGTTTTTTTGTTTTGTTTTTTAAAATCGAAAACTAATAGTTCTTTCTTTGGTTTGAGTTTAAAAAATGAAAACTCAGAGTAGAGTACCTCCGCCTCCTCCCTAGAATTGACATTTGATTGATTGTTATTATTATTATTATTATTATTATTATTATTATTATTATTATTATTATTATTATTATTATTATTATTATTATTATTATTATTATTATTTTAATCCATCATCATCCGAAAGTAAACAATTCAGTGCTTGAGATATTTAAGAAGTAGATAAATTGTGCATTTGAAAAGCTCACTTTTTAAAAAAACTTTCTTCAATATCCACAATCCACATTCCACCAAAATGGGGGGGGGGGGGGGGGGTTGTAACCTACCTGTCACTCCCCAAATGATAATACGGAAATAGGTCAAACTAACTCTAAGAAAAGCTGTTGATTGTAACCCAGAAGGTTAATATTTAAAAAGTTGCAGTCTCTTATAATCTGTAGATAGCATCTGGACAAACCATCAAGTGGTTTTTGGAGAGAGGAGGATGGTGGATGGGTCGGTAGTGTGATCAGAGTTCAAACTAGAAATCATTGGTGAATGCTCATGGTCCAGCCAGATCAAAAATAATAAAAGAAAAGGTGAATGAAATATATGGAAATCATGTTGAAAACCAGAATTATGCTTTTAAAAATAAATTTGTTTTTAAGATTGAGGACTTTCATCATTGAAATGAATGGAATGGTCTGTTTCCCTTGCAGGCTATCAGTCATGTCTTGGTTTCCAGAGAGAAGAAAAAGGACATGGCTTCAGAAGGCTTTTGAAGCAGTATTGTGTGCTGGTCCAGTTCCAAGACACATTGCTATTATTATGGATGGAAATCGTCGATTTGCTACCAGAAATAGTCTTCAGAAGTCAGAGGGGCATATTAAAGGTTTTGATAAACTTGCTGAGGTATGTAATTAGTAGTGTTAGACTTCTTTTAACATTGTTATTAATATTATTTTAAAAACATATTTAAGCCTTTACACATTGTTATATTCACTCAACATGTTCAGACTCAGAAAACTTTACAGAAAGTATTCAGCCAACAGCAAAAAGTAACATGTGGGACGAGATATGATGCCTGTAACTGTAAATTCAATAAGGCTCTATTTAATTTTTTTTTTACATAGACAATGTTGTTATCCAGCAAACTTGAATATGATGAGAAAATATAAATTGATAGCCTTTTCTAAGGATTCATTTAATTTTGCTGTGGACTCGAATCCGAGACTTACAAGCTGATTGTCATGCTACCAAACCACAAAGTTGCAATAATGATATTAATGATTATTAATGTTAGTTGGAACATCCTAAATTGATTTATATAAGTAAAACCAAATATATATATATATTCATTTGATTAGAGCATTGATCTGATTTTAATATGGATTTTCTTTAACCTTTATATGTCTTCATAGTTATCATTAAATCAAGATATAATGATAATAATAATATAATATATTGAATTTATATAGCACCTAGTTTCAATCCAAATTTCTTACTGGCGCTTTACTTATCATATATCATACAATATATATATATATATATATGTGTGTGTGTGTGTGTGTGTGTGTGTGTGTTTGTGTATATAACTGAAATGTTAAAAACCACATTGATATGATAATAAAATAAATTCTAATAAAATACATACTAAGAGTAAGAGTGTAAATTATATGCCTTACAGAAAAGTTCAGTTTTTAACAGTTTTCTAAAAGAAAATGGATTTTCACTATTTTTTGTTTCAACACTGATGGAGTTTCACAATCGGGGGAGCATGATGTCAAAGGATTTCTCGTGAAAAACTATTTTTGCGGGTTCCCTTAGGAGATTTAAATTAGCAGATCTTAAATTTCGACTGGGTCCATAAAGGTGGATAAGTTCTTGAAGGTAAACAGGAGCAGAATTGTTTAAGCAATTGAAAACTTGGGTAAGTATTTTAAATTCAATATATTCAAGATATAAAGCAGGACCTTTTATAAGGGATGTTACCTTTGTTTTGAACTCATTCCATGACTCCTGTTAATCTTGTTTTTCATTTTGCTCAATAACTTAAAATGTCTAATTTCTTTTACGTGACGCTGTGCGGAAATATATCTACTATCTACTGGCTATCAAATCCATTTGAATTGTCACATCAAATTATTGTTTATGTATTTTTCAGACCTTGGAATGGTGTCTTGATTTGGGTGTTACAGAAGTTACAGTATATGCATTCAGTATAGAAAACTTTAAGAGGTCAAGTGATGAAGTCAATGGTTTGATGGAATTAGCAAAGGAGAAATTTAAACGCCTTTTACAAGAAAAGTAAGTTTTTGTAGAGTGAATTATTAAAGTTAAGTGCGAAAGGTTACAATATATTCTGGGTCTTTGAACTGTGTGGACTGACAGATTTAATTTAGAAATGTTATTAAAACGTCCCTAAAAATGTGAAGGGAAAAATTTTTGAGTAAGCTAGTTAGCCTAATTAATAACATGTTTAAGGTTTAAGGTTTGATCGTTTGTCACTGTTTGCTGACTTTTTTTGTTCTTTATTATTTTCCTTCTTCTTAAGTCTATATCGCATTCAACATGAATAAAATTGAACAAATTTGTTAGATTGTCCATTCATGTGAATATGAGAGAATAAATTCTGACACTGACACTGTGCTGTACTTTGCATTTTGGATCTCTATGTCGTATCGGTTGCATATCATCAAGGTTTCATTTTAACATGCCTTTATTGATTGAAATTATGATGAATTATCAAACTGAGTACCGGCACCCTGTGCTCACTGACCCAAAGGTTTCTGTGCTGTGTTTTTTTATATATTGAATTATTATTGTAATGAAAACCAGGACACATCATTTCCCTACTTACTATTAATAATGACAGCTTGATAAGGTTTTTTTTTGTTATTTTTCTTTTTATGAACCTTCAAATATCCTTCTGAGTGAACAAATTCACATTGAACTCGAGAAAGCTGACCATATATTATAATGGTTTTGTGCAGTCTTACAAGTCTTGCGACACTTTTGCCAGTAATTAATAAACATTATAGACACGTTTTTACTATTACCTTTATTTTTATTTAATTTAATTTATTGCTTCATGAATAAAATATAATTCATCTTGTAATTCACGTTTATGAAACCAGTTTACTTATAGAGGAATAAAGTTTATTTATTTATTTATTTACTAATATACAACATATATACTAACTGCTATACAGTGTTATGAAAATAAAAGTGGGGGGGTCTGAATTTTTTTTTTTTTTGTAACCACATCCGTTGTGGCTTCTTCTCTGTCTGCTTTGCATCATTTTTACATTATAATTGTATACCTACTATATTTTATTTTTAAAACAGAGATTTGATTTCCCAGCACGGTGTATGTGTTCGTATTATTGGAGATATGACTCTGCTTCCAAAGGATCTTCAAGAACTGCTGGCCGAAGCTGTATCCATATCTGCCAACAATACTAGGTACTTGATACATCTTTTTTTTCTCTTTCTTCTTTGTTTAAGTTGTATCTTCGAGAAACAACAGGTGTGATAAAAAAATAAAAAAAACTGGAAAAGTTTAGGAGCCTGTAATCAGAAATTTCACCACAAACTAATTTATTGGAATTTATTTATCCAAATTTTCTAGAAAATATATTGAAAAATATCACACACCTCAACTTTGCCATAATGAACATTTTGACGTCTTTCTAAAATTTTAATGTGATCTTTCGATTCCCAATTTTGCTTTATCACTGTGGGAAGTATTTTGTTTTCCATGGTCCTTATGATACCATGTGAATAGTGATTTGATCCCATGCGTTTTGAATGGACTCTTTTAACTCTGCCTCCGTGTAAATCGTTGTGCGACCCTTTTAAAACATGTCTGACATCATTAACCAAATTGCTGCAGTCCATAGAATTCAAGTTAGAACTTATTGGAGGCCATTCATTATTAGAAATAAATCGAATGTCATTTTGAATCACTTTATCTTAAAAGTAAGACAAGGTTGTGTTATTAGTGTGGGAAGTTGCCCCATTTTATTGAAAAACAAATGACCAATCGAGATAAAGAGATAAGTCTTGAAAACGTTTTTCTTCTAACAATGTTACATAATTTTACCTGTTCACTTTTGAGGTTGGCGTGTCAATGAAATGTAATCTTGTCCTTCCCTGTCAATTTATTCAAGTAGACACCATCATTTTAAAATGGGAAACATGTTGCTATCATAGTAAAATATTTCTAATGAAATGTATGATATTGTTTGACCATAGACATCTTCATTAGCCTATGTGTGTTTCTAGCAAAAACTAAAAACAAGACACAATAGTAAAATGTTGATGGAATGCTAATGATAAATGAGTTTATTCGTATTTTTCAGAGCTATGCTGAATGTTTGTTTTGCATACACTGCTCGGGATGACATGTGTAAAGCAATAAAAGAAATGGCACAAGGTGTGAAAGCGGGACATATAAAAAACAGGTAAATTTTGCGTTTTTGAAAAAAAAACAAAAAATAAATTGCATTGTGGTTTTTATACATGTTTTTATTTTATTATGTTTGAGAATTATTCAACTTTGACATCAAAACTATAAATGAGATTTTATATTTTTCAATTTTTAGCTTTAGTGTTAAATTTGAATAAGAATGATTTTGATGACTGTATTTTATTTTTATGTCTTACAGTGATATTTCTGAAGATCTACTAGAGAAGTGTTTGTACACATCAGAATGCAGCAATGTAGACTTATTAATAAGAACTTCTGGTGAAGTTAGGCTCAGCGATTTCCTGTTATGGGAGGTGAGCCTTTGTTAAATATTCAGAAATATGTTTACATCACTTACCATTCATACAATAGTAATTTTTTTTCATGTCTTTTTTTTATTTTGTGTTATTTTCTCTTTGTTTTTGTTAATAAAAAAAATGATTAAACACTGGAATGCTCTTTCCAAATCATTCGTGAATACCACAAATTTAGAAACCGTCAAGCGAAGATTATCAAAATTTTCAGCCTAAACACCAACAATGGCTGTCATATTCAACAGCTCTCCGGCCTCAAATACCAATACTCAGAATTGAGTTGACTTCAAGTAACATTCAGATTCAGATTTGATTGCTATCAATAACAGTCATTTGCTGGATTCCACGGGTTTTACTTGCTTTTCCCTACGTCTGTTGTCACCTTCATTACGGTTTTCTGTCCCTGTCTTGGAATAGGACTTTTTAGTTTACTATGACATTTAACTTTTACCATCACTCGCTATAATATTTGCCACTCATGTGTCTTTTTAACCCAATGATGTTCAAAGGTTTTTGAAAATAAATGTCTTATTGAACTATACTATGGTAATAATAGATACAACATTATATAGCGCTTATCCCATTTTTATCTCTATTCTCAATTTTGGCATCATTTATTATTCCCATCGGATAATGGACAATGTGATTTGACATATAGGATAACCCAACAAGCCCTTTAAAGAGTCTTATCAATAATTTGGACAAAGAATACTGTTTAGCATAAGGAAACCTCTGGTTTTATGCCAGTCTGATAAAATGGGGAAAATTGATATAATCCTTTTCCCAAGGGCTTATCGTCATAATGTCTAGATAGGATTTGACCTCAATTACAAGTCAATGACCTCACTTGATCAAATTGTATGACCTTGATTTGCCACCTACATAACTGTTAGACCCACAAAGGTGATCCGAGTCATGGCCCTATGCATGCCATCTCTTTGGGAGGTTTTTAGGAATTACTAGAAAGGTCGTCTATCCCCACCCTCTGTATAAGTCCTCCCTTTTTAGTGGCTTTCAGTTCCTGTTTTGGAATGAAACGAATAGGCTTTGCCCTGACAGTTTCTGGACCTTTTCTGCGAGGGATACAGTTGCATGTAACTGTTTGTGTTTGTATGTGAAAAATTATATTTTCCCTCTTTAAACTCTTCTCTTTGAGTACACCAGATTATAAACCTCCACCCCCTCCAATTCTCCTCCTCTTCTTCTTCTTCTTCTTCTTCTTCTTCTTCTTCTTCTTCTTCTTCTTCTTCTTCTTCTTCTTCTTCTTCTTCTTCTTCTTCTTCTTCTTCCTCTTCAATATTGTCTTTTTCAAATTCTTTTTGTATGCAATAGATTTTCTGTTATTGTGTGTAGTAACACATATTTTCTCTCCGCAGAGCTCATATTCTTGTCTAGCATTTATCCAAGTGTTATGGCCAGATTTTAGTATATGGCATTTGTATGCTGCAATCTTACATTACCAAAGGAACTACAATAAAATACAGGTATTTATGATTTAATATTTCTGACATAATATAGGTAGACATGTCTTCAGCAGTGTTTAGAAGTTCATTAACTCATCTTAAGTTGATCCCCAGTATACTGATATGCATTGGCCCCTGATATTGTTTGTATGGAACTGTTTACTAGTGCCGCGCTGAAGACCGGTCTGGACCGCGGTCCGACGGTTTTTTAGCTGTGAACCGAAGACCGGTCCCAGAGGGGAAGACCGGCGCCGGTCCTCACTTCTTATCACCTTTCAACTAGTGCGGGGCGGTCCTTGCAAGGACCACGGTCCTACGGTCTCGCGCCATAGCCTACTACTTCCCCAGCGATTCGTTGCTTCGGTTGCCTATCTTCCACCAATCACCACCCATCCCACTTAATTAATCGCACCCACCCCCCTTTGCCATACACTAAACGACACAGACGACCATACAGGCAGACGACCACCAACCTCCACTCCGCAAACCGCCCTTTCATGTGTGAGATGGGGGGAACAGGAGGCGCACGCCTTGGACGATTCCATTATACGGGGTAAATTTCAAAATTTACTACACCATAATGATCGCAATGACAATGATCTATGGTGAAGGCATGACCCCTCTTCTCTAATGGGTTATTGTTTGAAATGTATGTGACTACAAAAGATGTGTGTGTTTGTGTGTGTGTGTGTGTGTGTGTGTGTCGAACCTAGCAAGTAGCAAATCCGATTTTTTGTTTTCTTTTGTCCATCTCTTGTCACCACTCCTTTCTATCGCAGTGTTGTCATTTAAAATAATACAATAATATTAAAATTTCGTTTGGTGTTTTTACTAATCCAAATGAAGATATAAATTTCCACCCTTTTTCGGGTTCACAGGGATTCTCTTGTTTTAAAGAAACAACTGAAGAAGAAATTTCTAAAATAATTTTTTCATCTTCCTCGAAGTCATGTGATTTAGATCCTTTACCAACTAATATTTTGAAATTATGTCTTCCTGAATTGTTACCTTGCATAACTTATATTATAAATCAGTCACTTATCTCAGGACAAGTCCCAGATATCTATAAACATGCAATTGTAAAGCCTCTCATAAAAAAGCAAAATCTCAATGTAAATGACCTTAGTAACTACCGTCCCGTCTCAAATCTGCCATTTCTTTCTAAAATCCTTGAAAAAGTTGTACTCAGACGTCTTTCACAACATCTCCATGAAAACAATCTATGGGAAAAATTTCAGTCAGCTTATCGTTCTTACCACAGCACAGAAACTGCTCTGTGCTGTGTTGCGAGTGATTTGCTTGATGTTTTAGATAAAGGTTCTGTTTCTCTTCTGACATTGTTAGACCTTTCGGCGGCGTTTGATACTATTGATCACGGTATTCTCATTAAACGACTTAATATAACCTTTGGCTTGTCTGGGACTGTCTTGCAGTGGTTTGAATCTTATTTAGATGGCAGAAAGCAACAGGTTATGATTTTAGATAAACTTTCTCGTCAACATACATTGTCTTTTGGTGTTCCTCAAGGCTCTGTTTTGGGTCCAATTCTTTTTGTTTTGTATACTTCTCCATTATCTAATGTCATCACTGGTCATGGGCTGCGCTATCATCTCTATGCAGATGATACGCAACTTTATGCTACTGATAAAACTAAAAATCTCGAAAATATTGTGAAACGTGTGGAAGAATGTGTGACGGATGTGAAAGAGTGGATGGATGCAAACAAGTTGAAAATGAATGAGTCAAAAACAGAAGTGATGATTGTGGGAAATAGAGGGCAGTTGAAGGTGAATGATGGTCTTGAGGTGTTGATTGGGGTGAAAAGATCAAAGTTTCAAAGACTGTGAAAAATTTGGGTGTCTATTTTGATTCAGAAATGAAAATGTCAGCTCACATTTCTGCTCTCTGTAAATCTTTATACTTTCAATTGAAGAAAATCAGTTCGATCCGTCAGTATATTGCAATTGGAACATGTAAAACATTGGTTGTTTCCCTCATTTTTTCGAAACTAGACTATTGTAACTCGCTGCTTGTCAACTTGCCTCAGGCTTCTATTAAACAATTGCAACTACTGCAAAACAGTGCAGCAAGATTAGTTTTTGGCAAAAAAAAATTTGATCATGCAACCCCTTTGTTGGCCTCTCTCCACTGGTTGCCCATTGAAAAGCGCACATATTACAAAGCAGCGTGTCTTGTTTATAAGTGTTTGGCTGGTATAGCACCGGCATATCTCACAGATCACGTTGTCATGTGTAAATTTGAAAATTACACTTTAAGATCATGTAATGACCAAACGAAAATTTCGGAAAAAAGATCAAGAACAAAATTTGGTGATAGATCGTTTGCTTGTTTCGGCCCCAAGATTTGGAATGAACTACCACGTGGTCTGAGGGAGTGCAAGTCTTTACCTACTTTTAAAAAGAATCTCAAGACACATTTTTACTGTATTTGTTTTTCTTGACTCTATATGAATCCTTGATTTGGCTATGAATTGTTATTGTTGTTATTATTTTATTTTTTTATTTTTTCACTTAAAATTGATATTTATATTGTAAAGTGCCCAGAGCTTGTGTTTTACACGAGAATGAGCGCTATATAAATGTGTATTATTATTATTATTTTTATTAATCAAATAATATGAGTTTCATTAGTTTCTTCCTTCCAAAAAACCCAGTTATAACGTCTGAATTTTAAAAAAGTCCAATAGAATATTTGGGGACCCCGATAGCTCAGTTGATAGAGCACTCTCTTTATACGCAAAGGGCCAGAGATCGATCCCGGGTGCAGTCGATTTTTTTCTGAATCCCTGTCTACTCAGCAATGAATGGGTAGCTGAGTTTGTTAGATCTGGTGAAAAGTCACCATCGACCCCTCTTATCACCTCATCCACCCCCTCTTATTATAACTTCACGTCTCTCTCTTACTCTTCAATGCTCGCTGCCCTCTAATGTGTGTGTGTGGGGGGGGGGGGGGGGGGGGGGCTAGGAGTTGCGTGTGTGTATCAACGCCACGAACAACTCGATCAACGCCTTGGGCGATGCCATTATCTCCGTTAATGGGGATAAATTTAAATTTTATTAAATTATCGAAGTAACAATGAAGTACAGTGAGCAAATAAAGAAGGCATCACCCCTCTTCTCTAATTAGGTTACAATTTGAAATGAGTGTGACTACTCCGTGTGTTTTACTCCTGTAGGCCACGGTTTTCATCGTGTAGCGGTCTTTAACGGTTCAAGAATGAACGATCCCACGCTCTCAAAGGTCAAACCGGTTCGAATTTCCAACAGTCTCTCAGGACTGTTCAATGTCGAAAAGGACCGGTCCTAGGACCGGTCCTTGCGGTCTTCATTTCCCAAGGACCGTAGGACCGTGGTCCTTAAGCTTGCCAAGGACCGCCCCGCACTACTGTTTACACAAATTTTAGCTGATCTCCAGCATAGTATATTTGCGATATGAATGGCTCACATCTTTTAGGAAAAGACCAAACTTGCTTTATATAGTCTTAAAGAATAAAGTTGTTGCAATATTAGAAAAAATTGATGTGAGGAATCTCGACAGATATCTAGATATTTACTCTTATCACACCTTAATTTATTTATTTCTATGGGGGACACTTGCTACAAGATATAATTATCTTATGATGATTCCTCCACTACCGAATTCCATCTTGTGAAAGTTCATTTTATCTACTGAAACTATAAGAATTTATATCAAAGGAGTTTTAAATCTATATTTAAAAAAAAATTTTTTTTTTTTTGGGGGGGGGGGGGGGGGGGGGGTGGTGGTGTCAGCTTAATACAGATTCCTTTTGAGATAGAATTTGCATATTTCATTTTGCCCTGCAGTGGCTAGTAATAGTAAAAAAAATCTATCTTCTAGAAAGTGGCAACGTGGCAATGTGAATGTCTCTTTAAATAATGGTTATTTTATGTTTTCAATCTGATTAGAAAATAATGACCAAATAATATTTCTTCATGAACATTTCAGATTGCCCGCCAAAATAACTTGATAGAACGTCAGCGGTTACAACGCGAGTCCGACTTCAATTGTGTCATGGAATCTCTAAGATTACAAGAAGCCAATATTGCCTCTGATGACCAGAATTCTGTAATAAAAAGTGCCAAATCCTCTTTGAAGTCTGATAGTATTCAGTCCCAAGTACATGATTATGCTACAGAGAGAGAGCGGCGAGTTAACACATTTTTGGAGTGTGTTTATTCAAGACGAAAACAGCAGATAAATGAAATGCTGTCATCTAAACCAAATATTATCACAAATCAATCTCCAAGTACTCTTGTTGTTTAGTTTAAAATGGTGACAAATGCTCTATTTATTTTCCACATCATTATTTATTTTGGGTTTTGTCAAAAAGTAATTGCCATTCAAAACCATTTTGATGATGACTATTTTTTTAAATTAAGAGAATGGGAAAAACAATAACATTCCAGTCATTTGTTCTTGTAAAAATTTCTGAAACTAATGTTTTGTTGTAGGTATGCATCAAGGAGTGTTTTGAATTAATAATTTTCAATAAACTTTAGCATGTAAAATGCTGTTCTTAAGACATCAATGTCTCACCATTATCGTTCTCTTGGCCATGACATGCAGTCTCTGTAGGTAATTTTCAGTTTTCCTGGACCTTCATTTTACTCCAAATGTTCAAAGTATTTTACTTTTCACGAGAAAAGGGCTATAAAAAGAATCTATTCCTCTATTGTCTGAAGCCATATTCCTGGTTTTACCTCAATTCGTATTTATCTACATAAAATAGCCTTTATATTCTGTAAATTGCAAATATATACTAAATAATAATCAGATGTTATTTTAAATTATGATTGTGAAAATTAATTTAAATAGATAGAATCTACTCGAAAAATGATCAATAATCCCTTGTGGATGGAAGAGTGATTAATAACTCTCTTTTTTTTTCGTGTGTGTGTGTGCACATACTTTTATCTTCTGCACACAAAAAAATAATCACATTTTAAGCTCTATCCCACTCCTTCAAAACATGAAAATTATGTTTTTAATGGCCTTTTTTTCAACCAATGATTATTGTTGAGTTGTTGTTACGTTATTAAAATATTATGTGTGTTGTAATTATTATCATTATCTATGACAGGGCATTCCTAAAAAGCAGCACTTTGATGCACAAAGTGCTTGCTTGTCTAAGGTATCACTGACGTTGATAGTTAGACATGATAATTTTTCTTTTTTATTTTAGTGATTGCATCAAATTCAATCAAATTTAAGATTTCCATAAAGGATGGTTCCAATAGAAAAAAAAAAACATCTTTATATTTGTTCCTAATCCTAACACTGAGTGCCCAGATAGATTTTTTAAATTGATAAAAAAATATTCCTATTGTCCTGTAATTTTTCACATTAGAAAGTCTGAGAGTTGATTTCTATTAGAATTTTATATTTTGGTCATTATCGATGCATATATGTCAACAAGTTTTTCACTAGCAAGTCTTAAAGTCAGATAAAAGGATAGTTTTATCTAGCCATTAGGAATATATGGGGAAGTGACTTTTAAACTTATCGTAGGAATCTTTTCTTTTATGCATCAAGCGACTCGTTCATAAACTGTAAATCGCCATTTTAAAATATGGTTATGTTTGTAATTTACGTCACTTGGTTCTTCTATATATATATTTTTTTTGTCACTTCTCTATCCTGGGTAAATCTGCAAGCATTCATTTTATTATGCTCATTTCTCTAGTTCTATTTACCAGGTTTTAGAGTTTGCTACATAAGGATTTGACTAGTTAGGATGGAAAACTTTTAAATTATTAAAGAGTGTGCAATAGTTTTCAGCATGCCATTGTAATATACTTAGTTACATAATAATGGACCATGCGATTTGTGATGATTGTGTGAAGACTATTTATTTAGTTAAAAAATAGGTGACAAAGATGAAATATCTTTCAAAGTACTTTAATTCAATGATGTGCTGAATGTAAATAAAGTAATGATAAATAATTTTCGTCCATTGACTTTTACATTTTTCCACTAGTTTTTGTTCGTCATATCGTAAATTGTTAACATATTGAATTATGGGGCAGCACAGAAAACTCAAACAAGTTGGGACCGGGCCCATTTGTTCGAGATTTCCGTGTTGAGTGTTTTGATAAGAATATGAAGAGGAATGGGAGGGCATAAACGTGGGTGGTTTTGGTAAGGTCCCATTATAATGAAGTGTAACGTTAAGTGCGTCTTCTTTCATTCAGTAACAAGTGGAATAATAAGACAAAGCCAGTACATCCCATTGTTGATTACACACTCGGCATGCGACGTCTTGGCCTATTAATCCAGTACCTATTCACTGCCACTGCTCACTTATCTCAATCACGCCTCTCTTCTAAATCTTAATCCTTTCTTTGATTTTAATACAATAATAGTAACTGTAACAGCCTCTGGTCATCATTGCCTTGCTAGTCTCCCACTGGAACTGCCTGGTACACATTTGTTACAGTGAATGATATAATCAGTCAGATGGTAAAAAGGTTTGAACTGAGATATAGTCAAGTTTAGTTAGAAGGTCAATTTTGATCAAAAATGAGTTCTTGTCATACATGATTACATCAACCCTTTTTGTATATCTTCGGAAAATATCAAAGCTTAATTTCACTTCTAAATATTTTTTTACAGCTAGTCAAAAAGTATGAAATTTAAGAAAATTTGCTGGATACCTTTCCCATAACTTCATGAAAAATCACCTGATTTACTTCAAATAAAGATCAAAATGCTCTGGGGAGCATATTCTTTCAGAAAATGCAAATCCAAAATTTTCACCTTATGACTGATTATGTCATGCACTGACACATTTGATAAGAGTGTGGCGTAACATGCAGCTAAAGAACCCGGGTCAAGCATGCTTTCCCCACCCCCTACACACACATAGAGATCGATGACAGCTTTAGTTTCTGTCCAATACAAACATAAGGCAAAAGAATTTTATCAAAAAATGCGCAAGTTAGGTGAATTTTGTTTGAGATTTCCATATTAGCCTCTGGTAATCTTTGAGATTTTCATGATGGCAGTACTATGAAAATGGAGGGAATGAAACGGGGAAATGAGATGTGTTCACAAGATTATTTTCGTGCTGCACTGTATTTATTATTTTCATTCCTCCATAAAGTGAATAATTGATGAGGACACTGGCTGGGTTTTCTGTATCCAATTATATCCGTTTTAATGTGTTGCAGGCTTATATTCCCCCTGGTCCCATTATTCTAATAGGTCCATCTTGGCTGTTTGTTCTATCTGGCTGTATCTTTTCTCTTTCGAGATTGCAATACTCTGATTTTGTACAAGTTCATTTAGGAGAGTCACAGTTGGATGGATGCATCTTTTCGTGAGGATTGAAATTAAATTGACGTTAATATCTCCCTATCGTTATAGTTGGTATATTCTATATTCAGTTGTTAAGACTTTGACTAGGATCTGTTTCTAGTGCTTGAGCTCAAGTTGGGTACTTAGATCAGACAGATTGCTCTTTGCATCCAATTCTGCTCCTTCATTGAAATTGTTACATTTGTTATAATTTTTATTTGATGCAGGAAAACTCTAGACCTGTAATCTTTTGACTATTCTGGTGTTGAAATGACGAAATTGTCACAAGGACTTCGATACTTACAAATTATTTATTATTGTCAATTTGCCTTCGAATTAGGAGACAGTTGGAGATTTAGCTACCCCTCTGTTCACGCAACACTGATTGGATAGCAGAGTTAGTGAAATCTGGCCCCATTTTTTCTCGAATCCAATATCTTATGAGAATTGTGTCTTGTTTTGGGGAAGGTCCTGTTATTATCAAAATTATCAGAGTGGGATTAATAAGTGATCCTGACTAAACGCATGGATGAATTGCTGAATCTGCTTTGTTTGAAATTGTCCCCTTGTTTCACTGTTGTTTTATTTTTTAGTTGAAATCCCCCCAAAGTGTCACAAACCTTGTAAAATCCTTAAAACACACACGACTTCTTGCTAATTGGACCTATATCAGTGTTTTGGATCTGAACTAAACCCACATGAATCTCGACTGGTGTGAATGAATGACTTATGCAATGCTATTGCAATCTCTATAATGACATCAGAAACAGAAAAACAGAAAAAGATCACTGATAACAAAAATCATCAAACGCCAAATGGAATTTTTAGGACACATTATCCGCCACCCTGGTTTGGAAGTACTCGCCTTGACTGGAAAGATGAATGGAAAAAGAATAAGAGGAAGACAAAGAATAACTTATTTGAAAGGGATAAGAACTTGGACAGATGAAGCTGAGAAAGGTGGCGCTGCTTTAATAGAATTGGCAAGAGATAGATCAGCTTGGCGGAAGATGACCTCCGACGTCTGCTTCAGATATGGAACTACATGATGATGATGATGATGATGATAATGACATCATCAGGACCTGAAAAAAAACTATATAGTGGGGCAACCAAAAATAGCTGGTAGTGGGTAGGCAAATACTTGACTATCGCTGTCTTTTTGTTACCTACAGTGGCCATTTCAAACTGAAGTAATCTACCTTGAAAATAACGCCATGTTGCTTCTTGAAATGACAGAAACAGCTATTGCTTGCTTGACAACTCAATGTTCCTAGCTCGTTTACCATTATCTTCACCTGGTCAATGTTAGGCCACAACTTCGTCGTGTTGATTGCTTGACTCTGCTTGAACTATGTTAGCACGGCTTCATCAAAGTCAGCATTCATCGACAGTCTCTGCTTTTTTCTCTGTGTTTTAAACCTATGCGGTTACTGTTTGATTTTGATTGTCTCTTGGTACCTTGAAGATTGTGGTCAAGTTATGGTGAATCCCTCAGGCTAGTTCCATAGGGAGTGCAATGCAAGACAAAAAAGCTGTGGCGCGTGCTCACATTCCAAAGGTATTATTATTATTATTATTATGGTCAGCGCTTTATTTCTTCAGCTTGGTAGAAGTAGGAGTGGACAGCTTGAATCATTTTTGTATTTGATTTTGTTTGTTTTTAAGGGTTTTACAGTGCTTGCAACACATTTAGGTTATATCAATATCAGCGTCAGTAAAAAGGACGAAAATGGGATAGTAAAAAGTTCTAGAGTTTCAATTAAGGCACCCAAGAGAAAGTAAGACATAGGGGAACGGGGAACAAATAGGGATCAGATTCCAAGAGCACACTATCAAAGTACTTAGTTTGAGACCACCTATAAGTCTCATCTGGACACAAGCACACAATCCAACAAAGAGGAATACATTCAAATGCTTACATTATAAATTCAAAATAACAAATATAATAATACATAACAGAGAGATGATTTACAAGGAAAAAAATATCTCCCAAAACAATGACTGTTTCCCTCCCAGCTAGGACTCCGGCCAGGACAAAACCAAGTAATCTCATTCCAAGACAAAGAAAGTGTGTTGGAAAACAGATATAAGGGGATAGAAGACACAGTATGTACCCCCCTGCCCACTATGGGAAGCCAGGAACCCCACCAAGAATTATTGAACTACCCATTATATTTGAAATGTTTTAACTTTACCCTAAATTGATGCAACCTCCCAAAGTTGCACAGCGGTTGGGAACTCGTTCAAAATTCCAAAAGCAAAAGTTCAAGAATCCACTGATCCGAATTTTTGTTTGATAAAAAAAAAACAAAAAAAAAACAATTAGGACCTAAGTCGATCTAAAAAAAATATATATCATTGAACTGATAGGAAAATCAAAGACAACAAAATCATTGATTATGCAGATCTCAGATTTTATTTCTCAAAAACATGGGTAACAGTGAATCACAGATGTATGTATGCAAAGAAATCTCAGGATTTCAGCTTAATGCAGATGAAAGAGGTCATGAATCATCATAATACTTTGCCCTCTTAGAAAATAAAGATAAATCAATAAGTCACTGAGGCACATTATGTTTTTATATATTGCACGTTGCTATTCAATTGAACACCAGAAGAAAGTAATGTGGGACTTTAAAATACCGTAATATACCGGCTACTCAATAGCTAGGTTATTATTCTATATATGTACAAAATGAAGACATCTAAGGCAGCTACATGAACACGAAGTAACCCTTGAAGTACGACCATCATATTAACAATTTCAAACAGAAATGATCAATTTAAAACCTGAAATTAATTGAAGAAGTTTTAGTTTTATAGTTCTTGTGGCAATTTTGGGTCATTTCTGCATGAGACAAATGAAGAAGATCAAGCACCGAGAAATAAGTAGTAAGACAATGGACAATACTGCCTTGTTGGGATAGAGAACATAAGAAGATCCAAGAGCAATCTCTTCATGCAGTGTTGATTGTGATAACACTGAAAAAGGAGGAAAATTTTGAACGATTGACTTTAAGCCACATTTTTACTGCGCTAACCCCCCACTTTAAGAGCAATTGAGGTGACAAACTATCACTGATAATCTCGCTAACTTCTAGAGAGTGGGAAACTACGTCTATTTGTTCCATCGTACATCAAGTATCTCACTGCCAGTACATTTGATTGGGGAAACGTGACTTTTTTTAAAGGAGGAAATTCCTCCTCCCACTCTGAAATTGCGGATTTCCACCGATCCAAGGAAAACCATTAGCACTGTTCATGGTGGGTCTAATCTAAGAGCTCTTATAATTATACATCTCACCAAAACACAGCTACACTACCTCTACCAAAGGGGATACACTCACATGTTTCCTAAATGCACATTGAAAACAACTAACAATACATACACATTAGGGAGAAAAAAATTACAACATCCATTTGATATTTTCCTTTTAGAAAGTACTGGAGCCAGGGCCTTGATAAAACCAAATAATCTCATTCTAGAACAAGCGCAAAAAAACCCCCCAAAAAATGCTGCATGAAGGGACATCAGAAACAAGAGGATCAAAAAACAGAAAGGATGAATTTTAAAAACACTGGCTAACCCCCTCCTGACTAAAGTGAATCCGCAACTACAAATTGAAATACAGCTTAGATGTAGTAAGATGTAAAGAAATATCCCACTGAAAATATATTCAAAACATAACATCCCGCTGAAAATATCTTCAAAACATAAGTAAAACAATTGAATAATATGTATGAAAATCTGAAATGAACAGAAAGTGAAATGCGGCTTTCCCTGAGTCCGTAAAATAAGGCCATAGTAAATCTTTATACATGCTAAACCAAGAGTAATGTCATGCATCTTGTAGCTATATTTGTTTTAAATAATATATTTACAAAATTGTTGTATGGTAACATAAAAAATCCTTTTGTGCATTATGCTTCCTTTGGAAAATGCAATATAAAGTACCTCAGAATTAATTGTGTTAATGGCAGTTATGAAATGGATTTCAACAGTTTGCTCATAACGATGTAACCTGAATTTTGGAAATTTAATTTTATAAACAAAGGGATGATTAAAGAGTAGACCAATCTATTGCAATTAACCTATTAAACAGAATCAGCATGGAGGTGGCAAACAGACCAACCATCAGGAAAAACCCAACATCATATGACCCTTGCCGGTTTTGTCTTACATTCTCAGGCCTATTTGTTACATTTGCATTGTTGCCAAGTCTTGCCACATGCCGAGACCTATTTCTTGTCCAAGTATCTCCAACTGCAGCTTCAATCCTCTGTCCCACAGCACCATTTTCTGAGTCAACCGAAGCACCCTCCTCTGTCAAATCAGGAGATACACTGGCAGTAGCAGACTGACGTTGTCTTATACCTTTGGACATTTGATACTTTTGCTTCCACCTCTCAAGTTCTGAAGTGGAACTGCATGCACCTTTATCAAGCCCAGTACTTTGATCCACATCAATGGGAGGAACATCAGACTCACTGTTATCCTCAGTATTTGTGTCTCCCATTTCACTTACAGATTTTCCCCCAACTTTTTTCTGAGACTTTGCAGAAATTTCACTGTCTGTGCCTTCATCGTTATTATGCTGATCTCCGGCATGCTCAGACCTCTTCGATTTAGATAAAGTAAAAGGCACTCTTACTCCTGAAATGTCTTGTTTATCAGAGTTTGATGTTGTTGTTGGCAGATTACCATCTACATTTGTACCAGAGCCAACTCTATTAACTTTTGACAAGAGTTCTCTCAACACTTCCCCTCTACTGCTTTTTATTTCTTCCTTTTCTTTTTCTTCTTCATGTTGTAAACCATTTGAACTTTCGGCACTTACTGCATTATTGCTGACCGACGGATGTGAGCTATGGGTAATGACAGGGCATGTCATTGGAGAGCGTGAGTACTGATCATTTTTATTGGATGAAGCATCAGATCCTGTGTTAGTGGAGTGGTTTGAGCTGTTATTTACAGATATAGGAGGAGTGTGAAAAGGGTTTGGGTACATCTCATTGCTTCCAGGAGTTGGTGGCCATGGGTATTGTGGAAACGCAGGGTAGTGACTAGGTGGGTATGGAAACTGCATGGGTGCCATTGGTGGCATTCCAGGATATTGGAATGGAAATGCAATAGGAGGCATGGGAAATGTGTTGGTAAGGGGAGACCACTGATGAAATTGTGGGATTGGCTGGTTATTGGGGACAACAGATGGCTGTGACGGGGCTTTTGTCTCTTGTTGAATATTTGTAGATGTATTGGCTATATTTTCCTTTGGAGACATTCCATGCTCTTGAGAAGCCTCAAACGAATTCTCTGCTTTTACCCGAGTCTCTGTCGATTTTGGCTGCTCGGAAGCAATTTCTCCCTCTTTGGTTTTTGGCTTTTCTCCCTATAAAATGTAAAAATGATATAGAAATAAGAAATTGAATCAAAGTTAAATGTTCTTTCAAAACAACATGAAAAGGAAAGAAAAAAAATCAGTACAATGCAATACATGAAAAGTCAACAGGCTTATGCCAACTCTCTCTTAAAATCAACGCCATTGACAGCCCCATCCCCCCCCCCCCCCCCCCCCCCCCCCCCATTTTCTGATGAAGTTAAGAGTCTCAGACGGATTTCACTTTAAATCAACCATGCACAACTGACTGATATTGTTAAAAGAGGAGGCATTTATTAACAACTTGAGAGAAAGAAAGGGAGAGCATCTTGTCCCTGGGTGTAAGTTAGCAGAGAAGCCAACTTAAAATTTGGCTCACAGGAATTTCATACACCACTTGAAGGAATTCGCTTAAGTGCAAGATAGGTGATTTTGAGAAAAAGGCTTAGAATGACCTATCTTCAAGATAACTGATCATATGTGTTTAGATCACATGACTATTCCCACCAAATAACGGAAATATGATTTGTCTCTGTTGGTCACAAAGATAGGGGAGGGGTTTGGCTTTAACATTAGCTTTAAAAAAAATAAAAAATGACGATGCATTATTAGAGCTGGATGTCCTTGTTTTTCATATCATCCTTTTTAAAAAAATTATTGGGTATGGTTCAGCTTAGAAACAGATTCAAGGATGGTTAAATCTGATTAATTTTGCTAATTTTCTGTGGACAACTGATGGAGAAAAAAATTAGAGGGATAAAAACCTGAATTGTCCTAATTCAGTGCTTTCAGAGTTTATTAATGTAAGGGTTTGTTTAATGGAGTTCAACAATTCAAAAGACATTTAAGATGGATAGACAAATCTTTCAATTAGGCTTAAAGCGAATTGAAATGAGCAGCACTAAACAGAGATAATAAAAAGGGAAAGATTTCAAAACAAAACGCTAGTGATAACTTTTATTTCATACTCCATTCAGGATTTCTTTGATAAGTGGCATCTAAATATCCAAATGACCACATCTCCAACATAGAACTATGGAGAAGGTCAAACCAAGAGCCTATCAACACCCAAATCAGGAAGAGGAAATGGAGATGGGTCAGTCATACATTAAGAAGACCAGGGAGCAATGTCACCTGCCAGTCCCTTGATTGAAACCTACAAGGGACACGAAAGGTGGGGCGTCCAAAACAGACATAGAGGCGCTCACTGTCAGCAGAAATGAAAATGGCAGGCCTCACACAGGAGGCTACCAAGAAGATGGCCAAAGACAGAAGTAGATGGGGGACGCTCGTAGAGGCTGTATGCTCCACAAGGAGCAAAGAGGATTAAGTCAAATATCCAAATTCTCACCTGTAAGTTTATCTGGGCTGCAAGTTCCTTGGCCTCATTTGACGTTGCTTGAGTATTAGCACTAACATCCAACAGAATACCTGTGATTTCACCACAAGTTGGACACTTCCAATCTTTGCTCCTGCAGGTTAAAATGATTACAAACCATGCTCAAATTAATTTGGCATTAAGGAATGATTACAAATGTTCAAGCACTTCAAATAAAGGAAAATATAAAGCATCACATTTTTTTTTAATGAAAACAAACTATCATAAATCCATTTGTGTGAAATTAATTTCTATACTTAATAAAGAGAGTATCAATGCGTGAAGAAAGAAAAACAGATATTGCATTTTCTTAATTTTTGATTTATATCTGAAATTATTTTTAAAAATCTAAATTTAAGATATAAAGATATAATTAAAATTACAACCACAGTTCCCCCCCCCCCCCCCCCCCCCCCCCCCCCCCCCCCCCCCCCCCCCGCCACAAAAAAAACCAGCAACAAAATAAACGAAGAAGATATTACCAGGCAGAAGGTGAAATAATTTAAAACTTCCTATCATATAGCAAACTTTCAGCAATGAGTAGTAACTTATCAGAGCTTACTTTTTGGCCAAAGTTTTACGTTCCTCCGATGTGTAGTCTAAGGACCCAATGGCCCCTCCAGGGTGTGTAGGCATGAAACCAATGATTGCCAACAAGGCTGTACGGACTGAAAAAGATTTTTAACTGATATCAGATAAACAATAAACACAAATGTTGGAAGATAAATAATTTTCTAAAACTGTTGCATGCCAAAAATGGTCAAATGTTGCTTTTCGCAATTTATTACTACAGTTTGACATCTAACAGTGCAGAGAGATGGATTTTGCAGTTAAATTCATTAATCTATTGTTACCAAATGACATGAAACATTCAACTCTAATTGACTGCAAAGCATTTTTAAAATTTCCAAGGCTGGCAGTTGTTATTGTTTTAGGGATATCTCAATATCATAAAAACAAGACACATTTGTTCTACAATAATGTCATATCAATATCTAATTCAACACACATTATTTTTACTTGGCCACTTTTCTATCCTTTATTCTCTGTAAAGAAAGTTATTGGTCTATCCTGCTGTTTGCATTTTTCCCTCTCCAAAGTTCATGACACAATAATACTGGACGTTTTATTTTCTCTCTATAAGTCATTGCGTTCTAACAAACAAAACCAAAAAGGCTAATCATGTTTATATATCTTACATTTCATCATCTGAATCCCTTTAATTTTTGTAAATTCCTCTTCTTTATAAAACTTAAAATATAAGAATTGGTATCAAATTGCTCACAACAAAATTAACTATACACGACAAACAAACAAAAATCATTTTTTAAAAATAAATCTGAAACTAAGAAAACAAAACAAATCCTGTATCGAGAAATAACATATCTATAATACATCAATGAATCTCGTAACAGATATAGAAAATTTAATCATATTAATTTAAGACTTTTGGACAAAAGCCTCAAAACAGATTTAATTATTATACAGCGCAGCACGGAAATCTTGAACACATAAATTTCCAAATCACGGAAATCTCAAACACATTTCCACACATCCCTTTTAAATCTCTCTATTTGCATAGTATTGGCAACACAAAAATCTCAAAGCACTTTCAAAGGTCAACACGAAAATCTCAAATAAACTAAATATTGACTTTCATGATTGTTGATAAAATTCCTCTGCCTATGTTTTCTTGAATGGAAACGAAAGCTGCCACAGTTCTAAATGTGGTGTTAAACGTGTTAGTTTATGTGTCACGCATGCGATTGTCTGGAATAGTATGTGTATGTGTATGCTTGTATGTATGTGTGTGTGTGAGAGAGAAAGAGTGTGTGTGTGTGTGTGCGTGGAGGGGTGTACCCAGAGCATATTTGACCTGTGCCTGATGCACACAACGACTCACTCATTACTAATGTGTGCTAATACCAGTGGGAGACTAGCAAGGCAGTGATAGCCTAAGGCTGTTACTGTTATTTTAAAATCAAACAAGGGATTGGAGGTGAGGAGGATGGGGTGAGAGAAATAACTGAGGAATGATAGTGATTAGGTACCAGATTTGTTAGTAAAAACCACATGCCTGGTGTGTAATCAACAATGTGATGTGCTGGCTTTATCTCCTTATAATAGCATGTGCATAGTAAAACCTTATTCCACCTATGAATTCGACAAGATACACTAAACGCAACACCTCATTATAATGAGGCCTTACCAAAACCACCCCTGTTTACCTTCCTCACATTCTTCTTCATATTCTCTGTAAAATGCTCAACATGGAAATCTCATAAAAATAGGCCCAGTCCCGACTTGTTCAAGAGATCCGTGCTGCACTGCATTTTCATGATCCCCTGAAAATTTCTGAACCAGTTGAGGCAATAATTATATATTTTTAAATATTCGTACTTGACCATGAAGGTTGCCATGATTCAGGATGATGCCCTGATATACTCAAACATATCTTCTTGTTGGTTTCAAATCGACCATTGGGCTGTAGAATAAAGCATGAAAAGTGGGAGACTGAAAGAAATAATAAATTGAATTATCAAAAATGATGCATCTGTCACATTTTATCACTCATAAAAAATCATGTTTCTTTTTTTTTTTTCTCCTTCTCTTCTTTCTTTCTTCTTTCTAAATCCTCCCTTTTTCCTCCTCCCTCTCACCTTCTTTTTCTTCTTCTTGATAATAACAATATAATTGTTATCATCAGTATAATTATCCGTCCAAATATTTTACATCATTAATGCAAAAAATCTGTCTTGTCTTAATAATTAATAAATGCAACAAGTTTTAATGAATAGTGAGAGAAAGATGTGAGAAATAACTAAGAGTACCAGTAAGTATTGGTGTCATCAAGTGATCAGGGGGTGAGGGGGGGGGGGGGGAGGGGGTGAGGTTCATGTCCACTGGCTTGTGTGGCAAGTCATCTCATTCTTACTCAAGAGGCACTCTTACGGTGACCAAGAATGGTGCTTGCCATAAGCAGAACAATTTCCCTCTAATGGATGAGAAAGTTTTACTTTTAAAATATAATATGAAAATTGGATTTTAAAAACAACCCCCCCCCCCCCCCCCCCAAAAAAAAGCCCAAACAAACAAACAAAAGACAAAACATGCAACTTTTATATTGATACTGACGGTTAGCCATATAATACTTGGCGGTTTCATTGGATAGTCTACGGGCAAAATAATACGTCCATGATAGATACCATGCTGAAAGTCAGAATCTGCAGGTCCTCTGACAGTAAAATGCCATTCAAACAAGTTATCCTGTTGAGAAAAAAAGTATTTAAAAAAATGTACATATATGGTGGTATGTACGTATGTGGTGGTATGAAAAAAAGTATTTTAAAAAATGGACATATATTATGGTGGTATGTATATATGTGGTGGTATGTAAAAAAGTATTCAAAAAAATGGACATATATTATGGTGGTATGTATATATGTGGTGGTATGTAAAAAAGTATTCAAAAAAATGTACATATATGGTGGTATGTACGTATGTGGTGGCATAATTTATCTTGAATTTATAGTGAAGTCTCTTGTGATTAACTAACACTGACAACTCTGTAATTAGGATATATGAGATGGGAATAGATTGTTTATTCTTAATTTGCACTTTATAATCTGGATATTGCTGATCCTAAAAATGAATTTTGGTTTAAATAAGTTTAAAATATAACAGAGCTTTTGCTACTTTTATTCCAATTCTCAACCTCAAAATCATCCATGCAAGCTTTCAGTTGGGTTCAAGCCTCGCGCTCGGCGCATGGTGAGTCCTTAGAAAAGGCTCTTTACTCACATTCTCTCACCGTACTCAGGTGTAAAATGAGTACCTGGCCATTAACAGCAGTGTCTTTGTCTGAAAAATTGTAATATCGTCTAACAGGCGGCATTTCCCGTCCTACATGTTAAATGTTACTGTTGACCACGGACCCCTTGTAAAGTGCTTTGAGCACATTTAGTGGATATTGCCTATATAAAGTTCAATTTAATTTAATTATAATTGGCTTGTGGACCAACAAAATACAATACAAGTTGAGGAGTAGGGTCATTGTTCATTTTATTCCATTGCATTCAATGCAGAGACGCCAACTTTAAATTTGGCTCACAGGAGTTTCAGACACCACTCGTAGGAATTTCAATGCCGAAAGAGGAATTTCCACACACAAGAAAAAGGAATTGGAATGGTATTTGGCATTGTGTTTACATATTGTATAGTTCTAAATAGATAACTGATTAGAATTATATTATGATACATAAACATATTGTCAAATACAATCCCAAAGTTTCCTTATTTTAAATGAAGTAAAGCGCCAAAACCTGATGGTAGAGATTGTAGTACTGGTGGTAGTGAGGATGATGTGGTGTTAGTGGTTGTAGTAATAGTGGTAGTGATGAGGAAGATGTGATATTGGTTGTAGTAGTAGTAGTGGTGGTGGTAGTGATGATGATATGGTGGTGGTTGAAGTAGTAGTGGTAGTGATGATGATGTGGTGGTGGTGGTGGTTGAAGTAGTAGTTCTAGTGTTGATGATGTGGTGGTGGTATAGTGGTTGTAGTAGTTGTGGTCGTGATGATAATGATGTGGTAGTGGTTGTAGTAGTGGTGGTAGTGATGTTGACGTGGTGGTGATGGTGGTTGTAGTACAAATGGTAGTGATGATGATGTGGTGGTGGTTGTAGTAGTAGTGGTAGTGATGATGTGTTGGTTGTAGTAGTTGTGGTAGTGATGATGATGTGGTAGTGGTGGTAGTTGCAGTGATGATGATGTGGTTGTGGTGGTTGCAGTAGTAGTGGTAGTGATGATGTGGTGGTGGTTGTAGTAGTATTAGAGGTTGTGATGATGATGTGGTGATGTTGGTTGTAGTAGTAGTGGTAGTTGCAGTGATGATGATGTGGTGGGGGTTGCAGTAGTAGTGGTAGTGATGATATGGTGGTGGTGGTGGTGGTTGTAGTAATAGTGGTAATGATGATGTGGTGGTGGTTGTTATAGTAGTAGTGTTAGTGATGATGATGTGGTGGTGATGGTGGTTGTAGTAGTAGTGGCAATGATGATGTGGTGGAGGTGGTTGTAGTAGTAGTGGTAATGACGATGTTGTGGTGGTGGTGATGGTTGTAGTAGTAGTGGTAGTGATGATGTGATGCTGGTGGTTGTAGTAGTAGTGGTAGTGATGATGATTTGGTAGTGGTAGTTGTAGTGATGATGATGTGGTTGTGGTGTAGAAGTAGTGGTAGTGATAATGTGGGGTCATGGATGTAGCAGTAGTGGTAGTGATGATGATGTGGTGGTGGTGGTGTAATGTGATGGTAGTGATGATGATGTGGTGATGGTGGTTGTAGTAGTAGTGGTAGTTGCAGTGATGTGGTAGTGTTAGTAATGATGATGTGGTGGTGGTGGTTGTTGTAGTAGTGGTAGTGATGATGATGTGGTGGTGGTTGCAGTAGTAGTGGTAGTGATGATGGTTGTGTAATACTAGGGCAATGATGATGATGTGGTGGTTGGAAAGGAGGGGGGGGGGGGGGTATCCTTGGAACAAATTGACCTCACCGGAATTTGACGGAAGTTGCCCGGAGCCCGGAATTTTTTGCTCCAGACCGGAGTTTTTTCCGGTGAAACCGGAGTTTTGGCATCACTATTCAATGTCTAAACCTTATCTGCAGTTAGCAACAGACTGCTTTGATTTATCTGGAGACAGTGTTCTAGCCTCTTTCCATGGACAGGCTGATTGATTATACTCTAGAAGTTATCACAAAAGATGGTCAAATAATTGTGATGATTTGATTAGAATAAAAATTTCTTACATTCAAGTTCAAATCCATAAGATGCAAAAGGCATGGTGTGCCCATCACTGTAAATCGTGTAAAAATCTATCTAAATCTATCACACCACATGAATCCTTGTCACTTCAGTCATCATTCGATAGTGCGGCTATGTGATCTAGTGGTATGACACTCGCTTTTGGATCGGAAGGTCCTGGGTTCGAGCCTCGCGCTCGGCACATAGTTGAGTCCTTGGAAAAGGCTCTTTACTCACATTCTCTCACTGTACTCAGGTGTAAAATGAGTACCCAGTTGTTAAACAGTGTTATCTTTGTCTGAAAAATTGTAATATTGCCTAACAGGCGCCATGTCCCGTCCTGCATGTTAAACGTTGTTGTTGACCAGGGACCCTTTGAGCACATTCAATGGATATTGCGCTATATAAAGCTCAATTTTAATTTTTTAATTCATTAAAAAATTTTTTGTAATTGGTGTTCTTGTATAAGTGAAAAATGCGTTGAAATGGTGTCGATTATGCCATGATGTAGTTTATCCCATTCCACTGTTCGAGGAAAAAAAAACAAACTGTATTTGTACGTATTTGTTCTTGCAAATGGCTGATGGAATTTGTCGATGTGACTCCTGGTGGAGTGTTTCTTGAATGCCTGACGTAGTCTGGAATGTTTGCTTTTCACTGTTTTGAGAAATAGTTGTATTCGTGCATTCTCTCTACAAGACTGGAGTGTTGTCCATCTTTAGCAGGTCAAGAGCTGCTGTTATACACCCAGTCCTGTCTTGCGGCTATTTACAGCAAATATTGCAGCCGCTCTCTAAATTTTTTCAATTGGATACAATAGCATTTTTTAAAAAAATCCTTTCCTTAAATAAAAGTCATACGCGATCTTGTAATCAAGATGGATATCTTAATACCACCCTAAAAAAAGAATTTTAAAAATTCAACTCTCCGTGAACTTGAAATAGATTTTAAAATATAATATAATATAATTATATATATATATATATATATATATATATATATATATATATATATATATATATATATATATATATATATATATATATATATATATAAGGTAACATGTAATAATAATAATAATAATAATAATAATAATAATAATAATAATAATAATAATAATAATAATAATAATACCAATATATACTCTATCCATCCAAAAATATGGAAATTCGTTTACAGACGTGGCATGCATAAAAATGTATAAACACAAAGTTGAGAATCTATGGAGACAATGTATACATATGTATATGCAAATGCACAAAAATGTAAAAATATACAACCAAGAACCAATGGTAAGGCCAGGTAAAATAAAAAAAAACATATCTTGGCGCTCACGGTACAAACTACAGAGCTTCATAGGTCTAGACGATTGAAAGAACATTACATAAACTTAGGCACTATGTGAGTTTATGCTCTTTAAGACAGATGAGAGGTAGCAGATACTTACATCCAATGGTTGGGCAAAATATTGATCAGTTGGTTCACTGAGCTCTTGTGCTTCTCTCATCAAACGCTTTACAGCTGAAAAACAAAACAAAGACAACAGAGATCAGTGCATATTCCTGGTTCTTAATGATCCTAAGATATTTCAATATATCCTAACCCAAAGAGGTTTTTCAGCTTAGTCAATTATCCTCGTTGTCAAGTTTGAATAGAATTTGAATATACAAATCACAAGACCTTTCTTCAGTTCCGAATGAATTTTGTTCTGAAGTAAAAATGTCTTTTTTAGAAATACTTTTGTAAAAAAAAAGAGAAGAAAAACAAAAAAAAAGGGGGGGGGGGGTGTCTGACAATACTTGGCAGACATGTTGGCAATAATGGGGGAGGCCTTCCAAAAGCTCCTCGTTCTAGCATTTCCTTCAATTTGTATTTTCACCGTGGACCTTTTGTCATGCGTTTATTTATTCAATTTGTCAATAAATAGTAGCATTTTAAAAACTCTAGAACAAACCTTGATAGATGAGTGAAAGTTTGCACTTTCCTAATATGACCATTGTTGTGGTTTTCCGTCACCATTTTGTTTTGTGAAGTATTGAAAGCAGTCCTGGGTGTTTTGTTTTTTCTATAAGTAGGGTCAGCTCGAAGCCAGAGGATTTTTTTTCTATGAAGGTTATCCATAAGTATTAGTAAAGGCTCTAGGGCGTTTGTTTTTTCTCACTCTTCTTAGGGCTACTTAAAATAAGCCACAAAATTATTGTCTTCACTTAAGGACCTGCCATACACAGATCGTCTGAAGAAACTCAAACTCCCAAGCCTTGAACATAGGAGAAAAAGAGGTGACATGATCGAATTATTTAAGTTTATGCATGGAATGGATACCTGCAAGAGACCAAATTTCCAGATCAACAATCAATGCCCTACCAGGGGACACTCAACTCAATGAAATTACAAAAAGAACACAGCAGACTTAGGACAAGAAGCAATTACTTTTCTGTTAGAACAATTAATAGTTGGAATAACTTGCCAGAGAGAGTTGTGAATGCTGAAAGTGTAAATGCCTTCAAAGCTGAGTTGTACAGATTCTGGAAAGATTTGCCAACAATCTATGATCCACAGTGCTACCACACAGACTAAACCCTTGAAAGATGAATATGCAAAACTAAATACTTTGCCTGAACCATCTACATTAATTCAATTCAATTAAATTCAACAGAAGTCAGGAGATTGAGGGGGGAGGTCTCTTTTCTTGTTTATGATTATGTCAAACTCAAACACAGCAGACAACACATTGCGGCAGTTTTGGAAGATTGAATTTGAAATTTTTTTTGAATCGTGAATTTGTCAGAGCGGAATCCGTTTTTTAGAAGCGGGCAGTTGTGTTTTTTTACAGAGCAAAAATTCTGTTTTGCTGAGAAATTGAGCAATTAGGCGATCGCCACTGTATTGGCAATAAATGACAGGCACAGTCACTCAGTCATAGTCAGGGTCAGCCAAAGGTCTGGCAATAATCAATCACAGTCACAGAGATAATAATAAAAATAAAAACAATAAAAATTAAAGGATACCTGGACTTCTGGTGTTATATCGCCCATCCATTTTAATGACAATCAGATCACAGAATATCAACTGATGTGAGGTGAACAACCAAAATATTGACTCCACTTGATAAAAATCTAGGCAAAATATACGTGGCCTTCCCCTAGTCTTCGATGTAAACAGTCAACAGACTTATCCCTATCCCTCCCCTTCTCATCTTCGTTACACATTGCTAACATGTCGTTCAAACAACTCCCTTATCATAATCAACTCGTGTCGAGCATTATATACGTACGCCAGAAATGTTTTCTTAAAAACTCTTTCTAGACAATTTATTTTATAATGAATAAATTTTGATCATCATCAATAAGAGGTTTTGACCAAAGAACAGTCTTAAGAGAAAAAAAAAAAAAAAACAAATTAAATTAAAATACAAAGGGTATTGCCAGAAAAAATTGTGCGGAAAACTCGAAATTTCTATGGAATCAATAGCTTAGGGATTTTCTACCGGGTCAATCGATGCTACGCTATAATTGACCTCTAGCGGTGTGTTAGTAGTTAGTAGGCTGGTTGATTGTTATTGTTGACTCAAATGTTTTGCAGAAACTTTCATTTTATGTTGTATTTGTAACTAGCGGACGTTTGATGTAACTATACAGTTGAACATCTGCAATTGAATTACTGCTCCTCTTATACTTTCTAGTGGTAAGTGTGCCCCTTTTTTTGATTTGACCAGAACTTTCAAGTTCAAGTTACAAAAAAATATTAAAATAAGTTCCCCTGACTGACTTAACTTGAACTTGATGATGTCTCCTTATTAATCTCTATCTAGATAGCTAGATACCGATTAAGTAAATTTGGAATTCTTCACTTCAAATAGAAAGATAGGAAGGACTTTGACAACCCTATCCCTAACTTAGATAATAGATCGATGTGATTATTCTCAGACTCAGACTCGAACATTTCTGAGAATAACAATGATTATTGGCAGATACCAATACCTGTCTGCCAATAATAACGATACGATGGACGGTTATTCACCACAGACACTTTTTTTGAAACTCCGCTCTTTAAAACAATTATCCACATTCTAGAATATGGAAAATTTCGAAATGTACATAGAATAGTTAATAAAATATCAATAAAACATAAAATTAACCATGGCTGAATTTGTAACAGTAACAGTCATCTGCCTTAGACTTAGACTTAGAATGCTAGTCGGAATCGATGCTGTGTGTCCGAATCCTGGTTCCATCACTTTTTTTACGTCTTCTTTCTACAAAGTGTCCCCCCCCCCTTTTTTTTAAAAATATTTTTCTCTCTCTCTCTCTTTTGGTTCCATTCTATCAAATTGTCATATTTGACCCCACTTGTATCTCAAAAGGTATATTCTAAAATGAATAGATAATTAAAAAGCAAACAAACGTAAATATTCAAAGAGCGACCAAATGGTCAGCGGGGAGGGGGGGAACCCAAAACAATCAAACATTTTTAAATAATAAAAACAGTTCATGCTCAGAAAAAAATGGAACAAGGCCAAACAAAAAAAGGAGAAAAGAATGAGACTCGCTCAAAAAATATAATTGATGATCGGATTCGAAGCTGTGCAGCTAAAAGGAGCAAGATGAAAGGTGCTCTTACCCACTGAGCTGTCTATCCACACCTATATCGGTGTATCATAAAATTCATATTATATGAGCTAGATAATTTTACACCATCTTTGCTTCCATGTTTTGATAGTTCTTTTCATCTCTGATTCAAATAATATGTTGTTGGATCTTGTTTTGTGGAAGTGTGATAATAAATTGTATTGTTTTGTATGAAGAAGATAGGAAAAAAACAGGTGTGGTCTATTTTGGGGCGAACAACACCTAGGCCTTGGATTTGTCCGCCAAATAAACAATTTCCCAGCCATCATCAATATCCCCGAAATTGTGGTCAGAATTAACAAATTATAGGTAGGTAGGTAGTGAAAATGTTAATGGTTGGTGGACCGATTAGATGATTAACAACTTTCTTGCTGGTTGAAAAAAGAAGGCGAATTGCCAGTTTGACGTTTCAGGTCAAGAAATTACATTTCATTGATCCATTTGCTTTTTTTTTTAAAAGCTAGGTTTGACATGTGAGTACTATTTACTTTTAGCTTGTGTTAAATATCACTTGATATTGACTGATTTAGAGCACAAATAACAACTGGCATTTTTTTCAGAATATTTGGTATTTTTCACGCCGAGTTTGGCATTTTGCATAAAATCTTTCTGCCAATTTGATACATGTGTCTGCCAATAACGAAAAGGCTTTTGGTTATTTCCAGACAAGTGCCTAACTTAGAGGCAGAATTCGTTTTTTAAAAGCGGATTTAGAGTTGTGTTTTACAGAACAAAAATTCTGTTTTATCGAGAAAGCGATAATAAGTGATTGAAAGAAAAGTATTCACTAATTTGAAATGAATTCAAAGAGAAGGCTATTAAAGGAATAATAATCTAATATTGAAAGTAAAGTTTTTCTAAGCCTACTGAAATATACACTGGAGTGAGATGAAATCTGTTCTTATGTTTGTGTTACTAAACTAAAAATTTAGAAAAATAAGGGTGAATCATTGTGACCTACAATTTGACAGACAACAGATTAGTGATTTTGAAGAATTTATTTGCTGATATAACATTGAACAGAAAAAAAAAAAGTATAGAATGAGATTGCCTTGATTTTGCTTCTTTTTAAAAAAAATACCCCCTAAAAATTTATGATAATTCTAAAATAAGACGGAATGAACCAGTTGGGCATTGTTAGAACATCTATTTTAAAGTCTTCACTTCCTAACCAATCATTTCAAAGCTACGTATCCAAGGAGATTGCATTGAAGGACATTTCTGAATTAGTGACGTCCCACTGTATTATCATCATCAAACAAAATAGATTGCTCTTTGTACATTTAGTGGATTTTGCGCTGGATAAAACTCACATTTTGTTCAATACACCATGTTTCTTTTTGAATTATCACATCTGCCTATTTGACTTTTTTGTTATCAGACTATAACTAATTGAAGCTTTTTTAAAATCTTTCAACAGACATTTAAGATAGAGATCCTTGGAAAATTGAGAGAACATGGCAGTTTTGGGGGTCCAAGTAGTGTTCAGCCTCATAATGTTCACATTTCTGCACAAACTTGCACCATATTACTCCTTTGGTCGATGGCTGTTGTCTAAGCGCCTGTATCGATACCTTCATCCTACAAATGACGAGTTGAAGCAACTTGTATCTGGTGGCAGTAATGGAAAACAGTCAAATCAAGGGGGCAAAGGGAGAAAAAGAAATGACACCAGGCGAACAAACATTGGTGCTGACAAAATGGAACCATTTACCATTCCAAGAAATATTTCAGTACAGCTGGACAGGGCTGTGGTGGAAGATATTGACTTGATTCAACTTCAGTATTATTCTGAGTACATTTGGTTGGTGGATTTCTCCTTCAGTGCCATTATCATTTACATTTTAACAGAAATTTATTACGCTGTTGCTCAGCATAGAATTGAATTTAACCTCAGCATATTATGGTGTCTTTTAGTACTCATTTTCTGCCTCAAACTTCTTGCCAGTCAAGCCTGGGTCTACATGAGAACACAGGACGGAGGAGAACGTATCCTACTCATTACCTTTACTTTCTTTTTTCTTGTATTTGCCATGGGAATACTTGTGGTTGGAGATAATGTCATAGAATTAGGACTTGAAGAAGGATACAGAAACTTTTCAGATAATGCTAAAGCTTTCCTGGAACTTCAAGGAGTTTCAAACTATGGGCCAATGTCTTTCCTTACCCTTAGGATCTTGCTGGCTTTTCTTGGTACATTTGTCGGTGCTCTTTTAACGTTCCCTGGTCTACGATTCTCAAAGCTACATTTGGACACTCTGAAATATAGTGAAGGGAGGCGATTCATAAATGTTTTACTCCAGATCAACTACGCACTCCCTCTGGTTTTGATTCTCCTTTGGGTCAAACCTGTTGGAAGAGATATCTTATGTGGAAAGAGTATGACTGTGAGGAAACAGATTTTCTATGAAGATCAGTTTGAAGGATTTCGATTGTTTTTCGTTATCTTCATGTGTACTGTAAAACTCTGCTTCATGCCCATGTTTATGCAATCTCATTTAAATTTAGCCCATGAAAAAATTGAGAACATGAAAAAGGAGTCTGGTCGTATTAGTAATGTTGATTTACAGAAAATGGTGGCCAGGGTCTTTTATTATCTATGTGTTGTTGCTATTCAGTACATTACACCAGTCATTATTATTCTCTTTTTCACTTTCCTTCTGAAAACCCTTGGTGGTCTTAGCTGGATGAGCCTGTTTGGTGAAGGAGCTGTAAATTTTTTCACCATTTTATCCAAGCCTGACACAACATACCCAAATCTGGGTGGAGAAAACAGCACAATGGGGTCCCTGCTTAATTCAGCTGCTCATGTCACAAGCACAATCGGAGAAATGCGTGGAATATTTTCTCCCACCTGGTACAGAGCAATATTGAATTACTTCATGTGGTGGACAACCACCTCCTGGTTTATCAGTTCATCTTTTGGTGTCATGTATTATTCACAGAGTTTATAATAGTTTAGCATAATGTGTGTGAATGCGATGAACGCAGAATAGTATAATTAGCATGTGTGTGTATCCAATGATGAATCAAAGTTTAGCTTTTAAATAATCAAGAAACTCCTGTATATTTTACACATTTGTGTTCATTATTATTATTATTATTATTATTATTATTATTATTATTATTATTATTATTATTATTATTATTATTATTATTATATTATTATTATTATTATTATTATTATTATTATTATTATTATATTATTATTATTATTATTATTATTATTATATTATTACAGTGAAACCTCACTATACCACTGAGGCAAAATTGGCGATATAGCGAAATTGGTCAATGTTGTGCAGGACTCGACCATTGTTTGTAATCACTATCTGAACTCTAATTGGAAATCATACTTTTATTAACTAGGTCTAAACAGCTATTATATCAACAAAAAAAACAAAAAAAAACACATTGAAATAAAAAAGAATCTAACACTTATATTGTTTTCATTGTGATCAAAAACTTGGAAGACAATTTTGTTGAGTACCATTGGCGGGAGAACAAGTATTTTTTTCTGTTGTTTTTACATAAAGCATTTCCCCGTTGGGTTGGTAGATGATGGTATAACGAGGTTTTTGGCATTTTGTTATATAGATAAGCGATTTGTTCCAGGCAAAAGGCTGGCTGTAAGTACTGTAAGTAAGGCTAGTGGTATAAAGAGGTTTGAGTTTTATTATTATTATTGTTATTATTATTATTATTATTATATTATTATTATTATTATTATTATTATTATTATTATTATTATTATTATTATTATTATTATTTTTAAATTATATATTTTAGTTTTATTTTATTTATTATTATTATTATTATTATTATTATTATTATTTATTATTATTATTATTATTATTATTATTATTATTATTATTATTATTATTATTATTATTATTATTATTATTATTTATTATATTATTATTTTATTATTATTATTATTATTATTATTATTATATTATTATTATTTATTATTATTATTATTATTATTATTATTATTATTATTATTATATATTATTATTATTATTATTATTATTATTATTATATTTAATCATTATTATATGTTATCATCACCATCGTTATTATTATAATTATCATCATCATCATCATCATTATTTATTACATTATTGTTTTACTTATTTGCATTAGTATTACTAAAACTATTAATTTTATTTGTAATGTACTTGGCGCCACAATTGATGCAACACTGTTTGATTGGTAATAGCTTTCAACCATATTTATGAACTTAATTGTTTTGCATATCACAAAAAGAGTAATTCAATACAAGTTAAATCATATAAAAAATTTCACAATCAAATGAGTACGAAGCAATCATTATATCATTAAAAACAAAAGTCATCCTCAAAACAAAGGCTACAAGAGCATCCAAATGCAAAAGAACGGCGCGGGTTTCCAAAGGTGAATACTCTTCCATTCATTAGTAGCGCGTGTAACCTCCGTTTGACTGCATACAGGTCTAAACACATCACCCCATGGAATGAATAAGGTTCTGAAAGTCTCCTTGCGGAATTGCCTCCCATTCTTCCACCAGTGCTCTCTGCAAATTGTTCAAATTCCCAATGTCATTCTGTGCATAAATGCGTCGTCCTAATAACATGTCTCATTTGTGCTAATGTAATTTAGGTCTTGACTTAAGCTTGGCCAGGACATGACTTTGACAGTTTGTTGGTTCAAAAACTCATTTGTTATGAGTGCAGTGTGTGGACAAGCATTATCGTGCTGATATAGGGTAAAATGTTGTGTTTTTTTTTAGAAGAATGGGACAACACAAGGGTGAAGTATATTATTAACATATGTGCATGCTTTCGTCTATCAATTGAAGGTTCATTTTTGAATTTGCACATATTCCACCCCACACCATGGCACTACTCCCACCATATGGGATAATTTCCTGAATGTTCAAATTTTCAAACCACTCTTTCTTTTTCCTCCAAATCTTTCACTGTCCATCACTGAATTGAAACACAAAAGCGATTTTTGCCATTGAAAAGGACAGTGGACCATTGAGGAAAATATTAGCGATGAATCATTGGCCCACTCAAGATGGTTTTCCTTGTGCAATACTGTTAACTGGCATGCCTTATGAGGAATTGAGCAAATCAAATCACCTTCTTTCAACCTTTCTTCAAACAGTGATTTTGAAAATACTGATTTGTCGAGCAAGGCCCGAAATTGGTAGAAATGGATTCTGTCATATGTTTTTAATCATGTGCTCATTTTTCTGTGGAGTTGTTTTATGTATTGAACCTTTTCCAGAGATGGATATCTTCAACGGTGCCCCTTTCTTTTATCTTAATCAAAAGTCTTGTTGACTTTGATCAGCCAAAACGATTTGCAACCTGAGTTGTCAACAAACCTGCTCTGCACATGTCAATTGCTTGGTTTCTTTCGGTGACCCATGATCATAAAAATACAACAGCAAATTGAATGGGGTCTAATTTTTTTTTTTTTTTTTCATTTCTACAAAACCATAATGATGTAAGTCATCATAACCTTTTTCTTTTCTTTTTCATTTGACATTCTTAACAAATTATTTTTTTCTCATAATTTGTGTATGCCATTTGTTGGATTTTCTAGTGTATGATTTTGACTGTCTTAATAAAAGAAGCGAATCAATCAAATAACAATAAATATGTATCAAATTTTACAGAATTGGACAATCTTTCACACTGTTTAATTTTCATGTAATTATTTTTTAACTACGAGTGAATAGAAACAATTCAAAAAGTGTATTATTAGATACTATTTTGTTCCCCTATAATCTGGTGTGCTCTACTTTTTCCCCTTGAAATTTAGAATTAGTCCACTTGTTGATAAAGTCTGTTTTATATCTTTCATCTCTTTCTGTATTTTATGTATAAATGCGGTACAGTCCATAAATATCAACACCCAAGAACTGTAAAATTTATAGGCTTTAAGTGAGGCTGATTTTATCATACTGAGCAAGGTCTATAAACCTCCTATGATGGGCTGATAGGTCACATTTTTATGTCTTCTATTTCCCCTTTGTCTTTAGCTCTTAGTCCTCAATTTTAGAATGAAATGACTTAGTTATGTTATAACCCTGGCCAGAGCCTTTGGATGAGAGGGAAGCAGTCAAATAGTTATAGGAAATGATGTTTTTCTTCTTCATTGCTAACCGTGTCTGGATCTGGGTGAGGTCTTTCGACCTCCCATAGTGGGCAAGAGGTCACTTGTTGTGTCTTTTATCCCCCTATAGCTGTTTTCTGAGTTGCCTTCCGTCTTTGTCATGGAATGGAATTCCTTGGCTGAGACATGTAGTGTTAGTTTTGAGAGGTGATATTTTTCTTTCTCTAAATCACCTCTCTGTTTTGTACTACTACTACTTACTACGTAATCATGAGTATATTCCTCTCAGTGAGATCTTGTGCTGGTGTCTGGATGAGAGTTTTAGGTGATCTCAAACTCAGTACATTGATGGTATGCTCTTGGGATCTACATCTGTTCACAACTTGAACTAATTCCCCTTTGTTTTACTTTTTCTTGGGTGATTTGATAGTAATTCTACTGGATGGGGTTCCAGATCTCCCATTGTGGGCAGGGAGGTACTTACTATGTCTTCTATCCCCCTATATCTGTTTTCCAACTAGCTTTCTGTCTTTGTCTTGGAATGAGATTACTTGCATTTGTCCCGCTTTAGGCACTTTAATTTTTTTCCTTGAGCAAGATTATTAACCCCCAATTTGCTCACGGGACAACATGGGTGATTCCTGTTGACATCAGACATCTTGTTTGATATATATTCCTTCGTGGAATGCCTAGGCGACGATATCTTATGATGTCGTGGCGAAAGGGCATAATTTTTATTTTTAAAAAATCTGAATTATATGATACTAATATTGTCTATATTATCCATGTGCTTCCTTCATTGAATGTGAAAGAGTTGGAAAGTGGGCGGAAGCCTATCAGGTATCTGGAAGGATTGTACTATTGAGGTGGGCTTGGCTTGTGCGAATTAGAGAAGCATAGATATGTTAGGGTTTTAAATGGTTAAGAGACTCCCATAGCAGGCATGATTAATGGGCAACTAGATATTTAGTAGTAAAATTGAAACATTGGTGGACCATGCCTTTCTTTCTTTTTTTTTTTTTTTTTTGTACAATACCTCAGAGTCAAAAGATGTTCAGTACAATTTGCCCGCGAGTGGGCGTGTATTGTTTTACAATTTACAACATCAAAAGACATGTTAATGTTAATATTCTGGTATACATTTTCATCTCAGTGAAAATAATTGCTAATTGTATTATACCTCAGGGCATTAAATTAAAAAATAGTCCTTTAGAGCCGTTAGGCCCATGGAGCGAAGTCTATCCCGGTTTCTATAGCGTGAAATGGACAATAGCAATTGCTTGCTACCCTTTGGATAGGCTTCTAGTTTATGGCAAAAAAGATCTAACAGAACCAGCCACTCAATCACTGCAGGATAGACAGGGAGGGGTCAGAAAAATCTTGACTTCATCTGGGATCAATCTCGGTCCCTTTGCGTGTGAAGCAAGTGCTCTGCCGATTCAGCTTTTGGGACCATCTCTCAGAGCATTAAAGCAACACATTTTCCCCATTTTTTTTTTTTTGCAAGTACATATTTATGCGACTTAGTCATATAATGGGAATATAAAAAAGCAGCTTCTGTCTAGATTATCTACATGTCTCTGTCCCTGTAAAGTGACAGGAGTGTTTTAAAATACGAATTGCAATAAGACGTCTATAAAACTTAGAAAATTGTATGTTATAATTTTTGGTAAATTGTTTACTTCTATTACTTCTATTTGTCAAATATTGCAGTTGTCCAATGGCATTGAGAGGACGGGAACGATTTTTAATATATGGCTTTACATGGATATGAAATTTAAAATGGTGCTATTCATTTAACGTTAATCATAATCATACTCATTATGAATCATGAATATTGTATGGAATGTTGTTAACGTGAAGTGTGAGGTTATATATGGAATTGTATTTTGATTTGAAGTAAATTTGTGCCAGTTGAAGAGAAGTTAAATTATATTAATTAACTTTTCTATGTCCAATGTTTGATTCTCTATTGCAGTTGCAGTCTCACTAATTGATTTAAATAATTACTAATGTTTCCTATAATTGAATAAATACATTTAAAATTGAATAAAAAATTAACTACACATTTGAAGTGCTTTTTTAAATAAAACTTTTACTCTTGTCAGATGAAAACACACACACACACACACACACACACACACACACACACACACACACACTCGTGTTATAACATATTATGTTAATATATAAATTGAAAAATAAAACCAACTCAATAAATGTCACAATGTGACCTTTGTGTCGCACAATACTGTATCTACATACTAAACTTACAGCAGGGGTCCAAGTCAACAGCAACACTCATTCAGACACAACACTTGTAAGATGCTATTACTATTACAATTTGTCTGACAGAAACAACGTTGTTCTTCGACAATACTAATTTTACACCTGAGTACAATGAGAATGCTGGTTGGGGTTCCTGACCTCCCATAGTGGGCATGGAGGCATTTAGTGTGTCTTCTATCCCCCTATATTTGTTTTCCAACTTGCTTTCTGGCTTTGTCTTGGAATGAGATTACTTGGTTTTGTCCTGGCCTTGGGCGGATACCCTGGCTGAGAGGGAAACAGTCAAATGTATAGTTAGTTTTGGGAGATGATATTTTTTCTTTGCAAATCATCTCTCTGTTACGCACTGTATTATGTTTTGAATACATATGATATATGATTTGTAAACATTTGAGTTTGTGTGTATTCCTCTTAGTAGGGACATGTGCTTGTGTCTGGGTGAGACTTTTCGGTGATCTCAAACTAAGTACTTTGATAGTGTGCTCTTGGAATCTACATCTTGTTTCCTATTTGAACCAACTCCTCTTTTCTTTTCCCCTTTCTTAGGTGCTTTAATTGTAATTCTAGAAATTTTAACTTTCCAATTTACTTCCTTTTTACTGGCACTGATATGACCTTAATGTGTTGCAAGCGCCTTAAAACTCTTAAACACAAACAAAAAAACAATGTAACGTTAAAAGGGGTGGGGCGCACAAGAAATTAAAGAGCCTTTTCCAAGGACTCAACTTTGTACCACTCATAGCGTGACTTCAGGGACCTGCAGGTCTGAAAGTGAGTGCCATAACCCACACGGCCACAAAGCTGCACAAATATTGTGTTGTGGCATATTTCTTAAAAATAAAATTATTTTCAACAAATCCACTCCTTGCCATGTTGTGGTAGCTTGAGCACCTTGTATGATCCGGAGGGTTATATCAGCAGGTTCAATCATACTGGGAAGGCACCAGGACAGCAGATAGTGTCCGCAGCCTTGGATGGCAGACTATCAATACGAGAAGAGACTCGGGACAAGAAAGTCAACGCCGAAGATGGATGTGCTGGGCCTCTGGCGCACGACAGCAGCACAACGCATTACGCTAACTACAGTATAGTGGAATGATTAATTAAGCAATCAGTTTCATAGTATTATTTGAAATGGCATGCAGTCTGTCATTGTCATGCTGTCTCTTCTCTTCTAATCCCTTTTTGTCTTTTGTCCATTCGTGAGGATTTTATCTTTTTCTTCTGGAATAAGACATTACTGCAGTGGTGGTTGGGAATCAGGGAAAAAACCCCGGGCATTTAGACGGAAGTTGATCAAGAGCAAAATGAATACATGTATGAATATTCATGTCACGCATTTCAACAGCTTCACATTCATCATCGCGTTCCACAATGCTTAGTTTGTACCATGTTTAACCACATTTACTTTCAAATTGTACAAATTGTCTGCTAGGCGTCCTTTTTGCCGCCACACTTAAAAATATCGATTACACTGAAAGCTAGGAATCTACATAATTTGTTTTCTGTTTGGGGTTCCTGACTTCCCATTGTGGCCAACCTGTGTGGGGTTCCTGACCTCCCATAGTGGTCAGGGAGGTACAAACTGTGTCTTATATCCCCTTATATCTGTTTTCCAACATGCTTGCTGTCCTTGTCTTGTAATGAGATTACTTGGTTTTGTCCTGACCCTGGCCGGAGTCCCAGCTGGGAGGGAAACAGTCAAATGCATAGTTATCGTTTTGGGAGATATTTTTTTCCTTGTAAATCATCTCTCTGTTATGTATTATTATATTTCTTATTTTGAATTTATAATGTAAGCATTTGAGTGTATTCCTCTTTGTTGGGTTTTGTGCTTGTGTCCGGATGAGATTTATAGGTGATCTCAAACTAAGTTTATTGGTGGTATCCTCTTGGAATCTACATCTGATCCCTATTTGTTCCCAGTTCCCCTATGTCTTACTTTTTCTTGGGTACTTTAATTGTAATTCTAGAACTTTTTACTATCCTATTTTTCTCCTTTTTACTGGCGCCGATAAAACCCTTAAAAACAAAAACAAAACAAAACATGGTGGCCAGGGAGGTACTTTCTGTGACTTTAATCCCCCTATATCTGGTTTCCAACATGCTTTCTGTCTTTGGCTTGGAATGAGATTACTTAGTTTTGTCCTGACCCTGGCTGGGAGGGAAACAGTTGAATGTATAGTTATAGTTTTCGGAGATGATATTTTTTTTCCTTGTAAATCACATCTCTTTTATGTACTGTTATTTTTTTTTTAAACATATGATTTGTAAACATTTGAGTGTATTCCTCTTAGTTGTAACTGAAGCGCATAGAGCATGACCCAGCCAAGGTTATGTCCTATACAAGTGCTATATTATTATTATTATTATTATTATTATTATTATTATTATTATTATTATTATTATTATTATTATTATTATTATTATTATTATTATTATTATTATTATTATTATTATTATTATTATTATAATCATCATCATTATATTATTGTTATTATTATCGTTATCATTATTATTATTATTATTATTATTATTATTATTATTATTATTATTATTATTATTATTATTATTATTATTATTATTATAATTATAGATAGTAGATATGTATTTTGTATCTAATAAATATGACAATGTTCCAACATCCATTTGATAAGGAGGGGTGAAATAACTACGTCTATTCTTACAATACGAGATGACAACATTAAAGTACCTTATTTTAACCATATATTATTAAATTTCTATCATCTTAATCTCTTCGACATAAAACAGTTTAGAGACAAAAGTTGATAAGTATAAAAAGTAGGACTTACCTAAGACAGGTCAACGCTAGGAATCTCTGGGTATTCTTGGTTGGGATGGCAATAGATTTTCGCAGACCCTTTTATATATATGTATTTGGTTGGTGATTGTATTCATCTGTTGCATTGCAGATTTCAAGATTAGCACGATAGATCTTAGAATGGCTTGTTTTTATGTCATTAACTTAACAGGATAGAGTGCACACGTGTAAGAAACTACTTTGATGAAGTCACCTAGGACCTAACTTTTGGTTAGTTTTGTGTTTGTTTTAATTAAGCTGTTGCAACGCTAGGGGGGGTGGGGGGGGATGAAGATAAAATATGACTCGTCTCCTCAAAGCGGTATACTCTTAGTGGGACCTTGTGCTGGTGTCTGGGTGAGACTTGTAGGTGATCTCAAACTGATAGGGTGCTGTTGGAATCTACATCTGTTCCCCACTTGAACTAATTCCCCTATGTCTTACTTTTTCTTGGGTGCTTTAATTGTAATTCTATAACTTTTTACTATCCCATTTTCTTTCTTTTTACTGGCGCTGATATGATCTAGATCTAAATGTGTTGCAAGCGAGGTAAAGCCCTCAAAGTCAAAGTCTCAAGACAACTACTGGCATGGACCCTGCATCAAAGGATGAACTCAGATTGTTTCTATTAACATTCACTTATTCAGGTGATGATTTACTGAAAAGAAATTATCACCAATCAAAAAAATTAAACCTCATATGACTGACTATCCCCTTGCCCCCCCCCCAACTTCATTGAAAAGGAGAGAGCCTAGTCGTCCCATTCCAAGACACGGACTCAGAGCCACATATTGATGAGATATAAGACATACCAATTGTCCACAGCTTCAAATAAGACATTTGTTTATAAAGTTGTTATGGCACTTGCAACACTATTAACATCAAGTAATTTCAGGTAGATATTGTACAAGACAATGGAATACAATGCAACCTGTCGATAATGACACAGAAAGACACACGACTGGATAATGGATTTTCTCACTAACCGTAAACAAGTCTGAATTGAAGGTGCATTGTCAGGTGTGCCCCAAGGTACCGTTCTGGGTCCCCTCTTGTTCCTTATCGACATCAATGATTTGCCTGAAGATTGTCGCCTGAATTAAACTGAGACTATTTAATTTGCTGATGACAGCCTTTTGTACAGAGCGATAAAGCAGAAGGAAGACTCAGAAATTCTTCAGCGGGACCATGATAACCTAAATTTATGGGAAATTGACAATTCCATGGAATTTCACCCACAAAAATGCCAAGTCCTGAAACTTACCAACAAAAGGAAAATAATATCATCAATATATACAATACACAACATCACACAAGAAGAAGTCACCAAAGCAAAATATCTAGGAGGAACGATAAATTATCGCCTGACCTGGAAAGACCGCATTGCAAATGTATGCAGAAACTCCACCCTGGGATTCTTGACGAGAAACCTCTTCGACTGCAAATAAAACATAAAATAGAAATGCTATAAAGCTTATGTTAGACCAACACTCGAGTATAGCAGTACAGTATGGGATACCTATCACTCCTCCGAAATTAAGGAAATAGAATCCATCCAACAAAGAGCTATAAAATTCGTTCAACAAAATCCTAGAAACAAACCAAAGCCATACATGACACCCCATTTGGAACCATTGAAGGAAAGGAGGGAGTAGAATAAACAAAATGTGTTTTACCAATGCCAGAAAAACCAGGTCAGGCTGCCATTGCAGGGCCTCCAACAATTCTGCTCAAGGAACACCACATGACTGCAAGGTTCCAATAGACTAAATGCAGATTTTCTGGCATTTGCTGGCTCTTTGAACATATCCTTCATCGAGCACTTTTAGGAATGAGTTAGGTCGGCGAGTTGACAAACGGAATGAATCCCATCGGTTTTAAAAGAAAAATATATGGCTATTCCCGGAAAGATAACTGGTTCCGACACTTTTGTTGCGTTCTCGTTTGCGTGAATATTGTGAGACAGCAAGTGTGTGTGTGTGTGTGGGGGGGGGGGGGATACCCATTGGTGAATTAAAAAAAAAAGATTAATTTTTTCTCTTTGTTTCACATTATTTTAATCGGTTAAGAATAAAGTTGTCAGTAATTATTGTTTGAATGTAGCCAGAATTTCACAGTACATTATTATCTAAATGAATCAAATTTGAACTCAGAATAAAAAAACAAACAAATGAAAAAGATGAAAAAACAAACAAACAAAAGTAAAAAACAAACATAAACAACACAAAGACAACAAGAAAAGTTACGTGTTCTTCAACTGACAGCCAGGATAGCCTAACAACCCACAAAAAAATGCAGATGCAGGACCCAGGCAACATGCCCCCTGAACGGAATTGTCTGACATTAAACATTACATATTTACCATGCTACAGTTACACGCTCAGAGACACTAAAACAAAAAACATACAATTGTCATTTTAGGTCGCTCCAATATTTCGAAGTCTATTGGAAATATAAAATGTAACATAAGTGGCTGGATTGTACAAAGTTCATCGCTGTTAAAAATCGCGGCATCTTTATAGATGAAAATATGAAATTAGACCGGCACATAAAGTATTTTTGTCAATGCCTAAATTTCCAACTTCACAGGATTGGTAATATAAGAAACTACATAAATAAATATATTATGTGACAACAGCCTTGATTACATCATTGTCTTTTAAAACTTGACTATTGTAACTCTCTCGTTTTGAAAATCACCAGCGAGAGATTAGCCTACTCGAGTTGCAAAGAATTTAAAACAATGCTGCAAGAATAGTCCTTAAACGCAGCAAGAAACATCATGCGTAACTCCACTAAAAGAGTTTCATTGGCTCCTTTTAAGGAGCGAATTATTGTACAAAGTTATGACAATGTCTTAAATGTCTCAACACATGTCAACCAATTTATCTTCACGATAAAACGGAGTTATAAACACCAACTCGATCCCTTCGCTCATCATCCGATGGAAAATTAGTTGTTACTCAAGGAAATAACTTATACGTGTCATGTGGAGGACGATCCCCCCCCCCCCCCCCCCCCCCCGCGCCTAGAAAAAAAATGCAACATCTGCTTAGGGAATATATATATATATATATATATATATATATATATATATATATATATATATATATATATATATATATATATATATATACTTAGGGCCACCGTAACCCCCCCCCCCCCCCCCAACCCAATCCTTCGCGGAGGACTTCCACCAAACAGTTTACTTCAAAGAGCAAATGCACAAAATCCCACTTGTCATGCTTCAGTAAAGTGGCGCCTGTACGGAGTTATCGCAAAATTGAATTTTTTAAAATGGGAAACACAAACAAAGAACAACGAAAACAAACAAATAATCATGCCGTAAAATGCAATGAAAGGTATTCGTAGTCTACAAAAGCAGTATAGTTTCAATTTTAGTACATCCGTACAAGCATCTTGTCC
>NC_088362.1:8525267-8562767 GCF_034508935.2 Berghia stephanieae
ACACTCATAGTTTCCAACGGAGCATTTTTCTTAACATGATTTTGGTAGTTTACTTCACATATTTTCTCAACTTTGGGTTTCACAACAATTCTAAGCTTAAAGCTTTCACTGACTGTTCTGTTGTGTAAATAGCATCGCACATACAATTGTTCATCATCTGAACTTAATTGGACGGGATCGGTTAGAAATTTCCGTGACCATTTAAAATTACGCAAATGGCTGTCATTGTCCGAAAACTCCAGTCGTGTGTACTGACAATAGTCTAATTTTCCAACTGTTTTGTCAACTTTGGCCCAATCTACCCCAAGTTTGTTATCATCATCAATGTATACAAGAACGGGTTGTCCTTTGGCGCAATTAAGTGGTTTATGTTTAGAAAAATACTTCTTGATTGCTGGGTCAAAGGGATCCAGGTCTTGAAACGGGCAGCTCTTTGAGATGGGTGCTTTTCTTCTCCGCATTTTAGTAGCAGTTGTTGCTTTTATTTTTTTCGTTTTTGATTTTGTTTTTGCTGTATGCCGTACTTTTATAGTTTGGTGTTTTATTATTGATGTTGTTGGTGGTGGTGGTGCTGGTGGTAGTGGTGGTGTCGCAGCTTTTCTGATTGATATTTTTGTAAAAGTAAATGCACTACCATTCGCCTTGCTTCCTAATTTACTGGTCGATGATTCGAAACTTGAATAATTTGTGGATGTGTATTTTCTAAATGTCAGGGATGATAATTTATGTATTTCAACCAAATAGACGTACCAGTAAACAGGTTGTCCGCAGATAAACAAAATAATCAGAAGACGAAGTCGTGGAATTTGTGCCGCCTTAGTCGCACCTGGAAAAGAAAACAATTCATTATTAAGACTATGGAAATTATTGCTTGGTTTGAACAAAAAAAAAATGACAATGATAGATACACCTCGTAATATGGTTTCCCGATGAAGTTCATTTATATCTAAATAGCACCATCAACGACGTTCACACATCTATTGGTGTACAAGTAGACCAGATTCAGTGAGCCAGAGACCATTACTCCGCCCACATGTCACTGTGTGTTCGGCCATGAACAGCACTTCCATCATATATGTGACCCTACGCCTCGAAGTGGTATTAAGTCGGGATTTGGAAAACGAAGAAAACCGGTTTTAAAGTGGAAATGGTCAAAATTATCAAATTTCATTTTTTGGTTGTTTCAGAAACTACAATCATTTGTCTACATGATAACATAATTATTCAACATAAATAATGACGATAAGTTATATAAATTTAAAGTTTTAAAATGCAACTATCAGAGAGACATTCAAAACAAGAGTTGACTTTCTCTCAGAGATCCACCGTTTCCAAAACTTAGTAATATTAAGTCTTTTCGTACACCAATACCATGTAAGATATCACAGCAAAGGGCGTGTCTTTCTCTATCACAGGGAAAGCATGACTGTTTCCATAATTTCATGGTTCAACCAATATTGAACTTTAAAAACTGTAAACAAGTCTAGGTTTATCCCTGACAACCTTACAAATGAATTATTCTGATTGGTCAAGGATCATCACATGCACCCGTTGGCCATTAAAATGCCCGGGCAATGTGTCATGACGTCAGCATGTGTGTGTTACATATGTATTTAATACACACCGCGTGCTATTACTTCTTTGTCTATCTGCATTGGTTAATGATTGAGATGAGGGTCCTTTGTCCCTCTTTCTTTACTCATGAAATTATAGGACATGCTAAGACTTTAATGGGACAACAGTTGCGCAATCTTACACTTACAGAGATTGTTGCAGGATAAACATTTAATTTTAAGTACAAAAGCAGAATAGTAAATAGAGCCTTCTACAATTAATGAACTGCCGATGGAAATGCGTGTAACTAAAAAATGAAAAAGAGTTAGATGTATGGATAGATAAACAGAAAGAGAAACGGGCCTATCAATGTATAAATAGATAGGTAGAAAGAAAGAAAGAAAGAAAGATAGATAGATAGATAGATAGATAGATAGATAGATAGATAGATAGATAGATAGATAGATAGATGAAAAGGAGAGAGTGACAGAGAGAGAGAGAGAGAGAGAGAGAGCGAGAGAGAGAGAGAGAGAGAGAGAGAGAGAGAGAGAGATGTTCGTTTTGTCGTGCTTTCTTTGTATACTGAAAGAAGGGGGGAGTCTTTTAAGACAATCAACAATGTGCTGAACGCTAAGATAAACTTGAGAGATTCAATATCATGTTTACATCTATGTCATTACACAATAAGCCCCACCCCCTCCTCCTCAAGCTGTCATCTGACTCAAAATTGAAACAATGCAATGAATAATTTGACCAGCCCATTTCTTTTATTGCAATCTCATTGGTCAATATGTTTCCAGTTGATTGACTATGACTTACTTTGAAAGAAAATGCTTTATTTAACTATCCCTACAATTCTTTGCTCCGCCTCCATCCCTTTCTTCATGTCTACCTCACTCTCTCCGTCTCACTTTTGTTTCATTCACACATACAAACACACACACACACACACACACACACACACAGAGAGAGAGAGAGAGAGAGAGAGAGAGAGAGAGAGAGAGAGAGTTATACAGTCAGTCTTCAATCTTTACTCTATTTCCCTCCTGCTCTCTTAATGCACGAGCGGTCTCTCTCCCCTCCCCTCTCGCTCCTCTTTTTCTTTTTCTCTCTCTCTCTCTCTTTCTCTCTCTCTTTCTCGCTCTCTCACGTGTGTGTGTGTGTGTGTGTGTGTTAGTGTGTGTGTATGTGTGCGTGTGTGTGTATTTTACTCTCTCATTCTTTCTCTTCCACTCTCATCCTGTTTCTTGATATTTCTTTCCCTGTCCACCCGGCTTCACATAGTTTCAAAACTGAACTTTGAAATTATAAACCCTTCTTTAACTTTTGACATTTTGAAATCCTATTTCCTCTAATAAATAAGACAAAAATGTCACATTAATAATTCTTATTTCATTGATTACCTATTTAAATATCAAAATTTCTTCAAAAATTGAGCAATGTCATAAAATTGTCGGCATTTTCTTTTTGGGTGTTTTATTTATTTTAAGGACATCTTACATAATAATGAATAACTAGAGACGTAATAATTGGATTATTTCAAAATTTTGTATGTGCATTATCCAATGTATATTCTAAGCTCATGCCAATACAGTGATGCCAAAACTCCGGTTTCACCGGGAAAAAAATCCGGTCTGGATCAAAATATTTCGGGTTACGGGCAACTTCCGTCAAATTCGGGTGAGATTAAATTGTTCCAAAGATACCCCCCTCCAGTCACTACTACTACAACCACCACCATATCATCACCAATCATCATCTTTACCACTACAGCAACAACCGTCATCACCACATCATCATCACTACCACTACTAATACAACCATCACCACCACACTATCATCACTACCACTACTACTACAACCACCACTACCACATCATCATCACTACCACTCCCCTACTACAACCACCGCCACATCATCATCATCTCTATTTCAACTACAACCACCATCACCACCACATCATCATCACTTACTACAACCATCACTACCACTACTACTACAACTACATCATCATCCGTACCACCACTACTACAACCACCAAATCACCATCCCTACCACCACTACTACTACAACAACCACCACATCACCGTCCCCACCACTCCTGCTACAGCCACCACATCACCATCCCTACCACCACTATTACAACAACTACCACATCACCATCCATACTACAACCACCATTACATCATCATATCTACCACCACTATCACATCACCATTGCTGCAACAACTATTACAACCACCACAACGCCACCCCTGCCACCACTAATACTACTGCAATCAGTGTTGCAATCGCCGTAAAAACCCTTCAAACAAACTTAGCTCAAATCTCTCTCTCTCTCTCTCTCTCTCTCTCTCTCTCTCTCTCTCTCTCTCTCTCTCTCTCTCTCTCTCTCCCTCCCTCTCTATCTGTCTTCACACAAACACACATACACACGCACACACACACACACACACACACACACACATCAATAAATTGCGCTCACTTGATTAATTTTCATGTTCACCTTCCTGTACTTACCAATAATAGCTAATCACAAATACTTTGGCCTCAAACTTTAGCCTCGTTAGCTTTCAAGTTCGTGTAGCTCTACTAGATGAACTTTCAGCACTCTCTCTCTCTCTCTCTCTCTCTCTCTCTCTCTCTCTCTCTCTCTCACTCTCTCCCTCTCTCTCCTCTCTCTCTCTCTCTCCTCTCTCTCTCTCTCTCAAACACACACACACACACACACACACACACATACGCACACACACACACACACTACAACCACCACAACCACATTTTCATCACGTTCTACTACCACCACCACCACCACCACCACCACATCTTCACTACCACAACTACTACAACCACCACCACCACCACATCTTCACTACCACTACAACTTCAACCACCACCATCACATCATTACCACTTCTACTACAACCACCACCACCACATCATCATCACTACCACTGCTACTACAACCACCACCACCACCACATCATCATTACTACTACAACTACTGCCACTACTACAACTAGAACCACTACCACCACCACCACCACATCATCATCATCACTACCACCACTACTATTACTACTACTACCACTACCACTACTACTACTACTACTACTACTACTACTACTACTACTACTACTACTACTACTACTACTACTACAACTGCTACTACTACTACTACCACTACTACTACTACTACTACTACTACTACTACTACTACTACTACTACTACTACTACTACTTCTACTACTACTACTTCTACTACTACTACTACTACTACTACTACTACTACTACTACTACTACTACTACTACTACTACTACTACTACTACTACTACTACTACAGCCATAATCACTTCGTCATCATCACTACTACTGCTACCACTACTACTACTACTACTACTACTACTACTACTACTACTACTACTACTACTACTACTACTACTACTACTACTACTACTACTACTACTACTACTACTACTACTACTACTACTACTACTACTACTACTACTACTACTACTACTACTACTACTACTACTACTACTACTACTACTACTACTACTACTACTACCACCAACACCACATCATCCTCACTACCACCATAACTACAATCACTACAATTAGGTTTTGGAGCTTTCCTTCATTGGAAATAATTAGGGTTGTATTCGGCAATATGTTTATATATCATAATATAGTTCTAATCAGTTATCTATACAATATTTAAACACAATGCCAAATACCATCCCAATTCCCTTTATGTGCGGAAATTCCTCTTTTGGCATTGATATCCTCCGAGTGGTGTCTGAAATACCTGTGAGTCAAATTGAAAATTGGCGTCTCTGCAAATTTTACTTTTCTCGTCAAAGTATCAATGCCCGTATCTAAGGAGTTATCTTTGCCCATTGATTTGACTGTGTATGAAAACAGTGCATCACTTCAAAGTCGATTTTCTCAGAACTTGGTTTTTACACATTCCCTACTTGAAACGATCATATCTCGGCAATGAATAATCCGAATTTTATCAATTAGATATCAAATTTTAAAGCATAAAATAAGCAATGATTGAGTATCAAAAAACCCAAAATTGAAGAATCCGACTTAATACCGTTTCGAGGCGGAGGGTCACATATGTTGTGCCATTCTTTTTTGAAGACGAAATGGACACACAGTTAGCATAACTCAATTGAAATATAGAAGAACTGTCAAAAAATATTCAATATTTGAAAGAGAAGAAAGTGAACACGAATAAAGATGGTTCCAATACGATGGGGCCGCCCTCATACGGCTACTGCAACCCTCAATTTCTTATAGTATAGTAGGATCAGTTCGGTAAGCGTGTAAGTTATATACTGGACTGTTGAGAATTACTGAGAAAAAAAGGCGGATCCTTTGATATGTGTTACATGATTCTGTGATAATATGCCGTTATAAAGTTGGGTAATCATACACTTTTTAAATACTGCCTGTATTTTGAAAATAAATTAAATTTCTAGCTTCTGATCCCTATCGACATCATGTCGTTTTGAGACGGTTGTCCCATATTTTATCAATTGATGGGCGATGATTGTATTTTATGTAATGTTCTGAAATGGAAAGCGAGGTGTATTGGCTGTCAATATTTCAACAATAGTGGAATGCGAACACATTAAATTTCTAAAATGATACTCGTAAAATTTAATCCAAGTTGTTGGAAGAAGGCAACTAATTCTTTAAAATGTTAAGTGGGTATAATAAAATCAGAATTTAATAATGGGTCTGACCTCTATTAGAACTGACCACTACCCGAAGTCTTGTGGACATTGGTTTTATTAAAAACCAATCAAAGCTTGGTCATCTTTTTCTTGTGGCTGCATAAAAAAAACTTGAATGCCTTTTATTGTCACGTTCTGGACTGGTTTATACGTGACGAGCTTGATTTTACTTTTTAAAAAGCCGAAAACCCAAATGGCGTATTTTACTCGTACTATAGTGTCTTGGGTGTATGCGATTTAAAAAGGGAGAATTAAGCTATGCATGGTTTTTATATCTATGGTTTTTATTGTCTTTGGATGATAAGAAGTCATTGGGAGAAAAAAAATTCAAGAAATGTGACAAAGGAAAAAATCTAAATATATTTACATTTCTTCAATCCAGTCATCATCTTCTTGGATCTTTCTCGAAGTTCTGCATACGAAGAAAAGAAGAAAAAAAAATCATTCTTTTCAAGTTTAGACCAATATTGCTGACGTAAAATATTTATGGAGACGTAAGCATTTTTGCCAAGACCAAAAAAAAAGCAATTTTCGGTTACAAAAAAAAACAAACAACCCAAAACAAAAACAAACAACAACATTCAATCAAGTTTAATTACAAAATTAGTAATCAAACAGGAATTGACTTACACTCATTTGCTTTCATGTAAGTTTTACTTTTGGCGGAATGCGATGATATATTTCATTGAGTGAAAATAAAATTAAATCGTTCCGTCTCTTTAGATAACCATCAACATGCTGGTAAAAAAAAGAAAGAAAAAGAAATCGGAATATCACATGGTTCAGCCCCACTTTCGAGAAAAAAAAAAATAAAAATTGAGCTTTATATAGCGCAATATCCACTAAATGTGCTCAAAGCGCTTTACAAGGCCAACAGCAACATTTAACATGTAGGACGGGAAATGACGCCTGTTAGGCGATATTACAATTTTTCGGAGAAAGACAACGCTGGAAACGGCCAGGTACTCATTTTACACCTGAGTACGGTGAGAGAATGTGAGTAAAGAGCCTTTTCCAAGCGTGAGGCTCGAACCCAGGACCTTCCGATCCAAAAGCGAGTGTCATACCACTAGACCATATAGACGCACAAAAAATGAGAGCACCAACATTGGACAACAATTTTAAAACTAAATTGCACGTATTTCATCTCCTCCTTTTAAAAAAATCGTAAGTTAAAATAGACAATAAACTGATAGACAGTAAAATGAGCCTCTTCGTGCATTATCGACCGAATAAGTTTCAGCTACATCAACAACAAAATGATAATTGAAACAACCACCAAGAACAAAATCCACCCACTAATAAACGATAAATATATTAGACCAGTTACAACTTCCAACAAAACATTGCAATCTAACTTGTATATGTTACGAGGAAAAATATCTCATTTTCAAAAACCCGACCGAGACAACAATTTATTTTTTAAAAAGGAACTTATCCCAAAAAGTTAGACAAATTTCGGAACAGGGTACTACCGCAAACTTGGGCAACCAAATAATTTTGGGGGTTTGGGAGGCTGGAAACTTTAAAAAAAAAAAAGTTTCCACCCTCCCTAACCCCCAAAATTATTTGGGTCCCCGAGTTTGCGGTAGTACCCGGAACAGCCCCGGTCGAGGTAGGCTGATTTTTTAAAGATGGGTTTCTTCTTTCATGTTTCTTTTTGTTTTGTTTCATTTTCATACATACGTTTTCAGATCTTTAACGTTTTCTTTCCACTAATATGATTTATTCTAGCTTCCTTTTAACAACGCTGCATTTTTGGGTTGTGAGATTTGGTGCACAATGACGCAACAATGTTCACATCTAAATAATAATGTGAAGTTGAATGTAAGCTTCAATTTAATTACAAAAACAGATAAAATGAACGTTTCGGGTTTCCCCTTTATCAACAAAACAGGATGAATAAAACACCACAGATGAATGAGATGATGTGGTAGTGGCGTAGTCAAGATACCACATCATCTCATTCATCGGTGGTGTTTCATTCATCCTGTTTTGTTGATAAAGGAAAAACCCGAAACGTTAATTTGATCTGTTTTTGTATTTAAATTGAAGCTTACATTCAATTTCACATTATTATTTAGTTCTTCGAGCTTCGAGCAGCAACATTTACATTACCCAATGTTCACATCGTAAGTATTCAATTTTTCATGTAGTTTTATTAAAAACTGATACCTCACCCTTTCGCGACAATTTTAGACTAATCGAACGATTCCCTGACAATATCATTAAATTTTACCATTGCGACTAATGGTGTGTGATTCCCCCATCTTTGAGTCACCTGGTCCTCCAGGTTGGGGGTTGGCAAAGGGTTAACACCCCTTTCCGTTAAACTCAAACCGTTACAGAAACGCAGACGGACAAACCAAATCCTTTTTTTTAGCTTGGGCGACCGAAGAGTTTCTGGAATGACAGATTTTATGAAAGACAACAGACAAAGCCGAAAGGAGGAACGTGGAGAAGAATTAAAGAAGCTGATATACAGAGAAGTGGTAAGACCTGGAATGAGATTAAAAAGTTAGCTCAGGATAGAGAAGGATGGAAACTGTTTGTCTGTGGCCTATACCCTGAGCCAGGGTGAAAAAGGCAATGATGATGATGATGATGATTGCTCGCGTAATGTTGATCCGCCTTGTCTGACCTGGACCTATTATTTGCTGGTCTGATAACCGGACGTAATAATCATCATCATCATTGCCTTTTTCACCCTGGGTCAGGGTATAGGCCACAGACAAACAGTTTCCATCCTTCTCTATCCTGAGCTAACTTTTCAATCTCATTCCAGGTCTTACCACTTCTCTGTATATCAGCTTCTTTAATTCTTCTCCATGTTCCTCGTGGCCTTCCCATTGATCTTCTGCCCTGAGGGATCCAGTCCAATACTTTCTTTGTTATGGTGGAGTCATTCTTTCTAAGCGTGTAAACTTGCTTAGAATTGTTCCCACTCCCTGTGTATGAATCATTGTTTTAATGGACAGTATTATGCGTTGATTTGACAGTATTTCCATTACAACAATAAGCCCTTAACAGTTTGGGCTATCAGACCTACAAATAAGTATACATAGACCTTGCGGATTATGAAAATATAGTCACCTTAGCGTCAAAATGGTCTTATTATTATTATTATTATTATTATTATTATTATTATTATTATTATTATTATTATTATTATTATTATTATTATTATTATTATTATTATTATAACATATAACATAACATATGGGATAGGGCAAAATAGGATAAAATCCATTGAATGCCCTTAACATTAATAGTAATGCCATAAATCTATTGATTAAAGATAACAATAATGATACACTGGTATTTCAACCTAAATGTACTCAGGTATATGTCGTGTACTTTAACCGTGACATGCAAAGCACACACATACACACACACACACACACACACACACACGCATATAGAAGATAACCATAATAATATAACAATGCATAATATACTCATACAGGACTGAAAGCCCTATCAACAGTAGTGCAAAAAAGTATTATTCGTCATATATAAATCTCCCATCATATCATTATATATTTTTATTTTGTTTATTATTATCATTGTTATATATTGTTGTATTATTTATATTATTTTTATATTTTTATTATTATTATTATTATTATTATTATTATTATTATTATTATTATTATTATTATTATTATTATTATATTATTATTATTATTATTATTATTATTATTATTATTATTATTATTATTATTATTATTATTATTATTATTATATTATTATTATTATTATTATTATTATTATTATTATTATTATTATTATTATTATTATTATTATTATATATTATTATTATTATTATTATTATTATTATTATTATTATTATTATTATTATTATTATTATTATTATTATTATTATTATTATTATTATTATCATTATTATATTTATTATTATCATTATTAATACTATTCGCTTAACTGTTAACCAAGGAAGAGATGAAAAATAAACATTGCCGCAATAACATCTGTTGTAATAAATGATCCTTTCATTTTATATTAGGTGTGCCGTATTAAAGACTACATTATGTAGCCTCTCATTTATATGTTATTTGAGCAATGGAATATATCCATAAAACAATTTTCTGATTTAATTCCATTTCATATAATTTTATACCTCATCCCTCTGGCACACAATTATGGTGGTTTGATGTATCAGACGTAATTAATGAAATGTTAATTAAAATAACGTTAGTCATGTAAACATTTTATAGCAATGAATCTAAATCTATGAATATGGAATTGAATTGGCAATAATAATTTTAATAATTAGGTAACCAGAGTTTACTAAAATTATTTTTGGATACCATCAATCTTCATAGGCAAATCAAAAGGATTTGTTTTTTCTAGTCGACCTGCCGCATTAGGTTCTTGACATACGAGCTTTAACAACGACGCAGCGGTAATAACTGTAATAATAATAATAATAATAATAATAATAATAATAATAATAATAATAATAATAATAATAATAATAATAATAATAATAATAATAAAAATAATAACAATAATAATAACCATGATGATGAAGATAACGATGATGATAATAATGATAATATGATAACAATATTAACAATAATAATAATAATAATAATAATAATAATAATAATATAATAATAATAATAATAAAATGATAATAATAATGATATTAATAATTAATATATAATAATAATAATAATAATAATAATAATAATAATATAATAATGATGATAATGATGATGATGATGATGATGATGATGATGATGATGATGATGATGATGATGAGATGATGAGATGAGAATGATGGATGATGAACGATGAGAAAAGAAGAGAGAGAGAGAGAGAGAGAGAGAAGGAGAGAGAGGGGAGAGAGAGAGAGAGAGAGAGAGAGAGAGAGAGAGAGAGAGAGAGAGAGAGAGAGAGAGAGAGAGAGAGAAGAGAGAGGAGAGAGAGAGAGAGAGAGAGAGAGAGAGAGAGAGAGAGAGAGCGCATGTTGGCTTAATAAAGAGGGCGAAAAGCCTCAACAATTTTTTATCAATTGGGAATTTTGGTTTTTATTACATTTTATGTTCAATCCCCTTTCAATACAAGGTTAGTGGATGTATATGAAACAGTATACGATGCGATCGTCCACCTTCGTGACGTAACGACTGTGTGGTATGGGCGTTTTTTTAAAATATAGATGGATGTGGATTAACCCACTCTAGATTAGCCGGGTGATCTGCCTTTTATAAAAACCGCTTCATACTCCATTTGTCATATAGGTAGGGGACATAAAGTTGTGACGATTACGTTCTATGTAAGGAATTAAAATGAATATTTCTAAACTAGTTTTTAATTGGATATTAGAATGTTCATTTCTAGATTTCGGGTTTTGCTTTTAAAACAAAGTGACAATGAATACCTGGCTGATAACAGTGGTTCAGTGTTTCCCACGTCTTGAAAAAAAAATCTAAAAGCGCATTACAGGAATCGTGTCTCATCCTTTTTATTAAGTGTTGTTATTGGTTTGGGACAACTTTTAAAGCGATTTGAGCATATTCGGTGGATATAGCGAATACGAGGCTGTTACTTATCTCTTTGTGAAAACGGTAAAGTATAATATCAGATAAGAATAAAATCGATCTCCGCCTCCAAAGGCTGTAAGCCAACCCAATTTGGCTTGTCATAAAGTGTACTCAACATAAAGAGTGTTTGACAAAATGTAACGATAACAAGTGACAACTTTGTTGTTTGATTGACAATCTGACATACGCACTTCTATACCATCACTGTTAGTTATACTTTGACGTTGGCACGAAACAGAATACTGTACAATGTAACCCGTTGATTTATTCTCCTAGGCCTAATATGTGATCCATCACGTCAAACTGGTATTATGTCGAAATGAAGCGGATACCAAAAAGTAAATTTCAAGTGAAAATTATCAGATACGCACTTGAGTCAATAAACCACATAAACTTCAGATCTTCAGGCCTTCATGTCATATTTTTGTAAAGGCTAGGGCTATTGGTCAGTACTGACTCCCAGGCACTAGCACATGCGGGTCAGTACTGACGAACAGTCGCCAGTGCCTGGAGGTCAGTACTGACCAATAACCTGGTGTCTATTGGTCAGTATTGAACAACAGGTGCCACCGCCCACAGACAACCTCTCTTCGGTCTGTGCCACCGCCCACCATTGATCAGCACTGACGAACATCGGACCTGTTCGTCAGTGCAAAGACCTCTTCGCACTTATTCGTCACTTCCTAAAGTATACCATTAAAAAAACAAAACAATTAAAATTCCAGGCTCTCAGGCCAACTAATCCGATGGCACACAGTAACACTTGGTCACTTAGATAAGTTTGATTTCTAACGCGTTAGATGCCGTTGGGGCAACGATATGACTCGTTATTTCAAGCCACCGTAAGATTCTTTTTTATTTTATGTTGTCCATTCCATTTCTTTGGGTTATTTTGTTTTCATTGTTTTTTTTCCCCGTATATTTTCGTTATAGCTTAATTTAAAGAAAAATAGAGGAAAATGTGTTATTTAATATTTCCTGTTACGATTCTTTTATAATACTTTGTCCATTCTATTACTACTACTACTACTACTACCACTACTGCTACTACTACTACTACTACTACTACTACTACTACTACTACTACTACTACTACTACTACTACTACTACTATTACTATTACTACTACTACGTCTTTTATCTTCCATTATTTTCTGGAAGGTTCTGTTCCCTGACGCTGACCTTTTCTTATCAATCAGATCACCCCCCTGGGGCATCCTATCCTCTACCCACGCTAACATTTCATTCATACTGCAACCACCATTGAGTACAGACGATACAAGTTATTTTTCATTATATTTTATTTGTTTTCCACGTTTATTTGTGTATTGTTGTGTTAATGAAGGGTTTGTTCCCATACGAAGCCTTTCATTTTCACTCTTTCGTTAGTATTTTACGATCACCGGCTTCAGGCAGCCCTTACCGTTTTCTACTTTTCCTTTCTCAGTAAGATGCGAGCAAGCCGAATTTCAAATGACAGGAATGAAGAAAGACGAGACAATGAAAGAGCTTTCACTTCCAGTTCTGGCGCCACGCATCAGTGCAGTGAGCATGCGCGTTGGATGAACCGAAATACAGTATAGGGCTTCCAGTTTGGCGTTTCAACACCAAATTTGGTCTTTTTCTCAGGATTGGACAATTTCACTTGTTTAATTAATTGATATATTTATTAAACAAATCTCACGTAAACCGACAAAAAGATTTAGTGAAAACAAGGGCTTCCCTGCGACTAGTATGGGACAGGGAATGCTGATTTATTTGTCGTAGAGCAAGTTATTTAAAAAATGGCATTTTTCCATAATTTTGGTACCGTCAACGCCCGTGGCCAGGTCAGAACTGAACAATTGGCATCAGTACTAGTAATTGTATTAGTCAGTACTGACCCCCAAATGCCGGTGCCTGTTCGTCAGTACTGACCCGCAGGTGCCAGCGCCTGGGGGTCAGTACTGACGAATAGCCACTCCGTTTTGTAAAAGTCATATTTGGCCATCGCGACAAAATTCACAAAACCGTCATGCAACAAACTACCCTAATATGTTTTGGCTATCTTAATCGTATTAAGTGCTCTGTTGAATGTTTATGTATTCTCAATATTGGTAAAATTTCTACTGGTAATGTATTCCATTCGCGAATGATTTCTCGGGGGAAACTGAATTTATATGCTTCTGTGTTTGCAAATTGTTGTATGAATTTTGATGCTTTGTTTCCACCTGAATTTGATTTTGCTTTTTTGTTTTTTGTTTCTCCCTGCTATATTTTTGTTTGACAATCTTTTTATGTAGTTGGAGATCCGACCCATTGCTGATGGTTTGCTAAGGGATTTGTGAAATATTTTAATGCGGACCTCTTTGCGTCAGTTTTTGAGGGGCCACCAATTGAGACTTTGAGAGGCAGACTGAATTTTTGGGATATCTTCTTTTCTTGTATTTTTATTTCTTGCGTTGTCTGAGACCGTTCATACACTTGTTCAGACCTTTAAACAGTAAGCTGTTTATTCGATATTCTATTAAACAGTTTATTAAATATTGTTTGAGGAGATACCCAAGATCCGTCTTTTTGGCTGCAATTGCAGTGCCAGAGAAAATAAGAAAAGAATTAGATAAACAATAGAAAAGACATCCTCGAGATTTGCTGGTATTTACGTAACTGTAAATACTCGTATTTGTGCCATCACAAAAATTATGCCTCTCCTCCTCATGATATATGTAGAGCATTAGCCTCACCCCTAATCCCACCAAGCAGAATATAATTATACTGAGATTTATCAATTTTAGTTTTATCCATTAGAAAACGTCTGATAAGTTCCCCTTTTGCACAAGCATGCAACCTATTACCAGGTACTGATCCACACCCTAGTCTAATGTAATAATGTGTGTCTTATTAAAGGCTGCAGTGCTGAGGCCACACGTTTGCTTTCATTGTCACTCGAATGATCACTGGACATGTTCAAAGTGGTCTAAGTTTTCATATGTCGAGACATTTTGACATTTTGACAACTTTACCCGGGATCGATCCAACCCCTTCGTGTGTAAAGTGAGTGTTCTATCAACTGAGTTACCATGACTCCCGAGAAAAAAAAAAAAACCCCAGCTGATTCTGCATGAATGTCAGAGCCCAGCGATAGTTTATAAGTTATTAGTACCCAAGACTTTTATTTGACAGATGTTCGGGGATTAATCATACAGTGTCTATAGCCTTTAATAACCACTTTATCTACGCTTTTAACACATGTAATTTGATTGTTGCTTTCATGTTTAGTTTTGTCATTAATATTTCATTGTACTATAAAGTTTTTACATTTAGGATTCATTCGATCATGACCAATTTTCAATTACTAGTTTTCTATGATAGTATTTTTCGATTTTACATTGCCTAATGATATATATTTTTCCTTTCATTCAAAGTTGTGTAAAACTGTCTGTGAATGATACAATGCAAGCTATACGAGAATCTGTAGTTATAAACTATTGTATTAAGCCTTCAGTAAGATAAGATAAGTAATGTTTGATTTACAAAAAAATACTTCGCAATAATTTCAGATTGGAATTGAAGATTGCTCAGAATAAGGAAAAAAAACAAACAAATTCTCATCATGGAAAATAAAGGTAGGTCCTATAGTTTTGTTTTGTTTTGTTTTATTTTTTTGGTGAATATTGGCAATCTCCTTTAATATGTGTTCCATTGTTATAATCTTATATTATGTTTGGGACACATGCCGCAGAACACGGAATTTAAAGTGTAAATATTTAATGAATTAAAATAAGATTTGAAATGAATTCTGATTTAAATAATAGGTTACAAAAAGACCACCTCCTCCAATAATAATAATATTAATGCTACTACTACTAGTACTACTACTACTACTACTACTACTACTACTACTACTACTACTACTACTACTACTACTACTACTACTACTACTACTACTACTATACTACTACTACTACTACTACTACTACTACTACTACTACTACTACTACTATACTACTACGACTACTACTACTACTACTACTACTACTACTACTACTACTACTACTACTACTACCACTAATAATAATAATAATAATAATAATAATAATAATGATGATGATAATAATAATAATAATAATAATAATAATAATAATACTAATAATAATAATAATAATAATAATAATAATAATAATAATAATAATAATAATAATAATAATAATAATGATGATGATGATGATGAGGATGATGATGGTGATGAGGATGATGATGATGATTTTGATAATGTTGTTGTTGATGGTGATGATGATGATGGTGATAATAATAATAATAATAATAATAATAATAATAATAATAATAATAATAATAATAATAATAATAATAATAATGATGATGATGATGGTGATAATGATGATGATGATGATGATGATGATGATGATGATGATGATGATGATGATGATGATGATGATGGTGATGAGGATGATGATGATGATTTTGATAATGTTGTTGTTGATGGTGATGATGATGATGGTGATAATAATAATAATAATAATAATAATAATAATAATAATAATAATAATAATATGATAATAATAATAATAATAATAATAATAATAATAATAATAATAATAATAATAGAAATAATAAATAATAGTAAAATAATATTAATACAAGTAATGATAATAATAGCAATAATAATAATACTAAAAATACTACTACTACTACTACTACTACTACTACTACTACTACTACTACTACTACTACTACTACTACTACTACTACTACTACTACTACTACTACTACTACTACTACTACTACTACTACTACTACTACTACTACTACTACTACTACTACAACTACAACAACAACAACAACAACAACAACTACTACTACTACTACTATACTACTACTACTACTACTACTACTATCTACTACTACTACTACCACCACTACTACTACTACTACTATCTATTTATCTATCAGTAATCAATATATCTATCCATCTGTTTATCGAACGATACATCAATCAATCTATCTTTCTCTCCCTCTTCCATTTTTCTTATTCTCACTCTCTAACCCCCCCCCCCCTTCTCTTTCTCTCTCTCTTCTCTCTCTCTCTCTCTCTCTCTCTCTCTCTCTCTCTCTCTCTCTCTCTCTCTCTCTCTGGTCAAAAGGCGTATATAGCCTTTTCTTCATTTCTGCTAAATATTGACGATCCCAATTTTGCACATATCGTTTTGCTGCCACGATCTGAGTCATCTGAAATTTGGTTGCCATTTATCGCATTTTTCTCTAATTTAGTTTTAATCAATATCGGGTTATTGACCTCATTAACATCACCTAATACTGATAGGACAGATCTATTGCAGATTTCTCTCATGCTTAAAATACCACAAATCAGATAGATCCCCATCAATGTTTTTCTATGGGATAGCCCACTTTTCAATTTTACAGAAAATAATAATAATCTATTCTTTCTTCTCTAGACGTTAACTTCGAAACGCTTCTAGAGGACTTGGGTGGATGCGGCCTTTTTCAGAGCCTCGTTGTTATAGCGCTAAGTTGTGTTGCGATTGTAGTAAGTAGTGCTACATATTTCATGGCATATGGGCTCTACAACCCTGGCTGGAAATGTTTGGACAACTTAACTGAATTTGTCAACAGCTCAACTGGTATAACTGATGTAAATAATACTTTTGAGTATTATACAGGTTTGTGCAAAGACTTTGATTCGTGTGAAAATGTAGAGTTTAATCCAGAGGTGTCAACGATAGTCACTGAATGGGGACTTATCTGTGGGAAATCTCTGATTCCTCGACTAATGATTTCCATGAAGACAATTGGAACAATGGTCACTTCTCCAATTGCTGGATTCATTGCTGATAAATATGGGAGGAAAAGAACCATGCAAGTTGTTGTATTTCTCCAAATTATTATCCATGTAGTTACAATATTTTCAAATTCATGGCAAATGTTTATGATTGCAAGCGTTTTGATTGGTATGACTACACATTCTATATCTTTGTCAAGAGTTGTCATGACTGAATTTGTTGTTCCAAACAAGAGAATTTGGGTGGTGAGTTTTCCTATGTGGTGTGTTGCAACCACGGGTATTGCACTTGTTGCTATGTTAACAAAAAGTTGGAGATCGTTACGTATATATATCTCAGCTTTAGCAATTATCGCTTTCCTTCTTTTGTTCTGGATTCCAAAAAGTATGAGATGGCTTTCCCTTAAAGGCAAAGACCAAGAAATTAAGGACGTCGTTGGAAAAATTGCAAAATATAACAGAACTGAAATACCACAGGATGAGTTTATTAAAAAACTTGTAGAAAACGATTTAAATCTAAAAAATCAATCCTCATCTTATAAAGAACTTCTGACCCTTTTTAAAACAGGTTACGGGATTCAAACTCTTGTAATTTCCGCAACACTCTTTACAGAGGAATTGGTGTATTTTGCTATTGCTTACGGTGTCTCAGCTCTGCCGGGTAATGTCTTTGAAAATATGATTATTTTGACATTGTCAGAGTTACCCGCTAATCTACTCGCTGTTTATTTTGGAAATTCGATTGGAAGGAAAAAATCACTGTTCATCTTTCTACTTATAGAAACGCTGATTCTTTTTGGGGTATCGGCATTTGATGGCTTTGGAAAGGGGGACCTGAAAATATATGGTATACTGGTTCTAGTGATTTTGGCAAAACTATTTCTTAACGTTATATATTTCGTCTTTTTAACATCATCGTTAGAAATATACCCAACTGCCATTAGAACCACTTTGATAGGAGTACTTAGCGTGGTGGCTGCAATTGGTCAACTGATATCTCCCTTCGTCATTCCTTATGACCCAGACTCATTGTACATCAACTATTTGGCCATGGGCGGGTTAACTATCATTTGCAGTTTCCTGGCGTGTCTACTACCCGAAACTAAGGGGAAGAAATTAGAAAACACATTTAGTAAGAAAACGTTACATGCACAACATGAAACAACAGGACCACATCATGATGCTGAAGTAACTTTCTTAAATGGTGCTGTTGTAACTTAACCTAATATTATTTGGTATAAGGGCCATTTTTATAAGGCAAGCAATGCCTGCATTCCTTCCAAATCACAACAGGAATGTCATGATTTATCTGTTTACAGCTACTAACTTGCATGGCGCAATGTATAAATGAATAATAATAATAATAATAATAATAATAGTAATAATAATAATAATAATAATAATAATAATAATAATAATAATAATAATAATAATAACAATAATAATAATACACATTTATATAGCGCTCATTCTCGTGTAAAACACAAGCTCTGGGCACTTTACAATATAAATTATAATTTTGAGTGTGAAAAAAAAATAATTCATAGCCAAATCAAGGATTCATAGTGTCAATAAAAACAAATACAGTAAATATGTGTCTTGAGATTCTTTTTAAAGGCAGGTAAAGACTTACACTCCCTCAGACCACGTAGTAGTTCATTCCAAATCTTGGGGCCGAAACAAGCAAACGATCTATCACCAAATTTTGTTCTTGATCTTTTTTCCGAACTTTTCGTTTGGTCATTACATGATCTTAAAGTGTAATTTTCAAATTTACACATGACCACGTGATCTGTGAGAGTAATTGTGTAATAGAAGCCTGAGGCAAGTTGACAAGCAGGGAGTTACAACAATCTAGTTTTGAAAAAATGAGGGAGACAACCAGTGTTTTACATGTTCCAATTGTAATATACTGATGGATCGAACTGATTTTCCTCAATTGAAAGAATAAAGATTTACAGAGAGCAGAAATGTTAGCTGACATTCTCATTTCTGAATCAAAATACACCCCAAATTTTTCACAGTCTTTGAAACTTTGATCTTTTCACCCCAAATCAACACCTCAAGACCATCATTCACCTTCAACTGCCCTCTATTTCCCACAATCATCACTTCTGTTTTTGACTCATTCATTTTCAACTTGTTTGCATCCATCCACTCTTTTACATCCGTCACACATTCTTCCACACGTTTCACAATATTTTCGAGATTTTTAGTTTTATCAGTAGCATAAAGTTGCGTATCATCTGCATAGAGATGATAGCGCAGCCCATGACCAGTGATGACATTAGATAATGGAGAAGTATACAAAACCAAAAAGAATTGGACCCAAAACAGAGCCTTGTATGTTGACGAGAAAGTTTATCTAAAATCATAACTTGTTGCTTTCTGCCATCTAAATAAGATTCAAACAAATAGATTTTTTACAATTTGAAAATTTTACAAAACAAAAACTTCAGTACATGAGCGATAGATTTAAGAATTTTCACAGCATTCTAAATCATATCCAAAGACTAAATACGTCTTTAGATATCATTATAATTATCAGGGGTGAGAATGGCAGGTCACAAAAAAGGACGAAATTTTTCAGCGCGTAGACCATGACCCACCCATGGGACTCACTGCTGTTTATTTCTTCATAAAATCGGATCACTTAGTTATACTGCTGGAACCCAGCAAGTGACTGACAACAGCAGCTGCATGCTGTAAAATTGGCTACCTGGACGGGGATTCCCCTTTTTGAGGGTTAAGACGCAAAGTATTGCATTTTCATGATGTAATATAACACCATATCTAGATGACCACTTACATTACAATAATATTAACTTACGGAACAGATAGTACTACTTTCACTTGTTATGTTGGTTCTTTTTTCGTTTTATTGTGATTATTCTGATAGGTTTTATAAGCAATTTAAAATCCCTACTATTTTAAAATATTTTTGTTGTTGTGCGGACAATAAAAAATTCAAATCTTTAAAATCAGACGTTGGATTCCGAAACAAATTAATGCTTTGTCCAGTCTTAATATTATTACAAAAAGTAAAACATTCATTTTCTGATTCAACACATTTTAACTTCGTTTTTAATGGTCATAAATGTAATGGGCTGGACATCAAGTATGTTCTCTTCATTTGTATTTTTTATTGTATTTAAAAGATATGGAGATAAGTGGATTAAACAATTTAACACACTCCTAAAGAACATATAAAGCAATATATATTGTGTGTAGGTTTTACTTGACTATTCCAAATAGAAACAAAACCACCATCATTACACCAAACAACAACACCATCACAGTGGCGTAGTAGATAATACAAGCAATGAATATGGTAGAAAAAGGCATTCCTCTCTCTCTCTCTCTCTCTCTCTCTCTCTCTCTCTCTCACTCACTCACTCTCTCTTTCTTTATTTTTCTCTCACACACACACACACACATGCATACATACACACATACATCCTACATATACACACATACAAACGTAAAAGACAGGCTAAGAGAAATGCATCACATTCACACTACACCTAATTCATATCACTGACAACAACGATATAACAACAGTTAGTACAGCAGATAGTATTCCACAAAGGCAAGTTTGACTGGGTAAAATAAGAGGGGGAGTGGGTAGTACTCAAACATAGCCAAGATAGAGAAAATAATAGTGGCACCTCCTAGGAATTAACAGAATTCAGACATTACTCTCAATATAATGTACAAGTAGTGCAGCTGGTGAATAAAACCTTCCCACACCAATCAACAGAGACATGACTGAAACAAACCCATTCATTTCATATTTCTTAAATCAGTAACAGATGTGTCTTTAAGAACTATTATTGTAGGGCTACTTGCAGAGAGAGAGAGAGAGAGAGAGAGAGAGAGAGAGAGAGAGAGAGAGAGAGAGAGAGAGAGTGTGTGTTTGTATATATATATATATATATATATATATATATATATATATATATATATATATATATATATATACGTTCCTGTACTACAATAAGTATGACTTCTTCACTCCTTTACCATATTCGTGGGAACTTTTAATGATAAAACTATAGAATTGGTGTAGTAAAGTGTTCCATGGTCAGTGGGGAGTCCAGGAAATGATTACGACATTGTTTACATTGTGTAACTGGTCCAAATTCATCACCCACGATAGCCTAGACATCTCATGGACTGCTAGATATTCCCAGTGAAATTTGATACCCCACCCCTACACTTGTTACATATTTGTTGAACTGAATTAACATTAGTGCAACAGAAAGTAGACGGTTTGTACTATGTACTATTGTGAATAATAATAAATTGCAACGTCTGATTGTTGTTGTATGGATTCCAGAAACATTTGATTTAAACGATAAATGTAGTGAAAATGTGAGTCTACTTTGCTGTCTTCCTGAGAAAGAAATATACTGATGATATCTATGATATTTAGTCCACTGTGTGAGGGGGATTTCAATCTATAACATGAGTGATATAGATTTACATTTAAGATAATTGTGGCTTGGCTATGCCATTATTTATCAGACCAATTAGACTGCTCGCTTCACCGACTGCAGGCACGTGCCATACCAGAGCGCAGGTAAAGAGAAGGAGAGTAGTGACCTCTTGACCTAGCATCTCAACTAAGTGATCCGCTGGTAAACCACTGTGGACTATAAATTTGAATTTAATTAAAATTTACTGACATGGAATCCAAAATTTATCTCGCAGCAATTTCTGACACCACTCAAAGGAATTTGAAAAGTTGAAAGAGAAATTACAATATATAAAATCTTATCTAATTAGAGAAATAGTACCATGTGATCATACAATGTCAACAGCCACCACCCAACCCCTATTTTTCATTTTAATAAAATACTCATACGATTTGTTGGATGATGTGGTGGTGGTAATAGTATGTACTAGTGGTAGAGATGATGGTGTGGTGGTAGTTGTAGTATTTATGATAGGTAGATGCTGTGGTGGTGGTTTTAATACTGGTGATTGCAGGGATGATGATGTGGTGGTAGTTGTAGTAGTAGACAGAAGATTCTCAGCCCTGAATTATAGTAGCGCGTCTTCGTTGTTAACAAACTATTCAGATCTAGTTGGCTGCCATCTTGTTTTTGTTAGGATTAGGAATAAAGTTCCCCAGCAATATTATGCACAAACTAGTGCATTTCAACCTCTATTTAACGTGAAGTCTCGAGAGACTAATTTTAGTTGCAATGAACGATATTCATTGATACATCATGTCAACACAGCTGTTTGCGATCGCTGACCATCTGATCTCAATCGGCAGCAGCCTCTTATGGTTCTCACACTACTATGTTATGACGATCGACCCAATCAGCAAAGTCCAGTCCGCACTCGTGCACGGTCGAGAATCCGCCCAGTAGCATCGTCAGAACACACCGTTCAACTAGATGCTCTGCCGTTTCGGGTTCTTGCCCACATCGGGTACATGTGGGACAGGTGGAAAGTCCCCACTGATGAAGCGCACTTGCTGTTAGGCAGCTCCTCGACCGAAGCCGATTCGCAGCCACCCAGTGTCTCCTCTTACGGCGAACTGAGGATGGCGTGGGGAATGGACTGGCGAACTGAGGATGGAGTGATGAGTGGACTGGCGAACTGAGGATGGCGTGGGGAGTGGATAACAAGTGACAACTTTGTTGTTTGTTTGACAATCTGACACATACGCACATCTATACCATCACTGTTAGTTATTCTTTGACGTTGACACGAAACAGAATACTGTACAATTTAACACGTTGATTTATTCTCCGAGGCCTAATATGTGATCCATCACGTCAAACTGGTATTGTGTCGAAATCAAGCGGATACCAAAAAGTAAATTTAAAGTGAAAATTATCAGAAAAATAAAATAGTTTACGCATTTGAATCAATAAAACACATAAACTTCAGATCTTCAGGTCTTCACGTCATTTTTTTGCAAAAGTCATATTTGGCCATCGCGACAAAATTCACAAAACCGTCATGAAAAAAACTAACCTAATATGTTTTGGCTATCTTAATCGTATTAAGTGCTCTGTTAAGTGTTTATGTATTCTCAATATTGGTAAAATTTCTATTGGTAATGCATTCCATTCGTGAATGATCCCATTTTTTTGCAAAAGTCATATTTGGCCATCGCGACAAAATTCACAAAACCGTCATGAAAAAAACTAACCTAATATGTTTTGGCTATCTTAATCGTATTAAGTGCTCTGTTAAGTGTTTATGTATTCTCAATATTGGTAAAATTTCTATTGGTAATGCATTCCATTCGTGAATGATCCTCGGGGGAAAACTGAAAAATGTCAAGTCAAGAGTTCTCTGGCCGCACGATATAAGGGTTTTCTTTGTTTGTTTTTGTCATCACAAGACATTTCGAAGGATGGAATTTCATGTGTCATGTATTTGATCATGTTTACGTGGAGTCCTTATATGTCCGAAGCGCATATGCATCTCTTCTGTCTTCATTTTTTCTAAACACTAGGCTATATCAAATTGAGAAATTAAGGAGCAGGCACAGGTGTAAGATAGAGATCTCTAGTTCTAGTGTGTATGAAACGATGTCAGACAAAACAAGAAAGAAAAATACAAGAAAATAACCATCCCAAAAAATCAGTCTTGCCTCAGTCGAGGAAGACTGAATTTTTGGGATATCTTTTTTTCTTGTATTTTTCTTTCTTGCGTTATCTGAGACCGTTTCATACACTTGTTCATATCTTTAAACACTAAGCGGTTTATTAAATATTTTATTAAACAGTTTATTAAATATTGTTTGAGGAGATACCCAAGATCCGTGTTTTTGGCTGCAATTGCAGTGCCAGTGAAAGTAAGAAAAGAATTAGATAAATATTAGAAAAGACATCCTCGAGATTTTCTGGTATTTACGTAACTGTAAATATTTGTGCCATCACAAAAATTATGCCTCTCCTCCTCATGATATAGGTAAAGCACTAACAGCACCCCTAATCCCACCAAGCAGAATATAATTATACTGAGCTTTATCAATTTTACGAGTAGTTTTATCTATCATTTAAATATCAACGCATCACCTTTTTAGAAAGCATGTAGAAATTAAATGTGATGTTTTAGCTCACATGATTGAAATTTGACTAATAGTATAAAGTCAAAATTTACTTTTAAACGCAATTGCAGTATATTACATATCTGATTAAGTTTCATATAGAGTTCTTAAAAAGTTGGTATTGCTTGTGACCTTTGATGTCATCAAACACAGCACGATACTAAGACTCGACACGAAACTTTAAAGCTCATATTTAATGGTTATAAAATGTTTTATTATGAGAAAAAAGCATAGATTTTCCTTCTGAACTCAAATCTTGGAGTAAATGTATTCCGTTTTGCTGATATTGAGGTTTATTGGTTTTGGTGTCATTTGTCACAAGCAACACGGCATGCGTGAACACGTGGAAGTTTGTTTCGTTAAATGGCGATTCGCAATTTTGATCCACCCTTCTTACCATCCTTTGAAGTGCAGCACTTTCAGTTGCCTTTCCAGCGTGGCTCCATGCAGAAAAGGTAAGTTGAACTTTGGTGTCATCGCTATTTTACATTGTCACATGCAACACTTGATATTGGATATTACAAAGTGCCACCAACAAATTATGTTTTCATCTGTTATTCTATTTACAAATCATACCACCATTTAAACCCCTACCCATCCTGCCCAACAAACAACAAAGATCTTTTGATTTATTTATTTTAAAGAAAAAGAAAAAGCTTAACGAACAAAAACAAACAAACAAACAAACAAAAAACAACAAAACTATAAAAAAAAATAACATTGAGCATTTATATAGCGCAATATCCAGTAAACGCGGTTAGGGCACTTTGCAAAGTGTCCCTGGCCAGCAGCAATAACTAACAAGTAGGGCGGAACATGGTGCCTGTAAAGAGATATTATTATTTTCTTAACAGAGACAGTGCTGTTAACGGCCTGATACTCATTTTACACCTGGGTACGGCTAGATAATGTGGTTTAAGAGTCTTTTCCAATGACTCAGTTATGCGCCGCTCAGAGCGAGACTCGATCCCAAGACACCTTCTAATGAGGGAGAGTGTTATACCCCAAGACCACATAGTTGCACTATTTTGATTATTGATGAAGTTGGATTTTTTAAAATGCCATTACACTCCAAGGGTTTATCTAGGCCTATTGCTCCGATTCCAAATCCAAGTCCAAAACAAAGGGTAAAATGTTTCCTCTTCAAAGAGAAAGAATGATGGTGGAGATGACAAAACGGAAAGCTTCGTCAGAGAGGCCATATCCAGCATAAGATCGATCGAATGAAATTAGAGAGACAACCGATAGTAAATGGAACCTCCAAGACATCAGTATCAAACATTCTAAAGCCGACCTTGATTATAGTTTTGACTTTGGTTCAAAGAGATCGGCTACACCACATAACATCTTTACTGATGAGGCGGACATTTAAAGGTATTAAAGGTATATAACACTTTTTATTCACTCGGAATTTAAAAAAAACCTCAAAAACGATAGTTATCTAAATGTTTTGTGTGTAGTGGGAAAACTGTTGGTATGTACGAGACGAATCTAAAATTGATAATATCAATAAATAATCAAGGACGATTTGTTCTAATTGTTATGCAAATATTTTTTATTCCGTTCTGAGTTTTTTTAAAAATTGAGAATGATAAATCTCGTAAGTGAAACAATTCTGAATGTTAATCAAATATGTATTAAATCTAATTTTCTAATTATCTGATTTATTGCATAATCTTATATTTGGTATATTATAACATAATAAATTTATTGGATGGAATGCTTCGTTCTTGTTTATAGACCAGACTCCAAAATACAAGCACAAGCTGACCAGAATAATCGACCTCGGCAAACCTGCCTCATCACAATACACGAACAACTATCGGACACCATTTGGTCAAACTTTTCATAGAAAATTGTTGATCAAGGCATTGCCAATATATTTCCATGAATAATAAGTTATGAAGACATCATTTTTACAGGTTTAGCTTTGTTTGTTTGTTTCGCTTTGTTTTGTCTTGTTTTATGCTTACCAGACCATTGGTTATAGCTAAACAAATCGTAACAGTACATTTCTTTTTCATTCTGGTAACTAATTTTAAAGACGTGATATTAGGTATTTGCATATTCATTAAAAGTGCAGAAAGAATACCAACAGAAATGGACAAAGGCATTCAATAATAGACCTAACGATAGAGAAGTTGTGGAGACACTACAGGTCATTTCAAACACGAACCATTTGGATACAACAGATGACCAAATTGTGAACGTGACTGCTCGGCTAATTACACGTAACAAAATTAGTGCCAAACAAAAAATACAGACTGGAATGTTATGTTAGAAGAAAATATGATTCATCAAAGAAATATGTTGAAAAGGAAGCGAAGCTATTGAAAGAAAGATGTTGCAAGGGAAGAGGAACGAGTTGTATCGAAGTAACAGAGGAAGACAGACAGCATTATTTTCAAGCCAAGAAAAGACAATTGCGATGAATGCGTCAAACACGAAGGTGCAAATGTCGATGAAATGGCATGGAATCCTCATCGTGAATAATGGACGGCAGCAGCTTCTAATGGTTGTGGCAAAAATAAAAGGTTAAAGCTGAAAGAGGAGAGTTTATTAATCTTATATAGATCTACAGGCTGATTTATCATCTCCATCGATCCAAGCCTCTGCTGTTTACTACATGACCAAATTGATGAGGCAGGTCTGACCGCCAACGAGTTGTCTCTATAACTACTTATGCGCAAAATTAACAGCTGGTACTTACACCAAAATAATAATCTCCAACGATGGTATAGAAACGGGATGTCAAGAATGTTGAGTTTATTTATATGGAAGCAAGGCGTCGCAGTTGTACAAAAGTATTTATTTAGAGAAAGGACATATTCAGATGGTATGCGACTCAATAAATGCAGCAATTGAACGAAAGTTGACATTTTCACTCCATCTAACTACAATACAATTATTTTTTTAAACCTCTCACATGACAGAACACAGCACTCCATACAAGCTACAGTACATTACTTGACATACAAATGCTTCCTGTCATTTGATGAAGTAACACCTTAACCGCAAACAGGCCAGGAATGATGGTAGCATTCCCAACTTTTACTGACATAAGAGCAGTTAGTTGTGAACCAGATGGAACCATTCTGTTTAAACCGAACCATCAGGACAACTGGAATCTGCTTCCCCGATCAATGAGTGATGGAAGAGCAACTTCTAATGATCACCGATGCAGGTTTACACCAGTCATAGGAAGATCTCCTCAGAGAAATACAACCATCTCCAGCAGATAAAACCAACTTTGCCAAAAGATGCCCATGAATTTTACAATTTGAAACACTGATTGGCACCCCATTAAGATCATTGAACTTGAGTTGTCACTTACCTAGTCTCCATTAGAAATTGATTGGTGTTAAATACAATGAAATATGGATTGTGTCTATAGTTCATGTTGAATATCTGAAAACAAAGATTGAAATTTTTACCAAACAAAAAAAATACCCCCCCCCCCCGCCCCACAAATACACACACGCGCGCACACACACACACACACACACACATATATATATATATATATATGTGTGTGTGTACATCATCATCCATCGTGGCTTGTGCTCTTGAGCACGTTGCCGGTCAGCTGTCTCCATGAATCACGATCCTCTGCGGTGCGCATGAAATCTGTGTTGCTTGTTAAGTCACATTTGGCCATTCTTAGGTTATATAGATAAGCCATTCTTTGTCTTCCTCTAGTTCTCTTTCCTTCGATCATCCCAGATGCTACCAACGTTTCTATGCCGTCTCTTCTCCACCATGTCCCAGAAAGCGTAACTGCCTCTTTCTGATGTTATCGATCAGTATTCTTCCCTTTCTCACATTCTCCAACACTTCCTCGTTCGTACACCTGTCTGTCCATGATACCCTCAACATTCTTCTATACACCCACATCTCAAATGCCTCTAACCTCGTCGTACATTCTTTGTCAAGCGTCCACGTTTCACAACCGTATAAAATGGTACTTATAACATGTTTCTACTACTTTCATTCTGGTCTTCAAGTTTAGGTTGTTGTTTGACACAACTGGTCGCATTTTATGGAACACGTTTTTTGCTAATGCTATTTTTTGTTTTATATCCTCTATGTCACGTGCGTCATGGATGATGATAGTGCCTAAATATTTAAATTTCTTTACTTGTTTGATGGTCTCTCCTTTGCTTGACAAGTGGAAGGTCGCGTTGTTGTCATTCTTTGAGACCACCATGCATTCGGTTTTCTTAATATTTAGTTTCAGGCTCATCTCTTCACTTTTGCACACCACTATATCTAAAATTTTATGCACGTGTTCTGGAGATTAGGCCATCAGAGTACCATCGTCTGCGTATCTTATGCTATTCATATTCTGCCCTCCAACGACGACGCCTTTCATATCTTCAATTTCTTTGAATATTATATCATTATATATGTTAACAAGGTCCGGTGATAAGACGCAACCTTGTCTTATTCTCTTCTCGGTGTTAAAGAAGTCCGATGTTTCATTATCCAGTTTGACACACGCTGTTTGATTCCAATATAAGTTTTTCACAAGTCGAAGGTCTTTACTGTCTATATTGATCTTTTCTTAGATTTTGAATAGCGTATCGTGCTGTACTGAATCAAAAGCTTTGGAATAATCAATGAAGCATAGATAACGTGATTTTTGTTTTTCGATTGACCGTTACATTAATGTTTTCAATGTAAAGATTGCATTTACCGTACCCTTTTCTTTAACAAAACCAAACTGTTCGTCACTTATCTCTAGAGAGATCTTGCTCCTCATTCTTTTCATAAGTAGTCTTAACATAATTTTTCGTGGCCTGGCTCATTATGCTGATTGTTCTGTGTTGGTCACAGTCAATAGTACCTTGTTCTTTGGGTATCGTAATGAATACAGATTGTCTTAAGACATTAGGCAACTCACCCTTTTCATATAAGACATTAAAGGCTTTTGTCAGAATGTCTAGTCCCAGATCGTCGAGGGCGTCAATCAATTCTATTGAGAAGCTATCTTGGCCTACCGCTTTCCCCCTTTTCACCTCTTTACAAGCAGCTTCTACTTCTCGCATAATCTGGGGACCCGTGTTCACAGTAGAGATTTCTTTATCCAAGCTCGTCCCTCTTTTGTCACCCGCGTATAGATTTTTTATGTATACTACCCAACGTTCCAAAATTTCGTTGTTGTCGATAAGTATATTACCGTTTGCGTCTTTAACGATTTTCTTGCCACGGCTGGGCGTTTTCCACTTAGATCTTGTATTGACTGGTAGAATTGTTTATTGTTAGATTGTTTTAGTCTTTCAATTCTGTGACATTCATGTTCAATATAATCTTCCTTTGCTCTCTTACACTCACGTTTTATAATCTTATTAGCTTCTTTATATTCATTGCTGTTGCGCTCTAGTTTTCGTCTTTCATTCATCAGTTTCAAGATCTTGTAATCCATCCACTTTATGTTTTGGTTCGTGGTTTTTCACAGATGGAATAGTTTCTCTTGCAGATTCTGTGATGCAGTTCGATCGGTAATTCCAGTACTCATCTATGTTTATATCTGAGGTCAAGTTTTCACTTTTTTCTTTCACGCATTCTTTGTAATCATTTTTTATTTGATGGATAATTCTCAATAGATCTAATTGCAGTTTTGGTTTCACTTTCTTTTTCTTTATTTGTTTAAGTTTTATTTTTAGCGTGGCCTTGACAATTCTGTGGTCACTATTACAATCTGCGCTTGGAATAGTTGTTGCGTTGCGTACGATATTTCTGAATCAATGTTGGACCAGAATAAAGTCTGTCAGATTTCTATAAAGGCCACCTGGGCTTATCCATGTCCACTTCTTTCTATCGTGGTTTTTAAACCATGTATTGACAATAGTAAGATTTTCCAATCTGCACCAGTCGACAAGTCTTTCCCCTCTCTCATTTTTGGTACCTAGTCCGTGGGGGGCCAACGATATTTTCAACTCTCTCGTTACCAAGCTTTGCATTGAAATCACCAATTATTAAACGAATTTCATCAGATTTACATTGTTTTAATGCTTGTTCCATATCTTGATAGAATGTCTCAATTGTGTTTTCGTCACTATCTGATGTCGGGGCGTATATTTGAATAATATTAACATTAAACAGGTTTCCTTTCAACTTTACTAAAATAACTCTTTCTGAGATTGCAACATGATCTAAATAGCACTTTGATGTTGATTTGTCTAAAAGAATTCCACCTCCCCTTTCATGATATATACATACATATATATATATATATATATTATATATATATATATATATATATATATATATATATACAATATGAATTGTACATACACTGAAAAAACATGAACAAACTAAAATGAAATAACAATTCTATCTTAATCTTTAAAGTTTATTAAAATTTTTAAAAATATTAATTTTCATCTCCTACATCCGTATGATGATGATGATGATGATAATGATGATGATGATGATGATGATGATGATTGCCATGCAATACAAAGTATTAAGAAACGTGTTGCAGCTCTCCTCTATCTCAAAACCCGTTGTTCAAACCTCAGAAGTGACATCGGATGATTGATCGCCGTGAAAACGCCGGGCGCGAAACTCTGATATTGACATCAGAGCTTTGATCAACGGATTCCCGAAAACGCTACTTCAGAGGTTTGATCATCGGACCGTCGATATGCTTTGGTCACATCATTTCCCAACATTTTATTCCAAAAGTTTCTGAACATTTCTGGTAATAAGCATATGCAATATTGTTGTTGTTAATGTACAATCGTTTTTATGAAATAATATATTTGCATACTATGTTGCTTGTGACCGATGACACCAAAAAGCAACCTTTTCTCCAATAGTTGGTAACACTATTGTACTGTGATTGTTGTTGATTGTGTCTTTTTGTTTATAACTTACGGAATAAAGTTTGATACTTATCAAAAATCATTTGGTTATTGCGCTTTTTGTCTCATTTCAGTGTCACCGGTCACAGGTGACACCAGCAACCTATAGGCATTGTTGACGTTATTATGCTGCGTTTGACCGTAATGTTATCTAAAGGGCCTTTTATTCATGAAGTACAGGGTTTTTGCTACATATATAGAAACATAAATGGACTATTGTGTCACTTTTATTTTGAGAAAAAAAATTGGCACCTTTTGACCTAGGCTCATATATATATATATATATATATATATTATATATATATATATATATATATATATATATATATATATATATATATATATATAAAAATTATAAAACAAAAACCATGAAATAATAGTGCTCAACTTTAGTATAAAAGGAGCTATTTATAAACATTTGAAATATAATTAAGATAGTTTGACTTCTACAACGTTGTTATCGAGCGTTGCTCTCATCAGGAAGTGGAAGTGAAAGTAGATTGTTGTGTTTTCGTATTTTTATAGATTCGTGTTTATGGAGGTTCGTAATTACATAAAAGGTGTTTGTTTCTATGTCTGCATGAGGAAGTTAGTTCATTTCTTCTGTTGAGTGTTGCTATGCTCGGTTTAGTGATGATGAAGAATTTTTCTTCCAAGCAGAGGTTGCAAATCTTAGAAGAGGGGGAGTACAACTGTGCTCTGGAGATGATTTTCCATGTGATGCTGTGTTGTATGTTTTTTTCTTTGAGGTTCCAAATGTGTTCGCTTAGTGTAGCAGAATGTCGTTTGTGTATGTTTCTGAAGGAAGATGTATGCAGGCTGTATCTGGTTTTGAATGGACACTCGGTGAGGCCAATGTATATTTCTTTCTATATAAATAGCTCCTTTTATACTAAAGTTGAGCACTATCATTTCATGGTTTTTGTTTTATAATTTATACATTTGCTCCAGTTCTACTGTCCTGTTGAGCACTTTATTTTAACCAGAAATGAACCTCGTAAGTACTAATTTCGATTATTCGACAAAGAACATCCCGATCCCGACAAGCAAACAATACCTAAAATCTCTAATCAAAAATACCGAAAAATTTATAAGAAACACCAGATGGCGAGCTTTTTTCTACCTAAACCCTGACCAAACGGATAAAAATAAAGAAACTTTTGGATTTAGATCTACCAGACCAGCCCCATCCATACCTGAACTACGAGAATTCGAGGATGGAATGACAGATATCATCCGAAACATAAAATTCAGACAAATCAACGACACTTTCCAAAACAAACTACAACAAGACATACGATCAATACATCAAGACTCCAATGTTTACGTCGCCGCTGACAAAACCATAAACTTCTACAAGCTTACCCCTAAAGAATACACACATTTACTTGAGAAAAATATACAAGCAGAGTACAAGAAACAAACACCATCCACGACACCTGACATTACAGCAGAAGACAAAAGCATCGCCGAAAACCTACAGCTAAGTGACAGAATAGACACCACAGCAAAATCTAACGCCTTCATCACTATCAAAGACCATAAACCAAACTTTCGCAACAACGTACAATGCCGTCTCATAAACCCATGTAAATCACAAATCGGAAAAATAAGTAAACAGATTTTAGACAGAATCAACACCAAAATCGATAAGAAAACCGAATTCAACCAATGGAGAAACACCGCCGAAGTTATCAACTGGTACAGAAACACAGAAAAAAAAACAACGACAAAACGCAATCATCTTTGACATCTGTAATTTCTGCCCTTCAATCACCAAAACCCTACTCCTCAAAGCACTACAGTTCGCAAAAACCTTCGACAACATCACCGAAGAAGAAATACATATTATCCTGCACTCGAAGAATACATCACTTTACAATAATGGAACAGCATGGACAAAAAAATCAACAAACTTTGATGTCACCATGGGGAGCTACGATGGAGCAGAAACATGCGAGCTCGTCGGACTATATCTACTTTCTCAAATGCAAAATCTCGATATAAACATTGGACTATACAGGGACGACGGACTCGCATTGTGCAATAAAACACCGAGACAGACTGAATTAATAAAGAAAAAAATATGCAAAATCTTCCAGGACAACAATCTGAAAATTACAATCGAAGCCAACAAAAAAACATTCGACTTCCTGGACATAACCATCAACCTAAACGACGGCACCTATCAACCATTTTCAAAACCCAACAACATCCCATTGTACGTTCATAGACACAGCAATCATCCGCCATCTATAATAAAAAACATCCCCGAGAGCATTAACAAACGACTATCTAACAACTCTACAAACAACAACATATTCAACGATGCAATCCCACCGTACACAAACGCACTACAAAAAAGTGGATATAACTACAAACTAGAATATGAGGAAGAGACCATTACCACCCCAACAAAAAAACGACAAAGAAAACGACACATAACATGGTTCAACCCACCCTATAGCAAGAATGTGACAACTTCTATCGGTAACAAATTCTTCAATCTACTACAAAAATGCTTCCCTCCCGGTCACGTTCTACACCCAATCATGAACAAAAACACCATCAAAATAGGATACACCTGCATGCCAAACATACAAAACATTATTTCATCCAACAATAACCGAAAACTATCACAGCCAGATCAGCCCAGCAACAACCTGCAGAAAAAATGCAACTGTAGGACCCAGACAACATGCCCACTAAACGGCAATTGCCTGACTCAAAACGTAATTTATCAAGCCACAGTAACACGACCAGACACACCAAAACAAGAAACATACATTGGCCTCACCGAGTGTCCATTCAAAACCAGATACAACCTGCATACATCTTCCTTCAGAAACATACACAAACGACATTCTACTACACTAAGCGAACACATTTGGAACCTCAAAGAAAAAAACATACAACACAGCATCACATGGAAAATCATCTCCAGAGCACAGTCGTACTCCCCTCTTCTAAGATTTGCAACCTCTGCTTGGAAGAAAAATTCTTCATCATCACTGAACCGAGCATAGCAACACTCAACAGAAGAAACGAACTAACTTCCTCATGCAGACATAGAAACAAACACCTTTTATGTAATTACGAACCTCCATAAACACGAATCTATAAAAATACGAAAACACAACAATCTACTTTCACTTCCACTTCCTGATGAGAGCAACGCTCGATAACAACGTTGTAGAAGTCAAACTATCTTAATTATATTTCAAATGTTTATAAATAGCTCCTTTTATACTAAAGTTGAGCACTATTATTTCATGGTTTTTGTTTTATAATTTATACATTTGCTCCAGTTCTACTGTCCTGTTGAGCACTTTATTTTAACCAGAAATGAACCTCGTAAGTACTAATTTCGATCATTCGACAAAGAACATCCCGATCCCGACAAGCAAACAATACCTAAAATCTCTAATCAACAATACCGAAAAATTTATAAGAAACACCAGATGGCGAGCTTTTTTCTACCTAAACCCTGACCAAACGGTTAAAAATAAAGAAACTTTGGATTTAGATCTACCAGACCAGCCCCATCCATACCTGAACTACGAGAATTCGAGGATGGAATGACAGATATCATCCGAAACATAAAATTCAGACAAATCAACGACACCTTCCAAAACAAACTACAACAAGACATACGATCAATACATCAAGACTCTAATGTTTACGTCGCCGCTGACAAAACCACAAACTTCTACAAGCTTACCCCTAAAGAATACACACATTTACTTGAGAAAAATATACAAGCAGAGTACAAGAAACAAACACCATCCACGACACCTGACATTACAGAAGAAGACAAAAGCATCGCCGAAAACCTACAGCTAAGTGACAGAATAGACACCACAGCAAAATCTAACGCCTTCATCACTATCAAAGACCATAAACCAAACTTTCGCAACAACGTACAATGCCGTCTCATAAACCCATGTAAATCACAAATCGGAAAAATAAGTAAACAGATTTTAGACAGAATCAACACCAAAATCGTTAAGAAAACCGAATTCAACCAATGGAGAAACACCGCCGAAGTTATCAACTGGTACAGAAACACAGAAAACAAACAACGACAAAACGCAATCATCTTTGACATCTGTAATTTCTACCCTTCAATCACCAAAACCCTACTCCTCAAAGCACTACAGTTCGCAAAAACCTTCGACAACATCACCGAAGAAGAAATACATATTATCCTGCACTCGAAGAATACATCACTTTACAATAATGGAACATCATGGACAAAAAAATCAACAAACTTTGATGTCACCATGGGGAGCTACGATGGAGCAGAAACATGCGAGCTCGTCGGACTATATCTACTTTCTCAAATGCAAAATCTCGATATAAACATTGGACGATACAGGGACGACGGACTCGCATTGTGCAATAAAACACCGAGACAGACAGAATTAATAAAGAAAAAAGTATGCAAAATCTTCCAGGACAACAATCTGAAAATTACAATCGAAGCCAACAAAAAAACATTCGACTTCCTGGACATAACCATCAACCTAAACGACGGCACCTATCAACCATTTTCAAAACCCAACAACATCCCATTGTACGTTCATAGACACAGCAATCATCCGCCATCTATAATAAAAAACATCCCCGAGAGCATTAACAAACGACTATCTAACAACTCTACAAACAACAACATATTCAACGATGCAATCCCACCGTACACAAACGCACTACAAAAAAGTGGATATAACTACAAACTAGAATATGAGGAAGAGACCATTACCACCCCAACAAAAAAACGACAAAGAAAACGACACATAACATGGTTCAACCCACCCTACAGCAAGAATGTGACAACTTCTATCGGTAACAAATTCTTCAATCTACTACAAAAATGCTTCCCTCCCGGCACGTTCTACACCCAATCATGAACAAAAACACCATCAAAATAGGATACACCTGCATGCCAAACATACAAAACATTATTTCATCCAACAATAACCGAAAACTATCACAGCCAGATCAGCCCAGCAACAACCTGCAGAAAAAATGCAACTGTAGGACCCAGACAACATGCCCACTAAACGGCAATTGCCTGACTCAAAACGTAATTTATCAAGCCACAGTAACACGACCAGACACACCAAAACAAGAAACATACATTGGCCTCACCGAGTGTCCATTCAAAACCAGATACAACCTGCATACATCTTCCTTCAGAAACATACACAAACGACATTCTACTACACTAAGCGAACACATTTAGAACCTCAAAGAAAAAAACATACAACACAGCATCACATGGAAAATCATCTCCAGAGCACAGTCGTACTCCCCCTCTTCTAAGATTTGCAACCTCTGCTTGGAAGAAAAATTCTTCATCATCACTGAACCGAGCATAGCAACACTCAACAGAAGAAACGAACTAACTTCCTCATGCAGACATAGAATCAAACACCTTTTATGTAATTACGAACCTCCATAAACACGAATCTATAAAAATACGAAAACACAACAATCTACTTTCACTTCCACTTCCTGATGAGAGCAACGCTCGATAACAACGTTGTAGAAGTCAAACTATCTTAATTATATTTCAAATGTTTATATATATATATATATATATATATATATATATATATATATATATATATATATAATATATGTGTGTGTGTGTGTGTGTGTGTGTGTGTGTGTATGTATACATTGTCGCCATAGATTCACAACTTTGTGTTTATACATTTTCATGCATGCCACGTCTGTAAACGAATTTCTATTTTTTTGGATGAATAAAGTATAATAATAATAATAATAATATTATTATTATTATTATATTATTATTATTATTATTATTATTATTATTATTATTATATATTATTATTATATTATTATTATTATTATTA